>NW_023276806.1:223742865-224067151 GCF_003668045.3 Cricetulus griseus
GGACACCCACACCCACACACACACACATTCACTTAGTTTTGAGAAAAAAAGTTTGATTAAATCAAAATTTAGAAAAGACCCTCATTGTTGAAAAAGCATATAATGTGAAAAAAATACAAACCATTTAAAAATCAGCAGGAGATGGTTTGTGTTTGAATAAGTACTAAATGAGTTTGAAATAGAGGATACTATTAACTTCCATAGTGTATTACCTGAAAATTAAAGCTTTGGATTTCTAAACGTCTACTCTCAATTCAATGAAACAAATTTATTTTCATGGGACTTCTTGCTGTGAAATCTTAATATGCTTAATTACAGAGATTAGCAGTCCATGCGCTATGAGGAAACTCTGTATTTGCACTTATCTTATGGAACAATGCTGAAAAACAATACACAGATTAATCCATCAGAGAGCAATAGATCTCTCTGGTTAAATCCTGGCTGGGTTCTGGTAAGCCAGAATCACCTATTTGTTTCCTCACTTAAACAATTCAGAATTAAGCTACAATGGCTCCTCCTTATAATGCACTGCTGAAATGTATGCCAAGGGTCTTTCTCTAATGAACAAGGATGATTATGGGTTTCAAACTCAATTTTCACTCAATAAATTAGCACTGTAAATGACCATGAATGGCCTAAGTGCATAGGACTGCATGATGCCTGAGTCCATTCCAGGAATATAAACTTAAAAGTTTTCAGTAACAACAACAACAACAAAATCCAATGCTGAGATGCACAACAAATCAACACTGCAAATGACCATGCATGCTCTAAGTGCTTGGCATTAAATGATGTCTGAGTTAGTTCCAGGGATATAAACTTAAACTTGCTCAGTAACAACAACAACAACAACAACAACAACATTCAATGTTGAAATACACAATTCACTTAAAGTGCATGTACTTCCAAACATTTAGAAAATACTAGAATAACGGACACCAGGAACCTAAATGGATGATTATGATTGACTGACATTTACAATCATGTAGGAAATAAACCTGCAGTCTTGCCATGGTTTTCCAGAGAGTATTAACTGATGTCATAAGACCTGCCATGAAGAGGGACAGGGCTAGAGGGATTTGAATAGAACAGAGAAATGTTGAAGCACCAGCATCCTTCTCTCTCTGCCTCCTTCCTGGCTATGGGGGCACAATATACCAGCTGTCTCATACTCTTGCAGCCATGCCTTTTTGCCAGGATGCATTGCACTCTTCAAATGTGGGCCGAAATAAAACCTTCCTTTTAACTGCTTTTGCCATGTACACTGTCACCGATATCAAGTAATGTATTACACTTGTTGTGCTTTTTCTGTAGTTAGTCACAGAGTCTCCATGGTTCTTTACCTACAACATTTTCTAGTTCATTATTTAAGAAAGACATTTCAATGATAAGATAAATTATAATGTGGATTTTTTATGATTAGGTTTTTAAAAATAATGAGGTTTTCTGTCTTTTTTTTTTCTGAAGCAGTCATTGTGAACTTTTAAGGAAGCATTTTAAAAGAACAATAGTTCTTAAAAAAACATATAGGTATGAAATAGTGCCTTTTCCAGTTTGAGAGGTAGCTTTTGCTTTTGAATTCATTACAATGTTGAAAACATTTTGTAAAATCTCAAGCATAAGCTTTGAAAGAAGTAAAAGCATACCGAGTTATCCCACCAAACAACGAATATTTGTTTCTTTTTAAGGAGACTTATTTATTTTTGTGTTATGTGCATTGCCACTCTGTGTGTATGTCTCTGAACCCGGTGTTCAGTGCTGTGTGCAGCATCTGCAGAGGTCACGGAAGGGGGGAGAGTCCTTGGAACAGGCGTTTCAAACAGTGCGAACCACCACGTGGATGCCGAGAACCCAGCCTGAGTCCTCTACAAGAGCAGAAAGAGCTCTTAACTGATGAGCCATTACTCTACCCCTCCCTAAACAATGGGTATTTCTTAAGTAAGTCTATATTTTACAAACCAACCTGGCAGCAATACAGTAAACATTTTAACATCCTTAAATACCCTGCTTATTTGTGGAAAGATCTCAGAAAAAATATGTATACTCCCAAAAATTTGCTCCATCCAGCAGATTTTCCTACTTGCTCTAGAATATCACCAAGCATTCTGAATCTTCTAAGAAAAGACTTTCTACAGGGTTTGCCAATTGCAGTGAAGATGAGGAAAATCCACAAATTCCTTTGGTTATTTCTTCCTTTTTCTCTCCGGTCAGAGGTATTTTCTGTTATTCACATGAATAGTGAATCCGGTTTTACTCGTACTCCTTCTAACCAGAGTGAGTACATCAGAAAAGAAGTCCCTCCAATAACACATCTGGAGGGTAGTCAGCGTTCAGCTCTGTGCGTGCTCCAGAGTCCCTGGAGCCTCACTAGCCCTTTGGAGCTGACTTCCTGCTGTGTTCTCTCGTTCATTAGTTGCTCTTTCAAGCTCATTCCCTTCTGTAATTCTTGATACTGCATGAAAGTGAACAGGGGAGTTATATCTGCTGGTGGCTGTAGGGACGGTCCGTTCCACATGACTGATTCTCAAGTGGGCATGAAAGACTGTCAAGAGTCCTTAAGAGGAGTTTTATCCATTCCAGTTCAGGCGGGAAACCATCTTCCACTCCACTCGACAAGAGATTTGAACGGAAGATTATGCTGAATTGAAAGCAGTGTGACTTCATCCCGAGGCTTCAAACTTTTACATAGCACCAGTTTTTCTTTCCATGTGTAGCAATGGTGAGAAATGCCTGTGTTTAATATTTAGCTTATTTTCTTAGAAGGGTACAAGAAAAAATATGATTCTGGAATTATCTTTTTTTTCCTTTTGCAAATTCATCAAACATTGGTTCAGTGGGTCAATTCTGTCTACAAGGGAGGTTCTTCTGTCGTTGACTTTATGTTATCCTGGATTGATGTTAGTTTGAATTAGCAACCACCAATCAAAATGTGAGATTTAACACCTGTATTGCTCAAACAGCACAGCATAGTTGCTCACAGCTGTGGAGGCCCAAGGTGTGAGATTCACATATAAGAGGCAATTTATTCAAAGGTCTCTCTGGCTCTCTTCTCCTGAGTCCTTACATGGCCACTTTGTGTGGGTCTTCATCTTAATTGTGCTCTACAAGGACTCTGGTTGTACTTACTAGGGCAGATATTGCTTCATCTCCAAATATTCACATTTTGTGGTACTACCCTTGGGTCTTTAATCTATATAGATTCCATGGGGGAGTACACAGTTTATCTCAGAATATTTGGAATCCAGGAAATGGACAAGATTTAAAACAGACTGCTTCCAGGTGACCAGCATCCATGCCTTCTATTTCTGGAACCTACTCTCCACACTGTAAGGGTCATGATCTCTCTGCCTTGCATTCTTCTATTTAAAATTAAAGTCAGTGTCCCCCCTCACCTATATTCAAACTATAACATGCTTCTGTACAGAGCACGGGAAACCAATAGCCTTGACACTGTCAACCTCTCCTCCTTCTTCCTTGCATATGTTATACATTCTGTAGCCCTATTCATTCCCACATTTGCTTTGTTTGCTGTATCTTGTTTCTCTATCAGTGTGAAATATTTAAGAAGTCTTCTATGAGTTCCTAGTCAAGCAACCAGTACTGTTTTATGCTTCCTTACTCTGGGGCTCTCTAAATCATGACCATAAAAAGATTGACTGATATGGTTGTCATTCCACCAGAGTGTGACTCCCTGAGGGTTGTACATGTCTTCTTGGTGTTCCCTCTGCCCACACCAATACAGCACAGCAACTTTTAAAATACATCAATATCAAGAATACAAATGTACATAATATCTCTTCCCCCAAAGGTAAAATTGAGAGCCTATTATATAAGTCTAGACAGACTATGATTTGAAATCCAGCCTACTACTAGGTTTTAGATACACCAATTTGGAAAAGCACCTTAATGGCTCTGAATTTCATTTTATTTACCTAAAATTTGACATTAAATACACTACTGAGGTTTTGTAAGGCTATAGGAGAAAAACTACATAAACCAGCTATAATAAAGATGAAAATCATAGTAAAAATTAATATGACCAGTATTATAGTTTTTTAAAGGGGACACGTTCAAGGTCAGGCATCCAGCTAGCATCACTTGTCAGTATTCTTAGATTTTGGATGAATTTAGTTGGTACCTGGGTTGAGAAAACACCATCCTGTTTCTCTATCATCCTTCCCCAGACTAGTCCCAAGTAAGAATGGTAGTGGGTCCACTATAGTCAAGCAGACCTGGAGAGAGGAATCGTAATCTGAAAATCACATGTTTATTCCTTGTCAGATAGTCTTGCAATTACCTGCTTGCCCTGAAATCTTCCCAGATGTGATCTCTGTATATGTAAGATGGCACTGATTCCAAACAGTGGTTGAAGCAAGTACTTGGAAGAAATTTCTAGCTACAGAAAGGACCTAAGTATGGGAGAGCAATGGAGGGCTTGGGAAATATATTAGTTCTCTTGAGAACAACTTGCTACAAGAATGCAAACCTGGATTCCAAATATCCCCCAATGTCCTACCTCCCATGTGACTTCTATCTAACACACTTACTTCTGTCAAGATGCCATACACACTGTTTTAATCAGCTGTGGGGTTTTTTAATTCAGTTGTTTTTACAAGATTGCCTATATTCTTGGTATTTTGTATCTATGAAGTTGTTATTAAGATGAACTTGAGAAATGTGTATGGTTTGATTAATTTTAAACTCCCAAAAGGTTTTGGAGAGGCACAGAACTCTTTGGAACTGACCAGAAATCTAAAGGCAAACAAACTGAGAAGACCTAGAAGGATTAGAGGTGCTTTTCCAGAGAATCAGGTTTGATTCCCAGCACCCATATGGTAGCTCACCACCTTCTCGACCTCCAATCTCAGGCTCTGATGCCCTACTTGGGCCTCCATTGGAACCAGACATGCACAAGGTATACATGCACACCCTCACATTATATTATATTATATTATCAAAAATATAATAAAGAAATAAATAAGAGCTAGAAAACCCAGAACTAACTGGGTTGTCCTTTCCCTACCAGACATAGTGTATTTCAATGTCTATCTTCCAGAAAGCAGAACAGACTAGGATAACATCTCAACTGGCAGAGGTTTTGGGACCTTGGACACCACTGACCATTTTACCTCTGAGCTAAGACCGTGGCTGAGACACAGGCCCTGGGAGCCCTGTCCAGGGCCTCTTTCTGTCCCTTGGCAGAATCTCCAAAGTTCCATAGGCTTTTAACTTTGATTTCAGGATCTGGCCTCAGGTTTCTGTTCTCATAAAGATGGTATTTAACTTTAATTTTAATGCAAATTTTGTGGAAATCTGTCTTTAGCTTACTCCCTGATGCAAATTTAATTTGGCTACTAATGCAAATACACTTTATTAAGGGTAGAGACTTGTCACTTCCTGCTATGTTCCCTTGAGCTAGACATCTCTAGACTTTGTTTTCTGTTTGTAAAATTTCAGGCACTGAAGGTATTAGTCTTTGAGCTCCCAAGGACCTGTCATCTCTCACTTTGAACATTCTAGAATGTTCAAAAGGAATCATTTGGTATCCTCTTTTCTTTTCTTTCATCTCTCAGTTAAAACATTGTATCTGGTACTGCATGCCCCAGTTTACTTTCCATTGCTGTGAGAAAACAGGGACTCTATGCAGTGTGAGGAAGAAAAGGGTTTATTGGCTCATACTTCCCAATGACAGTCCATGACTGAAGAACATCAGGGCAGGAACCTGGAGGCAGTAAGTGAAGCAGAGACTATAGAGGGGTACTGCTCATGGACTTGCTGCTCATGGCTTGTACACACACACACAGACACACAGACACAGACACACAGACACACACACACACACACACACACACACAGACACACACACACAGACACACACACAGACACAGACACACACACACACACACACACACACACACAGACACACAGACACACACACAGACACAGACACACACACACAGACACACACACACAGACACACACACACACAGACACACACAGACACACACACAGACACACACACACACACAGACACAGACACAGACAGACAGACAGACACACACACACACAGACACACACACACACACAGACACACACACACACACACACACACACACACACACACACACACACACACACACATATATGTATATTTCCCAAGTTCACCTGCTTAAGGGTAGCACCACCCCCTGGGCTAGGCCTTCCCACATCAGTCTTCCTCAGGAATACACCCTACAGACGTGCCATCAGGCCAAGCTGATGGAGACAATTCCTCAGTCAGGGTTCCCTTCTCCTAGGAGATAAGCTGACAAAAACTGACCTGCAATTATGTTTTGAAGTCTATCAGATAAGGGTCCTCCTTGTGAATCTTGAAACTTTGGGTTACTATAGATTCAACATTAGGAAGATGATAATATTTAGCTCCCTTATCATGTCACAATCATTTTTCTGGATTCTGAGATCTGTTGCGTTAACATTTTTCATATCTTTCACAGAGCATTTTATGTCAGAGTAACGTTACAGTGAGTTTAATCTGGCTAACAGCAGCATCGTTTACTGCTTCATAAACCCTCCAGTTCCCAGCCAACGGAATACTGCAAGCTAACTGACAAGGTGATGGGTACTTCATTGCTTATGGTGATTCATGAAAGATGATTATAATTAATCTTTTCCTGTTTAGGAATTGTCATGACTAGAATATCTGTCTGTATCTCCAGGCTTCAAATCAATGCCATGGTGTTAGGGATGACACAACCTCTGCTCACTGCTGTGGGAACTCTATGCAGATCATGAGCGATCATGACCCAAAGGACAGCTGATGAGAACTTCCTGCAGTCACAGCCAGAGCAACTGTTCTGGTGCCACATGGTCCTAATTAACAATAAAGTTTAAAATATAAAGGACCTCTTTTTTTTTGACTTATGAGCACATGGAGCCAGCAACTTCTTATACTACCTTATCAGTGGGTGTTCCCACAGGTGTGCAGACAGAACAGGTGCATTTCTACCAAGTTATGTATATACTTGAACTTTATGTAACTTAATGTTATATAAGAGTAAGCATAAATTATCAATATTTAATGATGTAATAATTTCTAGGTTTATGTCACTTACTCCATAGACTTTTGAGTATTGTATACAACCACTGCTATAGGCTCAATAAGTAATTTCTGTGTTTTCCTCTGTACCAGCTAGATTGTATTGAGGAATATCATGTCTGTTGCTTTGGACATGCAATATGGAAGGAAGTCTGCTGGTGTTCAGCTTTGTCTCAGGTTCTGGTCCTTGCTAAGTGAGAAGCCATTTCCTTGGGTGTCTTGCTCCAAGGAAACCTGTTGGACAGGTAGTCATATGCTGTTCCAAGACTAGGCTGCAGGGCTCCTGACAGAAGTTAATAAGTACTGTAGTTTTTCCATACTTGGAATTTTTTAATTGTATTGCTTGAGAGAAAAAAAATCTCATTTCTAGCATCTGTATTAAGTGACATATTTAACGTCATATTAAAGTTAAAGAAGACTGTGAGTTGAGTGTATTACAAGTTGTTAACTGTGCTTTGTTCTTTCCTCAAGTACAGGAAACAAGGCACATATTGGGCCACTTGGGGAATCCAGGAGAGGTAATTAGTCATTGTAGAGTTATTTGTAGTCCCTGTTATTGTGGGGTTATCAACAAAAAAATTCTGCAGGCAATGTCTATGGTGCAATCCCCAACCCCCTCCCTCCCCCCCAAAAAGCAGCTTGCATCATTACAATTCTCAAAAGATCCTCAAAGCTAATTTTTCCCCAACTAACGTCAAAATTCTCCCCTTTTCTCTCTTGAGGGACATCCTACTGCACACTGCAGTCATGTATGTCATTCAAAAGGCAACCTAGGTGCACATGGGTTCTATGTCTTTGATCCCCACTTGCATTATCTTTGTACAGTGAACTAAATTATCCTCTTTATTGCATATTTTGAGGGGTAATATAAACAACCCCCCCAAGTCTTCCATTCTGTTTTAGTCATTGTTCCAGTCTGTGTTTCTCTTCTACAGAAGCCCAATCAGGTCCAGATCCTTTGGTCAGTCACAAGAGGATAATCCACTAATCCGCCCATGTTCTGTTTAGACTGTATTCGATAGTTAACATCACTCATTTCCTTCTTCAAGTTTTATTACTTAGCACCCCAACACAAGCATTGTCTCCATTTGTACAAATGAGGAAACAGTACAAGGGTGGCTAAGTAATAATAACAGGGTTCCCAGTCAATCTGACTGGCAGCCTCATGCTCTGTACCAGTCACTCCAGCGCCACCTGCTGGAGTGGTGGTTTCGCTACCACACCAAACACAGACATTTTCTCTAGAAAGACAAATCAACTGTAAACTGTCCGCATTAGAAGTCATGGGAAGAGGCTGATTGTTCTGCTAAGCTTACAAGCTAGATGTTTGAAAAAGTATGATCACTCTTGTACAGCACGTTCTTGGTTTTAACAATATTGTGATAAATGAATCAAAGGTACCTTCAACTTACAAAGTCAAATTCTAAAATCTGACCACCTTTCCTTCATGGGGGAAGCCACACCCATTTGCTGGGCCAAGCATAGTGAGAATCGAGACTAAACCAGCATGGTTCCATCAAAGGAAAGAGCAGAAAGACTGTGGTGGTCCTAATGTAAGGTTCTGGTCTCTGCAGCTGCCCTTGCAAATTCACCAAGGGTTTAGGATTCATGGCAGGTGTTAAGAATAGGAATAATTCTGTCTAGATTTCTTTGTCATCAGCACTATCCTGACTTGCTTTCACCTCTAGTGTGAGAAAGTTATTATCTAGATGCTGTCCCAGATCTTCCCTTTAATTCTCCACCAGGGCTGTGGAGGCCTGAGGCAATGATAAATGGCTCTTATGCTTTCTCTGTGTCGGGAGGCCTGCATCTCCGGGGAAGACGCTTCTCCTCAAGAGCCAGAAAATTAGTTTTTACACAGATGGATGATGGAGTTACTAAGGAGCCAATAGAAATTGAGGGAATGCAACTGTGTTATGTTAAAAAAAACCCATGTTGTTTTGTTCAACTCTAGCTTAAAAGGGGAGAAATGATCACATTCCATTTTCTCAAGTCTCCCCTAGAAATTAGCACCATTTATCCTCTGTCCTGTGCTTCATGCCAGTAAATGGATTCGCTGGGTTTCTAGTTTCTTCATTTCTTAGTGGGTCTACTCTTCACTCTTGGAGTTGTAAAAACAACTTTCACATATTCCTACCCTTAGTTCTAAGCAGATGTATAATTTCTGTCCTCCTAATCAAGGCATTCTGTTCAGATGCAGCATGTTTACTCTAACTCAACCATTTCTAGTTTCTACCTACCTGGGCTCCTGTTGTGGCTTCCTTGGACTCCCCAGGTGCTGTGGTGTAACTTCTTTCTCCCCAGTCCACTGCTCCAGGATGGCATTAGAAGTGAGCCCCGCTTTCCTAGCCCCAAGGAATCCCATTTAAAAGGCATGATTTATACCTGGGCATTTGGGAGACTGCATAGGCCTCACCTCCTCCTTTTGCAATTTTGAGAACTGTCCAACAACCTCATGTGTTCCCAAGCCTGCTAGGTGATCCCAGTGCAAACTAAAGGCGGAGACCCACCAGCGAATTTATGAAAGCTTAAGATCATGTCTCTTTTATGCCTGAGTCAAACCAACCTGCCAACTCACACCCCTGTTCTCCTTGTATTATCCTGATACTCTTGCTGAACAGCCTGCCATCCTCACATTCCCAGGAATCTCATCCTCTCTGTTGTCACTGAGACATTTTCTCCTGGGTGCTGTGTCTTATACCTCTGCTTGTCTTGAAATTCTCCCTCAGAATGTCCATATGTCTGTGTAGGGTTTTCATTTTCCAGGATGCGCTCTGCACACAGCTCTCTGGGCACCTCCCACTCCAGTTAGGCCAGTGGTTTGTAACTTGTTCTTCCTCTGTACTATAGGGTCAGGAGAGGGATCCACTGTGTTGATTAAAGGAACTGGCTTTAAGCCTGCAGATCAGTGTCCAGCCCTTTAGTCATGTCGGCCCCCCTCCCTGTGATTCTTGGCATTTCTGAGTTTCAGTTTCCTCACTGTTAAAAAGAGAGCAATAATAGCTTCTTCAAAAGTTACTTACAATGTTAATAAACATCATTTGTTGAAAGTATAGAACTAAAGAGAACTACACCTTTAAAAACCAATTTGACATGTCATGTCTGATGAACCCCTAGACTATACCAAGTAGCCCTACAACCTACCAGTCAAACATGCTGATGTATATCACTCAGCATGGAAACGTCAACTGCTTCAGTCAAACATGCCGATGTATATCACTCAGCATGGAAACCTCAACTGCTTCTGTCTTCCTAGCTTCTTCATCTTCACTACCTACTTGTGCTCCCCTTGTCTTTCATTAGGTATGTTAGGGATGCTCTGATCTTTCCAGAGCCACAGCTTCCTTGTTATTTCTATGGTAAAACACAGGGTGGAGAATGTAGACTTTATGAAGGCAGAGGGAAATCCTTGCAACCACACTTAGGAGTTGAGGTTTATCAGTATAGATCTAGGATATGCAGTCAGAATATTTCACCTCAATTATCCCTCAAGGCTCTATAGAACACCTTATTTTATCTCTTCCTATAGGTAGCATCCCTGTCATAGATTTTAGATACATTACTGGTTATGACTGTCAGACAGTTACTTTCTGATTTTCTTTTTGTGAGGGAAAACTATTAATTTTAATTGCCTCTATTTCACTGGGTAAGTACCAGAGTCCAGACACAATGAGCGGCAGCAGCAAGCCAGGTGGAGGGTTCCATTGCTTTCTACAATTCTGAGGAACAGTCTTCATGCAGAAATTTTACTAAAGGCGAGAGAGGTATTTTACATGAGGCAGAACTAAGCCCAAGGTTCACACTACAAGTGGTTCAGCATCAAGTGTCAGGCCAAGAGAATTCGAAGACAGCAAAGGTCCTTATCTTGTTATCCAGCATGTAATACTATAACATCTTACTGAGTTTGCTTGGAAAACTATCTTTCTGTGACAAATTGGCTGAACCTGCCAATGAACAGCTTTGGCACAGAAGAATCATGGAAATCAGGTCCAGCCAGGCCATCTGCAACATAGAGGGGTTGTGGGAAGGGGCATACAGGTCCCTTCCAAGTCTGAGGTCATCTGTATAATGTAACTTTCTAATTATAGATCTTGATTAGGCTTTACTACCCTAAGAGCTACAATGGCTACTGCAGACTTATGATTAATTTCTTTGTTTAGCTGTCAGCAAGTGCTGGTTCCTGTGAGCTTTTCCAGAATGCTATAAACAACTTGAATTAGATTATCTATGCCAGTGTTTGACCTACCTTTAAAAAATAGACTGTGGGGATAGTTTTAATTTAGATAAGAAGTGGCTATTTGATTTTATCCACTACTATGTGTGCATGTTATTCTAGGTCCTTTTTATGGGCCAGTAAGGTACATTGTGGGAGTTTTCCCTGGGAGACAGGAACTACTGTGAATTTACCTCAGATAAGGCAATGAATGCACAGACCAAATAAATGTTCCACCTAAGACAAGGATGGTGAACCAATGAGTTTTCTGAGAGAGTGTGGGTGACTCAAAAACAGCCAAATCACTGAAAAGCCCCGTGACTCACAAAAGATGCTGTCCCTAAGCTCCCTGTGCAACTAGCTGGCAGCTTCACCAAACATTGTCCTCTCTCCCCAACTGTTCAAAGCTTAGATAAACCAGGGTGGGCGTAGAGAAACCCCTTGTGACTGGTGGGAGGAAAACTCCATCATGTTTCAGTCAGCTACCAGCTAGTCAACTTGGAATTAACCATGGCTGTCAAAAAAACAAAAACAAAAAAACAAAAAAACAAAAACCTAACACAAAGTCCTGCAAATTCCAGGAAAGTCCACTGACAAATCAGATGAAAGCAAGCTACAGTTTTGAAGACTGGTTATGTTTGAATCATCAAGAAGTAGCAACATTCCTAACAATAAGTACAGACATGCTTAACTAATATGTGTCCATTCTTATACTCTGATCACACACAGCTTTCATAAACACTACAATTGTCTGCTTACATGATATGGAAAACATTGTCAAGTTGAAGCAAAAGTAGACTGAGTACAAAATAGATAAATAATTAAGTACAGGGACAAGGGTGACACAAAGACAACTCAGAAAAGCAAGGTTCAACTTCAGCAAAGTTAATTTGACGCCATGACGATGTAAGAACTTCACCAAAGCACACTAAACAATTACTCACTTTTTTTCTGTGTCTGTTTATTTTCTTCTTTGTGTTGGGGATTAAGGCCTTATTGATAATAGCAAGACAAATGTTTGAGCACTAAGTTACAGTGCCACCTCTTTAAGTTTTCAAGAGAAAGTAGCATTATCTGTACATGAGAAGCAAGTTTTATGGGGAATATTATAATATTGTAAACTAAACAAGATTTAAAAGAAAGAAGTTTTCTGGAGAATGGCAAATATTAAACAAGATTAACAATGAAAAGCTTATGCTAAATATATGGCTAACAAAGGTACAAACATTCTTTTGTCGTTGAAAATAATATATCTTCATGACCATCGCCTATTTCTTCATCCTCTATTTCTTGGTAATACAATTTTAGAATACTGCATATTTACATAGGGGCTCTAAATTGTATTTACTTTTAAAAAAAGGTAATACTGATTATTTACTCACACTCATAATGATCTGTACTATCACACTATGTGAATTTGATTTCTTCTTCTTCTTTTTTCATTCTCCTGGTTAATGTGGAATTTACTATTGGATGTACATGGCTTCATTAATGAAGTACAAATTACAATTGATTTGCCACTTTATATTCTCCCTTACAGAACTGCCTCATACTGTAACATTTGTAAAAGATGAAAATATGAATATATTCTAGAAATTCTGGAAACCCAGATGCAGAATAAAAAAATTGATAAAATTCTTAAGGAAATAATATGTCCTTTATAAATGTCATGTATTCCATCTGCTTAACAAATTATTCACATTTCAATTGAATTATTATTCAGTGTTGTAAATCATATCAGTGGTCTTTTTTATAGGCCTTCGATTATTTTCTTAACCCCATAATATTTAGTACTTAAAGATATAAAGAGAGTTATATGCACCAAACTTGATAAGAATTTTAAGCGATTTTTCCTTGAAAAGCTAAAAGCATGAGCAAGCATTTTCCTGTCAATGAGTATAAGAGTTGCAACATTTCAAATACATCCTGAGACCAACTTCTCTCAGGAAATCATGGCTCCAGGTATGATTCTCTCTGGACATTGCCAGGACTCTGAAAGTGAATAAACCAAAAACAAATCATTGCCAGACCATTGTCAACACTCCTTTGTGCCTCTGCAGTTGTTCAGCTGAGTTAGTAGGAAACTACCCTCAGCTGTGGTCTGAACAGCTTCTTTTTGCAGTGGATTGGTGAGTTAATGCAGAGATTTGTGTCTCACCAAAGTGCTGAGAATAAGTGACAGTTGAATGCTCAGCCTGTTAGTATTCCGGCATGTGTCTGCCCTTGGGGTCCCGACAGGATACACCCTCAGCTGCAGCCACTCAGAGCACCACCAGCGTACATTCACGACCTTCCCTTCTAAAAGGGCCCTACCAACCTCTTATTTCTCTCTCTGTCTCTGTCTCCTTCTCTGCCTATCTCACTGTCTCTTCTCTAATGCCTCTCCCGGAGGTCAGTCTCCCCCTTTTCATTCCCTTTCTCTCAAAAAAAAAAAAAGCACCCTCCACCCAAGCTCTGAGGCATAATGTCTTTCTCTCCTGCGCAGCTTTTAAAAATTACAACACAGCCATCAGGAAGGCATCCATATCACCATTTCTAAGGCTCAGGGACCATATACAAAGAGCAGGTAGAAAGAATGTTATGTTAAGAGGAAGGCCATGAAATGCTGTCTCTGGGCAGGACATGGCAGTTGCATTCTTGATGTCACAGAAATAATGGTGGACAGCATTAAGAGTGAGACCTTCAACACTCAGTCATGGGGTGGGCAGAGAAGTTCATGGGACCTGGCCTCTCCATGAGAGCTATTGACAGTTGATGGATAAAGTAGGCAGGAGGAGACAGGAATAAATGAGGGTGAGGGGTGAATGGCACTTGTCTATATTAAATCCAGCATACTACCTAGTATATACAGGAGGAGAATAAGACTTGCCTGTTACGGTTGATATTGGCTATCAAAGATCTAAAATCAACAAAGAGGCAGATCTGAAAACAACAGAGAGGCAGGTTTTTTAATCAGCATTTCCTGGAAGAATTAACTGAGAAGCAAGGACTCCTAGAGTGGATGGTGCCTTCTGCTGGTCACCCAGAGATAAAGATGTCTGAGAGAAAGGCTGGCACTTTTCTCTTACTCATGTAAGCTCTTGTGGTGTGAGTGTCTACACTGTCGGCCACTGCCAAATTCCACTGACATCCAGCTACAATGTCTTTAGCCCCTCAGTGTGGACTAAGACCTGCTGTTTAGTAGCTATCCTGTATAACTTCATTTCCAGATTCTGACTGTGGAGCCGTTCAACTTTCCTGTGTATAGAACCTACCTGGAGATCCTTAGTCTCTCTACTATTTGGACAATTGTTGGATTACTCATCTTGAAATGTGTCAACAAATTAACAAAATATCTCCTTTTAATACACATGCACACACTCACACACACACACCCACCCCCCCCCACACACAGACATACGGGCACGCAAGCACCACACATGTATGCACACATGTGCTATTGGTTCTGTTCCTCTAGAGAACTCTGACACTGAGCAAATTAATTGCATCACTATTCACAATAGTCAAGATGTGAAGCCAAACCAGTGTCTATATCAAATCAATAAATGTATGGAGAAATATGTACACACACACACACACACACACAGAGAGAGAGAGAGAGAGAGAGAGAGAGAGAGAGAGAGAGAGAGAGAGAGAGAGAGAGATTATAGCATAACCCCAAACTACAAATGAAAGGAGTCTTGCCATTTGAGCATTAAAGATAAACCTAGAGGATCATATGCTAAGGGACGGAGTCAGAACATGAACACTACAGGACTGTACTCATCCCTGGCATGTACAGCATCACACCCCAGAGCTGTAGGCAACAATACTTCATGGTTTTAAATACATTGATAACTTTACAAAGCGATAGTATTGGCATAATCACTTTGACCTTCACAATTTCACAGCAAGATCATATGGCTCAGATTAAACTGCCAAAAAAGTGAACCTCAGGCCAGATAAAAACTTTTCACATTTATGCAACAATTTGAGAATAGTATTGCCTGAAATAGAAAGATATGGTTCTAAAGTTACTTTGGAAACATACACAGTCACCAAAGAAGAAAACTTGAAAAATCTTACCCATGTTATACTAATATGTTTCCTTTAAAAATTAATAGATATTTTAAAACCCCATTGGGAAACAGAAAAGAAGTAAGTAATATATTTCTATTAGAAATTAAAATGTTAATTTACACTGCAATTTCTGAGTACTCAGCAATACTTGGTAATTATTAAAATATCACATACGATTAATGTTTAATTCAATATTTATACTTATAAATTTAAAAATAATTGGTTGAAAAACTTGTAAATTAATGCAAGGAAAACTATGAATATAACTTCTTTTGTGTTGGAGGGATTGTTTGAAAGCTTTTTGCCCAAAATTCAGACACCTATTATTGGGACAAATATTCACACTACTTGGTCTTGGAAGCAGGGGTGAAGGTGTGTGGGTGGAGAGGAGAGAATAGACTATGACCTCAGAGGATTTTCTTCTGTCTACTAACAAAATTGAATATGCACTAAATTATAGCTGTGATGTACTCTAAAGTATATTCAAATAGCAAAAGTAATTTTCTAGAAAATCCAATGTTCATGTTGTCACATTCTTTTTGATTAGTTGGTCTGGAAGGGCTGTGATTAGCAGATGGTGGCAATCTCTACAGTCTTATGCGTGGAGAGGCAGAATGAGAAACCTCCAAACTGTAAGTTGGGGAAAAATTAATTCAATTGTTCCTTGAAGTAATGAGTGCAGGTAATAGAGGCCACAGACTTAGTTTGTATGTGTGATCCCAGTAACTCCCTTTGTTGGTGGCACCTGCCTCCTGCTGGCAGGTCTCTGCCTGACATCTTCCAACAATCATTTCTGTTAGGTCGGCACCTCAAGTCCGGACACCATTCTTTACAACATTTATGTCCTCTAAACTATCCCTGACACATATTCAAAAGCACAGAGGCATCTTCTACACACCTGCCTCTGGATTTAAAACATCCCTCTCACCTGCCCCTCCTTTCAGTCATTTACTCCAGCAACCATTCACCATCATCGGGACACCACCAATATATATATATATATATATATATATATATATATATATATATATTGTTTGCTTGTTTCACTAGCTCCCTACTCTGTTTAATGTCTTCCTCATTCAGCTTGGATCTGTCTTATCTACTTACCAACTACTCCACAAAGCTCTGACTGGCCAGCGTACTCTTCCATCCTCTACACTTAGAATCTATGATTTTCTTTAACTCAGTTATCCATTCGCTTCTGGTGATATTTATTTGCAAGAGACGTCTGATTAGGAGTTGATGATCAGGAATTTTTGTCACTTGACATCATTGGGTGAGATCAATTTGTCTTCTTTCCAAGTTACACACACACACACACACACACACACACACACACACACACACACACACACACACATATATATTTTTTCTCTCCTTGCTGAATCCTTATTTTTGCCCTTTGCTGGTAGTACCACCATCTTCCTTCTCCATTGCCCATTCCATATCTGGCTACTCCTTAAGGATTAGTCTTTGTTATCTTCTGTTTTCTATCTAGATTCTTTTGTTTAATTTTTTCCTTTTTTATTTAAATTTGAAACAAGCTTGTTTTACATGTCAATCCACCCACAGCTAAACATTTAGCTGAACTCCTGGAATCCAGTTGCAGAGAGGGAGGAGTGATGAGCAAAGGGGTCAAGACTAGGCTGGAGAAACCCACATTAACAGCTGACCTGAACAAGGGGGAGCTCATGGACCCCAGACTGATAGCTGGGAAACCAGCATAGGACTGATCCAGACACCTGAACGTAGGTGTCAGTTAGGAGGCCTGGGCAGTTTATGGGGCCTCTGATAGTGGATCAGTATTTATCCCTAGTATACGGGTGGATTTTGGGAGCCCATTCCACATAGAGGGATACTCTCTCAGCCTAGACACACGGGAGGGTCTAGGCCCTGCTCCAAATGATGTGACAGATTTTTGAAGATCCCCCATGGAAGGCCTCATCCTCCCTGGGAAGCACAAAGGGGGTAGGATAGAGAGGTTGGAGGCAGGGGAGGAGTGGAGGGAGAGGGAACTGACATTGACACGTAGATTCTTCTTTTTATGTGACCTCATTCATTGGACAACTCACTTCCAACTCTTGAGCCACCACAGCTGCTCTTCATTGCAGACTTGTGTACCCTTCCCTTTCCACAACACTTCTATCTATATGTCTCATAAAAAAAGTCTCCCGACTTTCTGCTTCTTGCCTAGTGTTCTCAGGTTTTCCTGGAACGTCATTGGTCCTCCATCATCTAACCAAGATCTAACAGCTCATGGATCATCTTGCACCACTGGAAGAAAAGACCGAAGCTCAGTCTTTTCTGGCAGTGTATATTACCTGAGGACTGCTAATTATTTTGAATATCGCCCTTGAAAATAGACCTCTTAACATGTACAAAGGAAGCCTGATTCAGTCTCTTCTTGAAATTTGCTTGGTTCTTCATTGGTTTTTGGTTTTCATGGCTTTCCTTCTCATGGATTATAGCCATGGACAAAAAACTAAAAGCCAGGTACGTGTCC
This sequence comes from Cricetulus griseus, assembly GCF_003668045.3. Lineage (NCBI taxonomy): Eukaryota > Metazoa > Chordata > Mammalia > Rodentia > Cricetidae > Cricetulus > Cricetulus griseus. The sequence goes on from NW_023276806.1 coordinate 223,760,737, forward strand.
TCCATGCCCCCTTTCTCTGTTGCCTGTGCACTGGCCATTTCTCTTCAGGAAACGTTCAAGCTCCACTTAGAATCTGTTTACTTCTTTTCTATGTTTAGTAAATCTTAGACTAAATTAACATTTGTTTCTCATATGCCTGTGAAAATTGCTCCCTAAATCCCATTTCCCCAGTTCTACTCTTCCAAACTGCCCTCCAAGGATCACTCTAAGAGCCTTGTGCTTTTGCTTTCTTTAGGTTTTTTGTTGTTGTTGTTGCTTTTAATGGTCTCCTTATATAGTGTAGGCTGACCACAAACTCTCTAACCTCTCTCCTCAGCTCTCTGAGTGCTTGAGTTGTAGGTGTGCAGCACCTAGCAAACAACTCATTTTTCACCTTACTAGAAGACTTTTTATACCATTATAATGTTGGAAAGACTCCATGGTTTCCTAGTGTAGTTGAGATAGAATCCTAATTTCTACATGATCTTCATATTATTCAGCTCATCAGCCTAATCAGATGTCACACCCACTCAAGCTGTAAACCAGTATGCTGGTCCCTAGAATCTTATCATTATAGAGTATGTATAGTTCAGTGGCAGAGCCCAGATTTTGGCCATTATCTTTTTGTATATCTGGGGCGTTCTTTAAGTTTACAAAGCAGGGCACATCTAACACTGTCACCTCCTCTCAATAGACTCTGAAGCTCTCCAAGAGGATTTCTCTAACCAGTTCTAAGCACTATCACACCATACACTGGAGTTTTCCCAGGCAACTTTAATTTTTTCTAGTCATAAAAGAATATCTCCCCCACAACCCTGGTGTATAACTGATTTGAAGGTTATTCTTCAGGGATAGATCCCTCAGGGGGAGTACCAAAGATGAGAAAATAATGAAGAGAGGAGTGTTGATATCAGGAGATCTTGCAAAAGCTGATAACTTATGTCAACTGAGTTTATTAAGAAGCATATGATCTCGTTGTTGGTTGTGAGCCTATTCTTTACAGCTGAGCCTTCAATGCACAGAGTCTCATACACAGTTTCATGGCAAAAATGGGAAAAAGTTAACAGAAAGTTACTATCTAAGGGACAAATCAGCAGGAAGCTATAATCTAGTGATATTCCACAAAGGGAATACAGGATACCTCAAGCACATCACAGGTAGTGTTCACTGGCCTTGGAATTGATAATCATAGCCCTTTAGTGGGGGGAAAGTTGGGTTCCTGGAATCAAAGATTTAGTTCTCCCAAGTCCCTGGCCTTGGACCATCACTGGCTTTGCCAAGAGTGTTTCTGGTTTTCGACAAGGAACTATGTTGCTTCTATACCTATTAGGGTCTCAGGGAAAGCCTTGGATCTGTCTGGCATCCAAAAATTGTCCACTGTGGAACAATTGAAAGAATGAGTATTTTTGTTTGTTTTTTTCTTTATTTCCCACAATCTCCCTGTGTGGCCTGTATGTCCCAGAAGCTATTCTACAGACCAGCCTGGCACCAAATTCACAGAATCTGCTTGTGTCTCCCCCAAGAGTTCTGAGGGCCAAAGCATATATCATCATGCACAACAGAATGAGTGACAGTATTAGAGTCTCAGGCATAGGAATTTAGAGTAGTCAGTGATGAATAAAGTCTCTTTATTCAAGAAAATACCAGGGGCAAAACGCAGGCCAGAGCACGGTTACAGGAACCCAGCAAGCGTGGCCAGAAAAAGGGGCTCAGGTCTCCACGAGCCGTCTTAAGAAGCTTCCCTTACTTTACCTTTGCTTTCTTACACCACGCCCTTATGGGCGAGTCCCGGGTCCACCTGGTACCTGTCCCAGGGCGGGGCTAGGGTGTCTCCCTACAAGTCAGAACATGAAACTTTGCATAGCAGTTGGGGTTTCCAGGAGAGGATGAGCCTTGGAAAGGTCAGAGGACAGTCAGGGGACCACATTTCTGAAACAGGAGAAATGCTCTGTTATCTTTTAGTTCCAGTAACCAATACAAATTTTCTTTATTTTGGTTCCTGGGATTCATGTAATGTCACTTCCATGACATGCAAATGTTCTACTTCTGAGCTGTATCTCCAGCCATTTCAAAACATTAGTTAAGTTGCTGGGGTTGGCCTTGAACTTGAAAATTTTCTTTCAGTTTCCTGGGTAGCTGGAATTACAGCCTTGTATAATCATGAGTGGGAAATTATCGCATTTTAAGAATCTAACTATGCTAGCTTAAGAGTTAATTTAATTATTAGACATCTGCCAGACACAATTCCTCAACTACCACAAGTTATCAGTAGGTATTATCGAGTGATTAATTCCAAAGGTTAGTGATAAAAGCTGCTTTCTGGGCATGTGGACTTTACCACTGACTGTAATGGTACAGATATTATCATCTCCTTGAAAGACCTGAAAATTTTACAAGATCTACTTTATTTTCCAGGTGATTGCTTCCTACACATGTATGTCTTGAAGTTGCTCTGCGGTAGGTTTTCTGAGCCTCAGTTTGTTTTCAGAAGGTCCTCCTTAGACAAGAAATCATCCTGTGGGTGACAGACCCCCTTCTACAGGGAACTATCAAAAGAAATAGGGATCTTGTCCTTAGAACTCAAGTGGCCATAAGAAACATTCCTGAAGTAGGAGACAGAAAACAATGTCCTGGCTAATCTATACAACCCTAGAGTCTGATATTAAGATCTTCCCTTGATGTAGAGCATTCAGATTAATTGGTGAAAGGACATGGAAAGAGGTTGATGGAGGTTTGCAAAGAAATATTAAGACTTCCAGAGAGATTATCCTGTTGTTAACTGATAGAGACTCTACCTAGTTTTACCTACTGACAACTGTGACATACATTCAGTGTGCATTCAGCAATGCCAAGCCATGTATGTATGTATGCATGCATGCATGCATATATATATATATATATATATATATATATATTGTGTGTCTTTCTTTTGTCACTACTCTCTTCCTGTTTATACACTTTCCAACTCTTAGTTGATGAGTTGAGAGGGAAATGTAGGTATAGAGGGAAACTGACCAATAATTGTATAAAATGTTCAAACTAAGATATGTACAAATAATTTAAAACAAAAAATGCGTAGTGACATCTAAAAAGGACCCCCTTTTCATTATCAAATGAATATTTAACACAGACTACAAAGCAATTCAGGCTGGAGTAAAATGTTTCCGATATTGAAACTACTGAGTTATTTAAATAAAAAATAAAAAAGAAGGATTCAAGAGAGATGGAGGTAAAGAAAAGAGTAGAAGCCCTGTGCAATTCAGTTAGATGAAGCTCATCAGGCCAAAACAAAAACAAAAACAAATAAAAGCAGAAACAAAAAACTTTGAGAAGGTTTAATCCTGCCTGCTTTAGGCCAGATGCTAAGAATAATATTCAACTTCTCTTTATGTGGCTAATTAACTCCAACAGCTAAGCTGTCCATTTTTCATAGTGCTGGCCAGCAACCAGCCTTCCCCTTGCAGTTTGGGATGGCACAGCTCTTTGTGTTCTCTCCTCAGAACCTTTTGCCTCATAAATGGTTTCTAAGATGTTGACTTGTGATGTACTTAGCCGTGTTATTGATGTGAATGTTTGCACTTAACTTGATGGTAACCATGACCGTTTTCATCATTGTTTTCTGTAACCTGTGTAAACATGTGCCTTTAATCAGTCCTTAGTCTATGAAGGAGTAGTCCAAAGGAATATTTTTGTCAGTGTTTTTTTTTTCCTTTTGATGGAATAAACAATGTAGGATTATTTACTTTCCTTTAGCAATATGGCCTATAGGCTAAAATTCTGGAAGACACTGTATAACCAGTCTATATCACTGTGTTTGTGTGTGTGTGTGTGTGTGTGTGTGTGTGTGTGTGTGTGTGTGTGAGAGAGAGAGAGAGAGAGAGAGAGAGAGAGAGAGAGAGAGAGAGAGAGAGACAGAGACAGACAGAGACAGACAGAGACAGACAGAGACAGACAGAGACAGAGACAGAGACAGAGGGGGGAAAGAGAGGGAGAGAGAACGAGAAAGAGAAAGAGAGAGTTTGATGTGACTTTTTGAAGAAGTTGGAAAGTAACCAACTATATCAAGTGTTAGAAAGGAAAACAAAATTAAAACAGGAAAAAAAGCAATCTAAATAACTCAGTTATCACCATCACCATGAGTCATGAGGTATCCAGGTTAGGCAGGATATTCTGGGGTTTATTGGGCTCCTTGTGGCATTTAGACAGTTTTGGGCAGATGGTTCAAAGGTAAGAGGGCTGAGAAATGTCCCAGTATTCAGCACAATCAGTTTCCTCACAATGCTGCCAACTTTCTCAAATGATAGGGTGTTGGCTATAATGCTATGCTATTTTCCAGCTATCAAAGAATAGATCTTCTCCATGAATATTCCCTTCTCCTCGTGACAACATGGTGTGAGAAATTACAACTGCTGGCTTTTAGAGTCAGCCTCTACTGCAGTGAGCAGGGGTAGGTTCATATCTCCTTGGAATATTGTTACAGTCCCACCCCTCTTTTTTGTGTGTTCTGTCACAGGAAATGGGTGAGCTGATCTATTCAGAATTAGAGAAATTGCTTTATCTCAACAAATCAGTATGTGTGAGGTGAATAACCACCCACTGCTATGGGTGGTACTGGCCAACATAGGTCATTCTGTGAGAGTTTACTAAGGTATTCTTTATAATGTTGTGTTGTATTACACCAAAGAAGGTATGGCAGATGGTGACTGCAACACCAGTATGGGTGTGTACCTAATCTACTCTCATTTAAAGCATCTGAACTCAGATCCAAGATATCACACCCACTTGACATTGTTGTCAGGATTTCTCAACTGAAAAAGTTTGTTTCAAATGTAATTAAAAGCTAGTTGGACATATTTGCTTGAACAGTGGGATACTTGCAATGCATATATGAACTGAGAAAATTTGAAGAATTACTTGATCCTGTTAAGTACTAACATCAAAATAAACAGATCGGCAAACACATGCTAATGAAGCTACCGAAGGAGAAAAAGGATGGCATTTAGAGTCAATATATCTTTTAACAGGTATCTCAGGTAAAAAGAAAAGGCACAAATCACCATTCTCTAGTTATCATTCAGTCAGTCACTTCAATGTTGCCCTACAGAGACATCTTCCCTTCCTTTGACATTTTTACAGTTAAATATTGCCCATTTGGAATAAATTTGATTTTGGTAACCTTTCTAGAGCATGGGAACATAGCATGCTATAAATGTCAGGGAGAGAATAAACCTTTGCCTCTTCTCACAGACATCAGACAAATAAGGCCGATATTGATACACATTAGATAGTCACTGGAAAAATCCACCTGTGTTTAAAGTCATCAACTGAAAATAGCATCATTAGGAAAGGTAATAAATGTAAAAATTCAGAGGAACAAGTGTTAGTCAGGATCAGACCCAGAGAGGACAGAAACATTGTGATAATTGCCTCTGGATTCCAGACAGCGTCTGGCATATCTTGAAAATTCTGGGCACTTAATAAAGGCATACTGGATGCATGACATTTTGAGATATTTGATTGCAGATATTTCCATTTTTTCCCAGAGACATATTTCAGTGTCAAGTTCATAATCATATATAATAGCTAATGTGTAAGAAATGGGAAAACAGAATAAATGATGTGGTTTCCTCGTGTCCTTTTAATTAGAGAGTGACTATTCAACATGGTTATTGTTGAATATCCAAAATACTGATTGAGTTCCCAAATCTATAAGATAATTTTTACCATACATACCCATATCATGTGTTTCAGAGAAGACAGATATTAAATAACAGAATTTTGTGAAAAATAAATCAAAACAGAGCCAACTCTATGATTTATATACCAAAGAACCTCTGCAAAAGGCGTTGATTCTACCAGTTAAGAATAGAGAAACTTACTTTTTTACCATTAGGTTAAGTAGTGGATTCAATTATGGGGGGTCTCTACCTTTTGGTAATTTTTGTTTATGAAAATAAATGGTGCATATGTTTTTATTTTGGTTGGTGTGTGTGTGTGTGTGTGTGTGTGTGAGACTGTGTGTACATGCATGTGCATAGAAACCTTTGTGTGTAGATGGGAATGCATATGGAGGTGCTTTATTGCTTTTACGTTCTACTTATTTTTATTTTTAACATGATGCTCATTATTATTATTAATTAAACTTATTTATTTTACATCCTAACCACAGTTTCTCCTTCCCTCCCTTCTCCCCCTCCTGATCCAATCCTATCCTGTTCAGAAAGCGGCAGGCCTCCCTAGGGTGTCAACAAAGCATGGCATATCAAGTTGAGGTAGGACTCAGCTCCTCCCCTTGTACTAAGGCTGGGTAATAAGGCAGCCAGCCAAAGCATTGCAGAGAGGCCTTGCACCCACCACTAGGAGGCCCACAAGTAGATCAAGTTACACAAGGGTCTCACATATGTAGAAGGCCCAAGTTGGTCCCATGCAGGCTTTCTAGCTGTTGGTCCAGAGTCTGTGAGCTCCTGTGAGCCCAAGTTAGTTGTTTATTTTTATGGCAAGGTGTTTTGCTCAATCTGGAGCCCACAGACTGCCTCAGTGGGCTAGTCAGCAAGGCCCAGGATCCTCCTGTCTGCACCTTTACAACACCACAGTTACTGGTGTAAAATTAAAATGATTCAGGGGCTTTGAACTCAGGCTCTCAAGTGCACATTGCAGGCTTTTTACTGAGTGAGAGAGTTCTCCAGTCCCTTGATTCTCTTTCTGCCTTTGTAGCCACTGATTCCATTCCGTTTGTTTCTCCTTGTGCTTTAACAGTGGTTCTCAACCTGTGGATCCTGACCCCTCTGGGGGTTGAAAACCCCTTTCACAGTGGCCACATATCAGATATCCTGAATACCAGATTATTACATCAAGGTTCATAAAGCTAACAAAGTGCAGTTATGAGCTGTCAGTGAGATAGTTTTATGACTGGGGCTGGAGTCCTCACACACAGCATGAGGAAGTGTACTGAAGGGTTGCTGCATGAGGGAGACAAACCTTTGATTAAATCATAAAGACACAGCTATTGTCTCATCTTATAGTTTGCTTTTCTGTTTCCTTTGAGACAACTCCTTATAATGTAGTCCTTGCTATCATTAAGCTTTTTTATGTAGCCCACACTGACATTGAATTCTATATCAGGTTCCACAGAGCTGAGATTCCAAGAGTCCTTCACCACATCGAGCTGAAATTTCATAATTTTCTTAAGCCAGTGTGATTTCATTATATTTGTACCAATAAATGAAAATTAATGTTTAGATCTCTTTGTACCTTTATATGTAGAAGGGTACTATTTTATGATTACTAATATTCAATATCATTTTACTTTGATGAAGCTACCTGAACACATGAGATATTCCCAGCTCATTTTCATCCTTTAATTTGATTTGACAGGTTGATTTTACCCCATAAAGGTACCCATTTACCAAGGGCCACTGTGAGAGATCCACTACTACCTATACTACAGACAACAGAATTGCTAACCACTCTTATCGTTTATGATTTAATAAAGTTTGCCTGGGGATCAGAATGAAAAGCCAGTCATACTAGTTAGCCATAGAAGCTGCACAGTGGTTACACACAACTTTTATCCCAGGACTCAGGCAACAGAGGCAAATGGGTCTCTGTGAGTTCAAGACCACCCAGGGTTAAATTGAGAGGGAATCACTCTAAAAGAGAAACAGAGTTCATGTGTTTAATTCCAGCACTAGAGCATATATAAGGAGCTCAGTGCAGTCTCAGAGAGCAGTCTAGGATTCTGAAGCTTGTTGGCGAACAGTGCAGAATGGAGATGCCATCTGAAGTACTGTGGATCACTCCTTTGGTCTGATCATTGGTAGAGGTGAGAACTCCCTAGTGGTTGGCTGTTTTGCTTCTCTGATCTTCAGCTTGAACCCCAAAATCTGTCTCTGGGTATTTATTATTTGTATTATATATCCTCTTGAACTTCTGCTTGCTGGAGTTGATATTTATAGAAGAGCTTTAGTAAAGGGAATTGACTAACTTTCTGATTAATACACCATAATATTCTCAAAAATTTGTCAAGTGCACCAACATGATTATTTCATTAAGAACTAGAGAAAAGGCATATCCTTATGTACAAGCATATGCAAATTTCAGTTTTCACAATAGTAATGAAATATGGATCAACAATACAATGGAAATGGAATTCAATTATAAAATGTTAGTTTTCACATCTTCCCATGATTTGTTCTTTTTCAGTAGGGCACAAAACTGCTGAGATACTTGAGAAATGAACTTAAATCAAACATAACCTTTCTTGTCTGGGAATATGATGAAGGTCACAAATACTTATATATCAAGGGCAGTCTAGGGAGAAAACAGGCAATTAGTAACTTTCTTAATGTCTGAATTAATTAACAGAAAATTCTTATTTACCACAGCAACTAGGTCTATTTGAAAATGTCTGACATATAGAGATCTTAGAATCACTGACTCCTATTTATCATCTTTCATTTCTGTATTTGACACTAAATGGAGAGGTCAACAGAAACACATTTTTAAATCAAACATTATATATACACTTTAGAGCTTGCAGTCAGTTTTTCATCTTATAATAAAGAAGTTATTAGTGATAATAAATGCCAGCAATGACTCAACTCCATCATCAAAACTTCATCATCTAAAAGTATTGGTAAAATGTTATAACATCTTCCTTAGAAACTTCTAAAGGCTTTTAAGGTTGTTGAATGTGAAAGCTTACTAGGTACAAGAGAAAAACAATTCATGAATCTGACCATTAATGATCAAGACAAAGTTTTGTGAACTAATGTAGTTAAGAAAATAAAATATCATGTTCCACTTGAGTTTTGATAGGACTGGCTAGAGAAAAGGAAGAAGGAAAGAAGGGAGAAAAGGGAAGAATAGAAAGGGAAAAGGAGACATGAAAATCTCACTGGAAAGAGGGGAGGATTTTTACTCCTTAGTGGAGAGGAAGTCTAGATATACTAATAAAACCACTTCTAGATTTGTCTTAAAGCTGAGCAAATGGTTTTGCCACAGGTTCACAATTCCCTCAGTTGGAATGGGGATGATAAGGTCTGGGTAGGAGATTCGAAATATGGTCCACATCTGAATACCTAGGGGGTGTTTGCAATAGTATGCCGGTGCATGCTTCATCCCCTTTACTGATCTCCCTGGAAGGGCTAAGGCAAGCAACTTCTGGTAAGACTCACTTCTTCCCTGGCATGTGTCTCAGGTGATGAGATTTAGAAGCATAAGGAAATTACTTTTCCATGGGAGGAAATCAAAATGATTTCCCAAATATTAAATCTCCTTATCAAGTCTTGAGTGTAGCATGAAATTCTTAAGATAACAGGAGTCAGCCTGAAACCCAACACAGAAGAAATTAAGGTTCAATGTATTCCAATATGGATGGTGTACCCTCAATCAGAAATGCACAGTCAAACCTAGAAACAACAACATGGAAAGGGGATTGAGGGTGAAAACAAATCTCCTTGGTCTTTTACACCTCAACTTTCTAACATTAAAAAATAAAGCATGCCAATTAAGTACTCTGAATTTGCAACTCTAAAAACATATTAACACATTGTTGTGTCTCATAAACAGTGCTTCTCTTTGTTTCACAGTGCTTCTCTTTGCCTTTCACTATCTTTTCTATGTAAGAATGCATTGTATTGGTGCCTTAATAAGCAGTTGGAAATGTAACATAAAATAGAAGTCTGTTGGAATGACAAGCACAGGGTTCATGTAAGTCTTGCAAAGCCAGCCATGTTGCATAGGTAACTAAATAGTTACTAAATAGAGCTGTTCAGGCATAAACAAGTGAAGGAGTACCTGAAGATGTCTTCAGGCAGTGTCTCACTGTGAGGAAGCCGCCTATTTTCTTTCTTTTTTTTAGATTTATTTTTTATTTAAATTAGAAACAAGTTTGTTTTACATATCAATCCCAGTTCCATCTCCCTCCCCTCCTCTCCTACCCCATACTAACCCCCTATCCTATTCCCTTTCTACTCCCCAGGGAGGGTGAGGCCTTCCATGAGAAATTCAGTGTCTGTCATATCATTTGGGTCAGGCCCTAGACCATCCCTCGTGTGTCTACGCAGCCTATTTTCTAAGCACAGTCCTATTAAATAAGGGCTATATTTACACCCAGTTTTTTAAAATATAAGACATAGTTTCAAGTAGTTCCCCTCTGTGCCTTAACTAACTCAAATATGGAGATTAAATAACCAACCTTCTTTCAAACTTTTTTTTTTTTTTAGCTTTTTGCACACTAGCATGCCGAGATCACTTGAGAATAGAGTCTTCTACTTATTTGCAGAGCTGTTCAGGCATAAACACCTGTCACGTACACTTCTGCTACCAGAAAAGTCAATATGTATCTCTCTAGTTGTGCAGGGATTTACAGTCTAGCAGATTTTCATGTTCCCTGTGCATTTGGCTTTATCTTGAGTTTTAGAATGCATTTTACTTTAGTAAAAATCAACCTTGTAAAACTGGATGCCAGATACTGGGGGGGGAGGAAGCTCAAATAACTGTATGTGAATAGAAGATGGGCTAAGGGAGACATGGTGTTCTCCTTGTGTTTTACCATGTGAGATGTCCAATTTAGAAATCCCAGAAGTACCAGCATTTCACTGATATGTTGGTTTACTGACAGAACTTTCTTTAACACCTAACTCCAGAGCTATTTTTCTCCTTACACGATGGTGGTTATAGTACATTGTCTGCCCAAAGCAAAGTTACACTCACTTTTTTTCTTTTCTTCTCCTTTTTTTTGAATAATTAGAGTATTATGTGAAAATTTCCATGTCAAAATGAGCTTAGGATCCTGACAGTTCGACTCATCCAGAGACTGCCAGTGTCCTGGTCCCTGTCCACCCATGGGAGGAGGTAGGCATGGACCTATTTACAGCCTGCCTTCTAGTGCCAGGCTCAGAGCCTCCTGTGGCCTGGAAACTTTGCTCTGGGGAACCCATACCTGTGGAACAGCCCATCTATCATCTGCCAACATCCTGGTACTTGTCCCACATGCACCCACGGGAAGAGGAGAGCCATAGGAGTATTGGACCTGCTTGCACCCACCAGAAGGGAACCTTCAACCCGTACCCACCAGGAGAAGAAGAAACTACACCTGCACCCACTGGAAGACCCACCATGAGAAGTAGAAATTTTACCTGCACCCACTGGAAGAAGGGATGGTAAGAAGACAATATGAAAACATATTCAGCAACAGAAAAAACAATATGACACCACCAGAGTCTAGGGACGCTACTCCTGCAAGACCTGAACATCCCAAAACAGATGAAGCAGAAGAGAATGACCTTAAAAAGAACTTCATGAAAATGATAGAGACCCTCAAAGAGGATATGAGAAAATCCCTTAAAGAAATGGAAGAAAAAACAAACAAAAAATACAAGAAATCAATAAATCTTTTAAAGAAAGCAAAGAACAAAACAATCAAACAGATGAAGGAAACAATTCAAACAGTTCCTGAACACTGAAATAGAGTCAATAAAGAAAACAAACTGAGGGAATGCTGGAATAGAAAAGCTGGGTAAATGATCAGGAACTACAGACACAAGCATAACCAACAGAATACAAGAAATGGAAGAGGGAATCTCAGGTGTTTAAGATACACTAGGAAAAATAGATTCGTCGACCAAAGAAAATCTTGTCTAACAAATCCCTAACACAAAATATTGAGGAAATATGGGACACTGAAAAGACCAAACCTAAGAATAATATGTATAGAAGATGGTGAATAAACCCAACTCAAAGGTGCAGAAAACATACTCAACAAAATCATATAAGAGAACTTTCCCAACCTAAAGAAAGACATGCCAATGAAAGTAAAAGTTATGGCCCAATTGGGATTAACAGACATCTATAGAACATTCCATCCAAACACAAAAAAATATACCTTCTCAGCGAACACATGGAACCTTCTCTAAAATCGACCACATACTTGGCAACATAGCAAACTTCAACAGGCACAAAAAATTGGAATAACCCCCTGTATCTTATCAGACCACCATACTTTCAACTCAGAATTCATCATCAACACAAATTGCAGAAACCCTACAAACTCATGGAAATTGAATTATGTCCAATTGCACCATTCATGGTTCAAAGAAGAAATTAAAGGCTTTCTAGAATTCAATGAGAATAAAGACACAACATACCCAAATTTATGGGACACTTTGAAAGCATTGCTAAGAGGAAAATTCATAGCACTAAGTGCCCATATGAAGAAACTGGAGAATAGTAACACTAGAGAATTAATAGCACAACTAAAAGCTCTAGAATAAAAAGCAGCAAACTCACCCTGGAGGAGTAGATGCCAAGAAATAATCAAATTGAGGGCTAAAATCAATAAAGTAGAAACTTGGAAAACAATACAAAGACTTAACACAATGAAGAGTTGGTTCTTTGTGAAAATCAATAAGATAGAAAAACCTTTATCCAAGCTTACCAGAAGGCAGAGAGTGAACATGCAAATTAACAAAATCAGAAATGAAAAGGAGTACATAACAACAGACACTGAGGAAATCCACAGAATCATCAGGTCATACTTTGAAAACCTGTACTTCACAAAATTCAAAAATCTAAAGGAAATGAACAATTTTCTGGAGAGATATCACTTACCATAATTAAATCAAGAACAGATAAGAAATTTATATAGACCTATAAGCTGCAATGAAATAGAAGCAATCACCAAAATTCTCCCAACTAAAGAAAGCACGGGGCCAGATGCCTTCAGTGCATAATTCTACCAGAAATTTAAAGAACAGCTAATACCAATTTTCCTGAAAGTATTCCACACAATAGAAGCAGAAAGGTCATTGCCAAATTCTTTTTAAGAGGCTTCAATAAACCAAGCCATACAAAGATGCAACTAAGAAAGAGCACTACAGGCCAGTATCCCTCATGAACTTTGAGGCAAAAATACTTAATAAAACAGTGGCAAACCAAATCCAAGAACAAATCAGAAAAATCATCCACCATGATCAAGTAGGCTTCATTCCAGGGATGCAGGGATGTTTCAACATATGAAAGTCCATCATATAAACAAACTGAAAAAGAAAAATCATATGATATTCTCACTAGATTCTGAGAAAGCCTTTGACAAAATCCAACACCCCTTCATGATAAATGTCTTGGAGAGATCGGGGATAACAGGAACATACTTAAACATAATAAAAGCAATATACAGTAAACCAACATCCAACATCAAACTAAATGGAGAGAAGCTCAATGTGATTCTTCTAAAATCAGGAACAAGACAATGTTGTCCACTTTCTCAATACCTCATCAATATTGTCCTTGAAGTTCTAGCTAGAGCAATAAAACAACAAAAGAAGATCAAGGGGATACACATAGGAAAGGAAGAAGTCAGACTTTCACTATTTGCAGATGATATGATAGTTAACATAAGTGAAACAAATACCTGGGAACTCCTATAGCTGATAAATACTTTCAGCAAAGTGGCAGTATACACAATTAACTAAAACAAAATCAGTAGTCCTACAATATACAGACGATAAATGGGCTGAGAAAGAAATCAGAGAAACATCACCCTTTACAATTGCCATAAACAACATATAGTACCTCAGGGTAACAGTAACCAAACAAATGAAAGACCTGTATAACAAGAACTTTGAGTCATTAAAGAAAAAAAATTAAGGAAGATACCAGAAAATGGAAAGATCTCTCATGCTCTTGGATACGTAGGATCAACATAGAAAAAAATGGCAATCTTGCTAAAAGCAATCTACAGATTTAGATGCAATCCCCATCAAAATACTGGCACAATTCTTTACAGACCTTGAAAGAAAAATACTCAGCTTTATATGGAAAAAGAAAAGGCCCAGGATAGTAAAAAAATCCTGTACAATAAAGGAACTTCTGGAGGTATCCCCATCCTTTTCTTCAAGCTCTATTATAGAGCTATAGTGTGAAAACAGCTGGGTTTAGCATAAAATAGAAATACAGACCAATGGAATCATATTGAAAAGCTTGATATGGACCCACACACCTATGAACACCTGATTTTTGAGAAGGAGCCTAAAATGAAAAATGAAAGCATCTTCAACAAATGGTGCTGGCATAACTGGATGCTGGCATGTAGAAGACTACAGATAGATCCATATCCATTTCCATGCACAAAACTTAAGTCCAAATGGATCAAAGACCTCAACATAAATCCTGCCACACTGAAACTCTTAGAAGAGAAAGTAGGTGGTACCCTTGAATGAATTAGTACAGGAGACCATTTCCTGCACATAACACCAGTAGCTCAGACAGTGAGATCAACAATTGATAAATGGGACCTCCTGAAACTGAGAAGCTTCTGTAAGGCAAAGGACACAGTCAACAAGACAAAATGGCAGCCCACAGAATGGGAAAATATTCACCAACTCCACATCTCACAGAGGGCTGATTTCCAAAATATACAAAGAACTCAAGAAGCTAATCATCAAAACACCAAATAATCCAATTAAAAATTGGGGTACAGAACTATAGAATTCTCAATATAGGAATCTAACATGGCTTACAGACACATAAGAAAGTACTCAACATCCTTAGCCATGAGGGAAATGTAAATAAAAACAACTCTAAGATAGCATCTTGCAGTTGTCAGAATTGCTAAAATAAAAAACACCAAAGACAGTTTATGCTGGAGAGGATGTGGAGAAAGGGAACACTTCTCCATTGCTGGTGGGAGTGCAAACTCATATAGCCACTTTGGAAATCAGTATGGTGATTCCTCAGGAAAATGGCAATCAGTGTACCACAAGATCCAGCAATTCCACTCTTAGGAATATAAACAAAAGATACATATTCATACAACAAGGACATATGTTCAACTACGTTCATAGCAGCATTATTTGTAATAGCCAGAACCTGGAAGCAACCTAGATGTCCCTCAACTGAAGAATGGATAAAAAAAATGTGGTACATTTACACAATGGAGCACTATTCAGCAGAGAAAAAAAAACAATATAATCTTGAAATTTGCAGGCAAATGGATGGCACTAGAAGAAACCATCCTGAGTGAGGTAACCCAGTGACAAAAAGACATGGTATGTACTCACTCATATAAGGATTTTAGACTTAGAGGAATAGATTACCAGTCTACAATCCACACTGCCAGAGAATCTAGGAAATAAGTAGGACCCTAAGAAAGACATACATGGTCCCCTGGAGAAGGGAAACTGGGCAAAATCTCCTGAGCTAATTGGCAGCATGGGGGGAATGCAGAGTGAGTTAGGAGAAAGAGAAGGGGAGAAGAGGACATGAGGGAGCAGGAAGTTTGAGTCAGGGCAAGAATAGAGGAGAGCAAGAAAAGAGATACCATAATAGAGGGAACCATTACAGGTTTAAAGAGAAATCTGGCCCTTGGGTAAAGTCCAGAGATCTACAAGGATGACCAAAACAAAGATTCTAACTGATAGTAGAGAGGCTACCTTAAATGCCTTTCTCTGATTATGAGATTGATGACTGCCTTATATGAAATCATACAGCCTTCTTCATCCAATAGCTAATAGAGCCAAAAGCAGACACCCTCAGCTAATCACTTAGCTGAACTGGAATCCAGTTGCAGAGAAGGAGGAGTGATGAGTGAAGGTGTCAAGACCAGGCTGGAGAGACCCACACAAACAGCTGACCTGAACAAGAGGTTGGGAAAACCAGCATAGGGATATTACACAATCCCTGAATGTGGATGTCACTTTGGGGGGCTGGGCAATCTATGGGGCCTCTGGTACTGGATCAGTATTTATCCCTAGTATAAGAATGGACTTTGGGAGCCCATTCCACATAGAGGGATACTCTCTCAGCACAGACACATGGGGGAGGGACTAGACCATGCTCCAAATGATATGACAGACTTTGAAGATCCCCCATGGCAGGCCTCATCCTCCTTGGGGAGCAGAAAGGGAATGGGATAGGGAGCTGTGGGGAACAAAGGAGGAGGGGAGAGAGAGGGAACTGGGTTTCATGTGTAAAACAAGCTTGTTTCTAATTTAAAATTTAAAAAGTAAAAAAAAATGAGCTTAGATAAGTGCATGCAAGAATAGTAATGATTATATAAAACAGTTAACATTTCCTTTCTAACCATAGGCTGAGGAGTTTAAAAGGTATGTCAGTGGAGCAAATTGGCTAAACAACTGGCAAAGATAGCACTAAAACTGACTTACTATATAGTTTGAATTCCCTAGGGTAAGAAAATGGAACAGAGACGATTACATCACATATTTTGGCACTAAAATAGATGTTACGTTAGTTTTATATGTTTGGTAGGAACATTTAATTTCTTTCTTCTCAGACACACACACAAGGAAGCTATGATAATGTCATACTGAGCATGGTCATGGTATGTATGACTTCATAACTCTGGTTCCTTCTGTACTGCCTTTTACCATCATCAATGACACAGAAGCAACGTCCAGCTTCCCATGGTTCTTGTGGACATTGTATCCTTAGGAACATGTTTTGTATCCTGAATCTAATTATCTTCTCTATCATTCTCCCTTGAGTCCCTGGTTTTTGTGACAAAGGTTTGCATGTGTGTTTTGGCTTAGTACACAGCATGCTCATTTCTACCATGAGAAGGGGACACAGCTGATGCCAACGGGGAATGTTAATTAGCTGATCCTAATCTCACTGAGGTGAAAAGTGTTGGTGGAAAAGAAAGCTCTATGCTCAGAGCTACTTGGTTGGTGTGGCAGGATTGTTGACAAGTATTAACATATAGACATGTGATGAGGGGTGTCAGGCCTCCCACTTTTCAAAGACCTGACCTATTGTTATTCTCAATCTGCACAGTAGACAAACACCAGCCAAAATTACAGAAGCTTATGCATCTAGATATCCTTAAACTGACTACTAGTTGGTGGCTGTGCCAACTCATCACTATGCACAATTCAGAATCACCTGGAGGCCTCTGGCTATGTCTGTGAGTTGTACTTATTTGCATGGATTGAGGTGAGAAGACAAATACTCAAATCACCACACACTGGGTGTGGGGATCCTGAACTCAGTAAGGAGAGAGGGAGCTGAGTGAGTGTTTTTCAGTGTTCTCTGATCTCTGATGGTGGAGGCCAAGGGACTAACTATGTCAAGATTCTGCTCCCTCGACTTCCCCACCGTGATGGACTGGACTTGGGACTTCGAACACAAATAAACCCTTCCTTCCTTAAAAATGTTTTTGTTTGTTATAGCCATGAGAAAACAAACTAAGGGTGCATGTTGACCATAACAATAGCTCCTAAATTTGACCTGTTACCCATTTCACACCATGTGGTATGACAAATGGGTAGAAAAAGAAAATAAAAAAAGTACTGTATAAAGGACTTTTAAAACAGAGTATGTAAGTCACTGTAATTGCACTCTTACAGGACCATTTCAACTTCTAGGCACACACCTGCTTGTGCCCATGTGTAACACATGCAGGAATGCCAACCTGCCTTTGCCCTTGATGCCAGATGGACTAATTGTTAATAGATTAGAGAAGAAAGGATCAGCTCATGAGGATGGGTTTTCCTTTGTTATTTTAAACTCTAAATTATTATTTCTATTTTTCTTATTTTTTGTTTTTCAAAATACGTTGTTTTTGTTTTTTTTTTGTTTTTTTTTTTGTTTTGTTTTGTTTTGTTTTGTGTAGCCCTGGTTGTCCTGGAACTCACTCTGTAGACCAGGATGACTTCAAAATTAGAGATCTGTCTGCATCTATCACTTAAGTGTTGGACTAAATGAGTACACTACCAGCTGGCTAAAATACTCTTTCT
The DNA here is from genome assembly GCF_003668045.3 of Cricetulus griseus. Lineage (NCBI taxonomy): Eukaryota > Metazoa > Chordata > Mammalia > Rodentia > Cricetidae > Cricetulus > Cricetulus griseus. Next base: position 223,778,472 of record NW_023276806.1, read on the forward strand.
GATAAAGGTTTAAAGACAGATAACCATTTTCTTTAACTAAGTGAGTTTCATTGATAATCAAAAGATTAAATCTTGAACAGTTATGCATTGAATTTTATGAACACCTAAAGGCATAAAAATACAGATGATTATCCAGTGGCCCAGCTGTAATTGATGTACCTAGAGGGGGACATTGATAAACCTCCACTACTGAGAGATGGGGTGAAAGGCTTTGAGTATGTGAAAGGCAGGAAAGAGTTTTCCAAGGGACCACCAATGGTTCTCTCTACTTTGTGTGGAGGCAAAGTATTGGCCCTGTTTTCTGTTCATAGAATACGATCTAGATGTAATTAAAAAGTAAATGCAGGTATCAGATGAAGTATTAGGATGAGTTACTCCCCTTCTTGCATTCCTCTTGGTTCTGGAGTGCAGAAAGATAAAAGGCAATGATTGGTAGAATATAGAAAGTGTGTTAAAGTCCTCCTGATGAAAATGGCTCCCTAAACCAACCTTGCAGGCAGTTAGGCACATTTTAGAATGGATAATCTCACAGGAAAAGAAGTCACTGTTAGCAAAGCTGAAGTTACCTTGCTTCAGGAGGGCAGCAATTCTAGGAAGGAGGTTGGCACTGGCCGGCCAATGAAAGAGAGCCAAGGAGCAAGGCAGGCTTCCTCTTTGAAACTGGTCTCCCCATAAATCTTGTGCTTCAACACTCAGACAAATCCATGGGTACATTTTCAAATATAATAAACATCTTGCTATTGTGTTCCTTCCCTATGCCAGTCAATATGCTTAGTCACTGATGTACAAACATGTACTTTATATATGTACAAAATATAACCCACTACAAATATATCAGCTATAAGGAGAAGCCAGCTGAACGATATTTCCCAGAATTAAAGTGACTCACAATAACGAACTTACCTATCTTCACATCACCTGTCAAAACACCAGGAAGAGAACCACATTGACTTCTGTTTATTTCAAATCTGAGTTAGGATTTCCAACTGTATTTTAAATACTATATATCTTTAGATGCATTCATCATCTTCATCATCTCAAATGCCTATTTTTAAACCTGTTTATACCAACATTTTTAGTCCTGTTACCCAACTCTTAAATAGGTGTGTTTGCATTCCCCCTTCATTGCTTCATTATGCTGTCAGTCACTAAGTCCCATTTCTCTTGTCTGCTCTGTCTGCTTCATGCCTCTTTATCATGCTTCTCCTATTTCTGCTAATGTTACTGCCTACAAAACACACATTAACTCCCATCTTTTTGTTTAGCAACCTTCTATCTATTCTAAGAAATACATCAACTATGTTATTTGGCTTGAAAAATCCATCATATTTTGTTTTCTGTTTACTCAGTGGGTTTCTTGATTCTCCCATGTTCCTCTGAGGCTTGAGCATGAAATATTATATGCATTTGAACTTTCTGTCCCCATTACTGAAATTACTGTTTTCCTGGCCATTTGTCTTTGCTTGCACAGCTTTTGGGTATGATGAGTGTGTGTTTCTTTCTTGTGTGTATTATCCATATGTGAGGGCAGTCTGTCGTGTGCAATATGCCTATGTGTGTACATGTCTGTGTGGATACACCTATTTATGCATGTGTAAGTAGACATTTATGCATGTGTAAGCAAGAAGTTGACACTGGGTGTTTTCCTCCATTTGCTCTCTACCTTATTTTTCAGGACACAGCCTCTCACTGCACCTAGAGCTCACTCTTTTGACTAGATTGGATAACCAGTGAGTCCCAGGAATCTTTCTGTCTCTGCTCGCCTTCCCTGTGTCACTGCTGGCATTGTGTTTATGGTGTGTTCCACCATGATTGGTTTGACGTGAGTGTTTGGGGGTCCATACTCTGAGCCTAATGCTCGTGCAACAAGCACTTTAACTGTTCAGACATCTCTAGGGCCCCTGCTTACATTATTTTTTTTCTACATCCAAAATTGCTTCCTCAACAACAGCAATATAATAACTTGCAGCTTTGAGTTTTATTTGGGATTTTCAAATGTATTTATACATTTTATATTCTATCATCTGTCAAATTCTGAAATCTTTCAGGGTTTTCAGCCTCTAAATTTCCTTTTGATGAGCTTATTATGTGGAAGAACATGACTGGTGCTCAAAAATGTATGCTCAATGAACAAAAATCGATTAAAGTACAGTTAAAATAATTTAAAACTAAGTCTTGACAGGGATGAAACATTCAGAAGTCTGGTTTGTGTCATGGACAGAATTTCTGCCATATTGAACCCATGGGATCTTTGTGTCCTCTGAACCAGTTATGGTGTCTGTAATCTAGAATTCTCATTTCACTTTGTTCTAAGTACATGAAAATGAACATAAATGGAATGAGTGGTTTGAATATAATAATTGGTAAGCAGGTCATTAAGAGACTGTATAGTGGGCATTTATTTTAACATGCATTGATATTATCCAAGAAACCCTTTTGCTTTTGTGACAGTTTTTTAGGAAAGCACTTGGATTGGCTTTCACTTGCCTGTTGTATTGACAGAGCAATTTTTCAGCTACAGTGGTTTGGTGGCTGGATAGCAAAAAATAATGATAAACTTAATCAAGCAAATCCTTTATGTTCCTAGAGTTTTATAAATTATACTGTCTAAACTATGGATGTCAGGTAACTAAAATATGCAGTTTGTATTTCTACTGTCTTTCAGTTTCTGTACTAAAAATATGCAGATCTAAAGGACTACAGCTTGTGGATGGAAGCCAGACATACTCATTTCTGTACTGAAAATGCACAATTGGTTTTCCTTCTCTCTGGTGGTAATCTGCCCTTGTCACATATTCAGAGTTATGAAGCATGACTGTGGTGCTGGGGAGCCCTCTCTTAGGTTTCCATTGGCAAGACAAAACATGACCCAAAGCAACTTATGGTAAAGGGTTTATTTTGTCTTACACACTCAGGTAGTAGACCTTCATCCAGGAATGTCAGGACAGGAATGCAAGGCAGGAACCTGAACTGAAGCAGAAACCATAGAAGAGAGCTGCACATTGACTTGCTCTCCTTGGCTTGCTCAGCCTGATTTATACTACCTAGGACCAGGACCACCTACTTGGGGAGACATCACCCAGCGGGCTCGGTCCTCCCACATTAATAATCATCAATCAAAACAAACAAGCAAGCAAACAACAATTCCTGAAAGGATTGTCAAGTCCAATCTGATTGTGGTATCTTCTCATTCAAGGTTTGTTTTTCTCATATGACTCTAGTTTGGGTCAAGTTGACACTACACTAGTTAGCACAAACTCCAAAATGATGACAAATTATTAGATACACAAATAACTGTGGTTTATTTGTATGGCCAGGTCAGTAAAACTGTACAAGTAAATTAACATGGGGAAATTATGTGCTATCCAGATACTGAAATAGAGTGATGACTGATACCAAACAAGAACACCTTGTTCTGTATATTTCAAAATTCTGTTCTGAAAAGCCTACTTTCAAAACTTGAAAAATGAATGGAGTTGATTATATGTCTAAAAATAAAAGGAGTTTTGTTATAAAAAAGTTTCATCCAAATCAAATCTACATGAATATCATGGATAATTAAGTATATCCAACATTCTAAATGATTGATTTTTCCGTTTATATATTTTTAACCCTGCTTTCATCTGTATACCTTTTTACAAATTCCTATACCTTCAGATATCATAGACTATGTTAAACATGAAAACCAAAATCACAGTGTGTGTGTGTGTGTGTGTGTGTGTGTGTGTGTGTGTGTGTGTGCATTGTATTTATGTACATGTGCATCTGTGTGTACCTGTGTGTTGGAGGCGGGGCAGGTAAATATGTGTGTAAGGAAGCAGGTAAGGCCAGGTACACAAGTGTGTGTTTGCACGTGGAGGTCAGAGGTGAACAAAGTTATCTTCCTTGTTCCTTTCCACCTTAATACCTTAATTTTTTTATTCTTCTATTTTCACATGTCTGATATATATATATATATATATATATATTATATATATATATATATCTGCTACAGGTGTGTGCACTCACACACATGAGTGTTCATGTGTGTAGACAACCTAGGTTATTTTCAGAAATAATGGTTCATGGTTTTCCACCTTATTCACTGATGGGGAGTCTCTCAGTTAAACCCTAAGATTGCCCATGTGGCTGGTCTCACTAGTCAGACTCACATTCCATGGCATGCTGGGAAGGAAAGAATTTTAATCACTGAGCAATCTCCTCAGTCCCCCTCCTTATTTATTGAGACAGGGTATCTCACTGAAGTCATAGATGTGGTTAGACTGGCTCTCAAGACAAGCCCACTGAATCCTCCTGTCTTCATTCCCTCCACCCAGTTCAGAGATAACAGATTTCATGGTCATACCTGACTTTAATTGTTGGTGTTGGGGATATAAACATAGTGCCTACGTTTGCACGACAAGTACTTTGCTGAATGAGCCTTCTCTTGACTCAAAAAATCATATTTCTGAAATTTATATTTTGTCACATGATTGTATCTATTGGATGCTTCTAAGAGTGACCTAATAAGATAAAATCTACATTCCATAAAATGCATACTAGCATCTACCAGTTTGAATTAATGCAGGTAATGTTGATTTTTTTTATATAAGTCCTCCCCCCACCATGTTCTGGGTGCCCAAAGTTAGGCAATTCCATATCATGCAAATACAGTCTTCTTCGTGGTATTCCCTGGCCCAGATCCCAAAGTCTGACCTTTCCTTTATGTATCAGATCAAATGTTGCTTCCTTTGTCAGCCCTCCACTGAATTCTCTGGGAAGCAAGTTATTCTTTTCTTCCTACATAAAACAACTTTTATGTATCATTTTTATGGAATTTATTACAATGCATTGTAATTTTTTGTTGAGGCCATTTCCTCCTTCAGAGAATAAACTCTCTGTGCTTAGGGAGCCTGTTTCATGCCTCACTATATCTTCCAAGTGCATTGTGTGCTGCAGGCCTCCAGTAGCTGCTCAGCAAGGACATAATTCAGTCTGGCACACACAGGAAGGCAGAATGATGGAGACAGAAAACTCCATCACTTGGTTTCAGCCGTGAATTTCAGGCATGGCCAACACTTTTAAATATCGAAGAGAAAACTCACTTGATACAAACACCTGCATTTCCATTTGAAATGTGCAAATGCCTGCACATCCCATCTTATTGCTAAGAAATGAGTATATGAATTGTGTTGATCTTGGGCCAGGGGCAGGAGATGCGATTTAACTTAACAATGAAATAACCATTTCTTTTCATAAATACACCTAGACCTCCTCCATGTCATATCTGGAATTCATGGTACATAACTGAACCACTGAAGAGCTGTTACCATAAATGACATTATTGGTGATGAGCTGAACTTTGTTTTTTCAGTGAGCATTCAAAATATATTTATGAATCATTAAATGTATTTCTAAATTTGGTGCAAACTCACTCCATTAGGCACTGAAAGATTCTTATTTGATGCCTCCATTTGACTGTTTTCAGATAACTGAAATTTTAATTTACTTGAAATTCAAAAATCACAGGTATTTGCTCTGACATGTTTAATCTCCTTCCATCTTAAGGAAAAAGATGAGAAATCACTGGGGGAGAGAGAGAGACTCCTCAGTGTGAGTGCAAAGAAATGAAAGATTTGCAAATGCAATTCCACATAATTAGACTGTCATTGAGTGGAGGTGTTTTTATTACCTCTATAGACTCCGAGGGGCATATACATTGTTACTTTCATCGTTGACCTCACGGGAAATTATTCAAGCACTTTAAAATCTGAAAATACATCACACTATGTGCTACTAACTGAATCACTGGTAACGAAAGCATTGATAAGAAATGTAGAAAGTTGAAATAACATTTGATAAATATGCCTTTTCTGATAATTAGGCACATTTTGGTCTGAACAAAATAAAAGTATATGGAACTCATTCCCAATGCTCATTCCATTCACACACACGTGTGTGTGTGTGTGTGTGTGTGTGTGTGTGTGTGTGTGTGTGTGTGTGTGTGTTTGCCTGGCTCAGAGCTGGGCTCTTAGAAGCAAGAAGTAACCAGAAGCATGGAATGAACTTCTCAAAAGATTATATGCACAAAGGAGATAATCAAGAGAAAAAAACAATGAAACTTTGGAAAGCTCTTTTATTGTATTAAAAAAAAAAAAAAACAACAACAGCAGCACAGAGACATACAGAACACAGTGCAAGGAAATTAGGTTAGTCTTAAAGAGAAAATAATTTGGGGACCAGTTTATTTGAGGAAGTGTCATAACCAAGTGAGTGGGAAGGAACATGTGGCAGGCTCTGTGGAGGCCATTTACTGAGTAGTGCTGGCCTCTGTCCAGGCCGTCTATTTGTTTATTACCAGCTTAGATTCTCCCTTAGCATAAGCTGCCTCCTTCTCATACTTTCTTATGTCATATTCACATCCAAATTGGATTTCAGGGAAGATGTGAAATTTCTTCCAAAAATATTTCCATTTTAACAGAGGTCAAAAACCCCTGTTCATCACTATGGGACAAAATCCACTCAAGCGCTGGCATTTGTTACTCAGCATATGCTGTGAGCCTGGCAGGTGTGGAGGGAAGAGATTTTGTGGCCATTCAGAGGTGATGTTAGTAGGGCTATAGCTGAATGTCAACCCTATTCACAACTTCTTAAAAATACTTTATTTATTGAGTTATTAGCAGAATAGCTAAAATTCATCCTTGAAGACAGATGCCACATGAGCCAGGTGTCCTTATGACACAGTCTTTGAAAAGAAGCGTAGAGATAAAGCACAAACAAAATTAAACAGAACCAACCTGCAGTTTCAGGGCTTTCCCTGAGGTCTCCATATTGCACATAGGGTCCTGTGATGCTAATGGTGATGCATTGCTTGCCTATGCAAGAGTGAAAATAAAGACATAAACTCTTTGGGGGCGATGACATATGTACTTCCACTGACAGAATCTTAGAGGTTGGGGATACAGTTTGGAGGTAGAGGACTTGATTAACACATGTGAGGCCCTAGGTTCAATCTTCAATATTGTGGGGAAAAATCATTTAATAAAACTCTCAGTCAGTGATACATGATTGCATGCGATCACATTCCAACCTAGACAGGTTATTTAAACTCCATGTATAGAGAAAAACTATCAGGGGACATGCAAAGTTAGGTGACAGGTCCCTAGCGAAGGAATGATTACTTTAATATATTTAATAATTTTCATTGAATTTTCCCTGGTGAAGGATTGAAAGCACCTGTGAATCTTGTTTATGTGGCAGGGATGAAGGAAGAGCTTTTAGTGAACTCCACTCATTAACTCCAGATGCTGAGTTCACAGCCATTGGGTGTGACTTTTTAGGCTCATCAATCGGCATAATACCACAATGGTTAGTTGATGTGAATTCTGTATTTCAACAAACTAACGCACGTCTATGACAATTTTAGTCAAATAATAAACCATTGACACTCATTTAAAAACCTTCTCTTCTATACTTTGTGTTATGATTCTTTGTAGGAGGCTCTGGAAATTTGCATTTCCTATTAATAACTGTTGCTATATTATTTTAAAATATGAATACCAGTGTAAGACTATCAGGAATGGAGTAAAAGAAGGGACTTTTCTCCCATGCTTATTCACCTCTTCTTGTCCTTTAAACTATGTCCTTCCTGTTAAAGACTGTAGTGAGGGGTTAGCTGACAAATCAGAAACTTTACCCCCAGATCACACATTCTGATGGAGGAGGTCCACATGCAGGGAGGTAAGAGTATTTGCTTTATGAATAGTCTCTGCTCTTACTGTAAATTCACTGTGAAGCCATGAAGATCCCTTTCTATGATGGGATTCATCTCCAAAACTCCAGCAGTGTATTAATCATTTATTAAGCCTATTTTCCCCTATCATTTGGTATATTGCATGATTCCCAACAGCAATGCATGATTCTGGCAAGAAAATAATCACAGTCAATACCCTCACTCTTTCAACCAAGAAGTTGTATGCCAAGTCTGCTCCCCTGTAGTTATCTTCCTTGGCAGACAGTTGATGGTTGTTAGTTTCCAGGCAAAGAGACCACTATTTAGACATTCAAAGATGCCCAAGCACAAGAATTCTGGTATATCTAAAGTTTTTAAACCAGAGAGATAAAGAACAAGAATGTAGTAGATTCTCTCTGCGAGCAGATAGGAAAGTACTGTCCCATGCTAACCTCACATTCACCTTAAAGCATGTCTATTCTTCACTTGCCAGTCTACTAACAATAGATGTGTCTTAAAGTTGTCATTGGGCAATGTGTCCTCCCTGTCTGGTTGCAATTTTGCTCTTATAACTTTGGGACCTCATGTTGCCATGACAATGACTCTACCTTTATCAGTTAGTCTAAAAATGTACTCCCAGGTAATGAAAAGATAACTCTGCAATTCTTATCTTTTGTTTCAAGCCTTGGGGACAAAGAGATTTGGGAAGAAGAAAGTAGAGAAATAGTAGCTGGAAGGAGAAGCTGGCAGAAATTAGCAGAAATGTAAAAGGATAGTAATGTAGGAAGATTAAGTAAGTAGGAAAAAGAAGAAGAAGAAGAAGAAGAAGAAGAAGAAGAAGAAGAAGAAGAAGAAGAAGAAGAAGAAGAAGAAGAAGAAGAAGAAGAGAAGAAGAAGAAGAAGAAGAGAGGAAGAAGAAGAAGGGAGGAAGAAGGAAAGAAAGAAGGGAAGGAAACAGAATTAGAGGTGGACTTAGAATTGAAACAGAGAATTAGACTAAGAAGTTATAGGCAATTAGGACTAAAGAATTAGAAGAGAGAACAGTAAAGAGAGAACAGTAAATAGCACATGTATAGAAGAAACGTGTGAGAAAATTCTTTTCTATAGCCCCCAGACTTAGATCATACGTTTATTGTGTCATCCCTTTTTGATCCCTGAGCAAAAGCTTTGTGGCTGGACCATAACATTTTCAATAACTTACAATGGGTACCACTAGAAATTGGTCACATTTCCAGAACTTTCTGTACTCAGAAGTACGTCTGCATACAAAAGCATATTCTCATACTCAAGAGTCTGACCACAGTTTTGAAGGCCCCTTGTTAGAATAAATCTTTCCGCCAAAAGCCGCCGAGCCCCACCGCCACATGTGAGCTTTATGCTATCCGCCCGCCCGAGTTAGGGTCCAAATGAATACACAGAAACTTATATTAGGCTCAAATGCCACTTGGCCAATGACTAGGATTCTCATCTGTTAGCTCAGTCAGTCTTAATTATCATAAATCTGTATATTTTATAAGACTTATCTTATCGGACACCTTATTGGCATTCCTCCTTGCCAGTGGCTCACATCCCACCCCTGGAGGAAAGGGGTCACTTCCTGTTTCCTTGCTAAAAATGAGTCTCCTTGCCATGTCACTTCCAGCCTGGATCACCACTTCTCTACTACATTTCCCAAAATCCTCGTTGACTCCTAGTCCTGTCTAACTTGCTGTTTCATTGGCCAAACAGTATTTCATTCAATAACCAATAAGATGAACATACACAGTATGTTCCTCAACTCCTCTTTTCTGTCTAAATAAAAAGAAGAGTAACTTATCTTTTATACTAACTGAAGAAATCTATAACCATAACTATCTGTCTTCAACTCTATCAAAGACCACAGAAGGATAATATATAAACTCTAGAATTGATAGGACATCTCACTACCTGGACAGTCACCCAAAGTTCCTCTGTAACGTTGGGGCATCCATCTTTAGCATATAGGCCACAGTGTGTCTAGCACACTTCTCCATTTCAACAGGACCCTTCAGTACTGTCTTGTTTTATAAGTTCTGCAGTCATTTTCTTGTGGGTCCTGCATGTCCAGTTTATACAGCAACAAACAGTCCAGGCAAGAGCAGTTTCTTGCCCAAATGGCTAATCTTGACAGTACATTCCCCATCAACTCCTTTCCAGTCACTTAACATGTCAACACTAGCCAAACCATATTGCTTTCTCAGAGAAGTCCTTTCTAAGTAATTTTTGTGACACCTATGCAAATGTTCCAAGTTACAAATACATGTTACAGATCATAGTACATTCATAAATTACGAAATACTCTAAAATATGCACGAACCTTCTTGGTAGAACATAATGTTCTATTTCTGTGAAGAGACTCCATAACCAAAGCAGCTTATAGGAGAAAGCATTTAATTAAGGGGAGGGTATTCATAGTTTCATAGTATTATTCCATTATCATCATGGTGGCAGGAGTCAGGCATAGTGCTGGGGCAGTGGTTAAACACCTACATGCTGATCCTCAGGGAGTAGGTAGATAGAGAAAAACTAAGCCTAGTATAGACTTTGGAAATCTCAAGTCTCATCCCCTCCAATAAGGTAACTCCTGCTCCAATAAGGTCACACTTCCAAATACTTCCTAAATAGTCCAACAAATAGTAACCAAATATTCAAATATATGGGCCTCTGGGGGCCATCGTTACTCAAACCACCATTTTATACACTATGCTTATTATGCCTAACAGTATTGCCTAAATGAATATCATTTAAAAATGGGTATTCTTACATCCAGCAAGGACATTAAGATTTAAGTTATAAATATTGCATTCTATTAAACAAATCCTTACCAGGATTTTTGTCACCTATGGGGAAGTCTGGGCTCTTATTCTGCAAGAACTCTTCCAAATTTTGCCCCAATTACTTCAGTCTGTCTTCCTTCCTTCCTTCCTTCCTTCCTTCCTTCCTTCCTTCCTTCCTTCCCTCCTTCCTTCCTTCTTTCCTTCCTTCCTTCCATCGTTCCTTCCTTCCTTCTTCCCTTTCTTCCTTCCTTTCTCCTTTCCTTCCTTCCCTCCCTCCCTCCTTTCCAGAAAGGCAAACTGCCAAATGCATCACCACACAGTTGACTATGTCTACCAGTTATGAAAACTTACTTAATCTACTTTTTATTGCAAATGGACCTTGAGAGCTGGTCTGGAGGTTCTTTCAGGGAACGTGTGTACTCAAACACCCTCAATGGAAGACCATTCCTCCTTTACCAGGAAGGTCTTCCATTGAGGCTTGGAGGTTGGAGAGACCAAGGTATAGACACCAGTGAATCTCATTTATGATGAGGGCTTATTTCCTTATACATGTATTTGTCCTTACATGTCAGAAGGGGAAAGAAGTCCCTCAAAGTTACCTTTGCAAAGCCCACTCATGAGGACTGTAACCTTACACATAATTATCTCCCAAATGTCACCCTCTATCATAAATTTTAGGTTAGGATATTACTATGCCATCAAGATCTCTGTAGATGTGTTATTTCAGTGGGCCTTGTGTATCATTTTAGTATATTATTTACTTACCTATTTTTTTCTTAAGTTCTCTGTTGAAGTGCTGGGGAAATGTCTTTTTTCCATCTGCATTATATTTAGAATAGTGAACTTGTACTACTTTTTTGTTTTGTTTATTTCATTGTACTCTTCTAATTGGAATTTAATAAACTTAATATAATCAAATAATTCGTTATCCATGACCTTAAAAGTGGGTGATAAAGCACTTTCAATAATCTTTTATCTCAGTGGGTTTTTCCATATATGGTCCTGTGTCCTGTGTGTATTTCACATAAATTTGTAAGAGGAAGTAGTGAAAATAGGGTAATACAGCTAGTTTCCTAGTAACTAGAAGACACTAATAATTAAAATACAGCATGAGAGATGATTTGAAGTCAGTAACACTTTCAATGTTACAGACATTTGTGACTGCTTATCATAAACAAATAAATACAACTAAAGGGCTTTTTCATTTTAGGTAAAAATGAACATTATCCTGAAAAGGCTTTTAACTCAATTCAGGAGACTTTGAAAGTTTTATACAATTTTGTCAAATTTGGTTGTTCCATGCTCAAATGAACATTCTTTTGTTTCTTTTAACTGATAAAAATTATCTTCATTTAAAAATAAACTTTATGATTAAGAAATGAGATTAGTAGCTAATATACAAAATCAAACTTGAGGTCACATTATGTATTTTTTTTCAAGGTTGAACAGGTATATTGTAGACAGGTAGATGATTTTAAAGCACTTCAAAGACTTACAGAATGTGGTATTTACAATGTGTACTAACCTAAGGTATTTCATGACAATAAGACAAATCTGTTCCTGGCAACACCACTATACCTTATAAAAGGGTGATGAGCATCCAAGAAACTCCATAGGAATTTGCTTTCATTATGGTAAAGTTAGACATTTGGGCAAGAATTTGCTTTTTCCTTGACTGACTGACAATAGGCTATATAAACCAGATATGCAGGACCCATAGGAAAAAGACTACTGAACTTTGCCAAAACAAGGTGGGTTGGTCTTTCAGGATTTCTGTTTCACAGAAGAGTCTGCTAGACATCCTTCAGGAAACAGAGGAAAGTGATTGATGAACTTTGTCAATACAAGGAAGGACAGCTCTTCAAATTTCCTTCTGGAAAGTCTGCCCAATACTCTAGGCCTGTAGGCTGAAGATAGATGCCCCAAAGTTGCATAGGAACTTTGTGTGACTATCCAAGTAGGTGGATCTCTCTGTTGTTAAGTAATATTACATGTTTCTAGATTTTTGATAGAGTTGAAGACGAGATATAGTTTTCCTTAGTTACAATAGAAAGTAAATTAGGTATAAAACTTTGGATTAATGAAGATTGGATAGATAATGGAGCATTTTATCTGAATATGTTAAATATAAATAGACTGGATATTATAAATGTAATTCTTGATAACTTTTGTTATATGTAGTTTCACTATGTTAAAGTTAAAAGCTTTCATTTTTATTTAGACAAGAAGGTGGAAATATGGAATATTAGTTTAAGATGTGTTACATTTGTTTATGCTTTGGAATATTTTTGAATGATACAAAGATGTGTTGAATTCTTATTTTTATCTAAATTAAAAACAATCTTATTTTACATTCCAATCCCAATTCCCTCTGGCTCCCATCCTCCTATGTCCCTCACCAGCCCTCCCATCCCACCCCCATCCACTCCCCATCAGAGTGTTGAATTCCTTTATGCTGAATTTATTTAACTCTGTGAGGCTGTGTTAGTTTTCCTGTCTAAAACACCTGATTGGTCTAATAAATAGCTAAATAGCCAATAGCAAATCAGGAGAAAATATAGGCAGGGCTGGTGGGCAGAAAGAATAAATAGGAGGAGAAATATGGGAGGAGACTTGAGGAACAAGAAAAAGGAGAAGAGGAGGACATCAGGGACAAGCCATCTAGATACACACTCAGTCACAGAGAAAGAAGTAAAGAGAGGTATATAGAAACAGAGAAAGATAAAAGTCCCGAGGCAAAAGATAAATGGGATAATTTAAGAAAAGTTGGATAGAAATAAGCCAAGTGATGGCTAGGCATTCATAATAAAAAGTCTCTGTGTGTGATTATTTGGGAGCTGAGCACAAGTCCCCAAAGAGCCTGAGTAAAGAGTAAAAGCAACAAAACTACAGAGCAATTCTTGGATTTTATCCTTCTGCTTAGTTTGGACATTCAGATAATCAAGAAACTGGCTTCAAACTTATCTAGAGCCTGACTACCCTTCTGCACTACAACTCCTCTTCAGCAGCCTCCTAATCATTTCTTACCTGCATTTAATGATTTTCTCCGTTTCTATACTTGGATCTTAAAATCAACGTGTTAACGCAGAAGCAAGAATGACCTTTAAAAATGTGAAACACGAGGTCATACTCTGCTCAAAGGCCTTCATTTGCTCCCGCTTTCATTCGGAGTCACATTCAGTCCAACAGGTAGGTGACCTTTCACCTCACTTGTGCTGGTTCCCCACGGTTCCATCTCTTCTTTCGTCATTCACTGTCTTCATAGCATTGCCGCTGCTATGCTATGCTCCACACCCTCAAGGCATGTGGCTGCTTTTGCTTCTTGGCTTTGACTTTTTCTTTGCGTGCAATGTTCTTTCCTGAGACCTCTACTTAGATAAGTCCTTCATTTATCTGGATGTTTGTTGCCTTTGTTAAAAGGTCTATACGGGTATCTTTTAAGCTATGATGTGCTCCCCCATTCATAGTACAATTCACTTTTATCCTTTCTTCCCTTTGTCATACTATGTCTTACATTTTTGGTTGTGAGCCTAGCCTGTAACGGCTGAGCTATCTCTCCAGCCTCCTCCTAATATTTCTTACTTGTCTCACTATCCACATGTACTGTGAAATTCATGTACACTTTATATCTTAATTAAAATTTATTGCATATATATGCATTATATATATATATATATATATATATATATATATGACACATAAATCTGCTTAGTCATGGATCTCCAGTCTCTGAACTGAATGAATACCTCTTCCTTAAAAAGTGCCTATTAGCTTACAGTATTTTGTTTTTGCAACAGCAAATGAATCCATGCATGCCCTTAGCTTAGAGTAAAGATTCAGTAAATGTTGCAGAAACTCATACAACTACTCACACTTCTTGAAGTGTCTGTCCCTGCATGCTTATTTCTTCCTATGACTGTATTCTAAAATCTTCCTTTCCATTAACTAGTTGAATTTATAAGTGACTCTAAAGCTCTACTGAAATCACATGTTTGATGAACTTTCAAGTGATGCCCACTTGTATGAAATATTTTGTTCTAATCTTGTAAAGTTAGCTTGGAGCAATGACAAAGCCCAGGAATGATTGCTGAAGGCTCACTCTGCTCTACACCATGTTGACATAAAGACCCACAAAGCTGGGCTGAGCTCATCACTTTCAAATTCTCAAATCTTGCTTGAACAAAATCTGATTTGTAAAGTTTATTTTGAGTCCAAATTTTTATAAGCTGAAAAATAATTTAAGTAGAATGTTTATGTAAATATTTGTCTAGTGGTGAAACATTATACTACTGACACTTCATCCTTAAGCAATAATATTCTCTAAACTCATATAAGTTCAGCATTCATTTTAAAATTATACCTTGAGTTTACTGTAGATTACTTGAGGTATTAATTGTGTGCCCTTTATATTTATGTTATCAAGATTTGTTACATAATATAATTTTAGTAGGACTGTGGAAGAGCCAGAAATACTTATAATCCTTTCACACTTCATCTCGATGTTTAGCCTTAGAGACAAATACTGGTAGCAATACCACCATGGCATTTATCATGAAAAGTCCTGTGATACAGGGGAGGGATGGAGGAAGGAAGAGAGAGAGAGAGACAGAGACAGAGAGAGAGACAGAGAGATTGAAAGATGTTTAGATATCCATTAAATTTGAACCTATGCATTAAAGATTTAATGCTTACTATCCAAATATTATAACCTGTGATTGTTCCTTTTCTACTGCCTCAACAGAATTTAGTTATTTAGGTGAGTGTGGCATAGGGATAGACTCAGTGAATTTGATGATTTTTTTTTCAGTCATAAAACTTACCAATATGACTAGATCAATAGCTAAGCTTCAAAGGGATAGTCTGTCTCTGTGTGCATGCCACTATCATAGCCATCAACTCTTTGCATTGAGTACTGACTCTTTCCAAGTTTTCATCAATCATTACATTCAAGATACACTTTGGGAGCTGTAGAATATTACACTCCCTACCGTTTTCCACCAGCAGAGTACAGGTCAGCAACAGTTCCTACATCAGTGAAAAGGATGCCTAACTGCATCCAATATTCAGAATTAACAAGAAAGGCTTCCCAAAGACAGTTTTGGTCCTCATTTAGTACATGAAAGCCAAAGATGGGCCCAGCTGCTCTACCAAGCTCCAGGCTCTAAGAGCAACTGTTCAGCTGTGCTGGAGACATACTGGGTAGTACATTTAAAACATCCCTAAAAGGACCCATCATATTTGGATCAGCAAACAAGACAGCCTGCCAAATCCTTTCTGAAATGAAAGTTATGTTTTATGTGTTCATGGCTTTTTGTTTTGTTTTCACCCTTTAGAGAAAGCTTTCCACAAAATTGTTGGCAAAGAAACAAAATAAATTATGTTTACCCAGGTGAAAGCAGAGTAAAGGATGAAAATACTGAACTTAGGCAGTAAATTAGACTTTTGTCAGAAATTCACACACAAGATGTAAATATTTGAATTGTCATCTGTAAGGGAAGTGATTCTAAGGTAATTCTTGTGGGGGGTGCATAGTGTGTATTTAGTTCTGTTTGGCCATTTGTATTTCACCACTTTGAGCAGTACACAGGTGTGACTCCATTATCATTTTTTAATCTATGAATTTCTCTCTCCTGTCTTTCTTACAGAAGACAGGAGAGAGAACCTTACAGAAGAGTCTTTCCTTTCAGACCCATGCAGGAACAAGCCCCCTTTCACGTGTCTTTTCATTTGTCTCAACACTTGGCAGCTGAATAAGCTTAGTATTTTCTCCACTCTTCAAACAATCCTGAGTCTTCACTGTTTTTCACTGGAATTGTTTGGGAGGAGTACCACATTTTCATCTCAATACCACCTCACACACTACAGAGTCTGGGGAATTTGTGTGACCTTTTGTTGTTTCAACTGCCCATTTACAAAACGATGGTCATACACATTTATTCCATTTAAGAATTGGTTGGGACAATATATGAGGGGAAATACATCTAGGCCCTAATTCTCTCAGAATGCCCTCATTAGCCACGACCTTCTTTCTAAAATGCATGTTTTGTCTGAGTTTCTATTTATTTTAGTAAATATTTCTAGAACTGGCCAGGTATTTCTTTCACCTTACATCTCACATCAGCCATCATTTCAAATATCTATGAACTCTTGTCCTTGTGATACTGTTTCTCTGAGTACTTAACTAATTTTAGTCCCATTTTACAACTACTGTGTTGAGTAAGTCGACTGTGAGACCCACATGGAATAGGGAGGAAGGGATGAAAAAGGTGGAGGCAAGTAGCAAACACTGATAATTCTGAGTATATATGGTCTTCCAGTTTTCAAGTACCACCAGCCAAGGTTTTCTCTGGAGTGTAGAGATGGTCACTATCAAGGTCAGAACTTGTAGCTCAGCCTTGATTCTAACCCCTCCTTCACACTGACACCAGATGCTCTGCTTCATAAACATGTTTCAAACCTCAAAAGTTCACCCCATCTCCGTATTTACTCTTCCATCTCTCTTATGCCAGTGACAATTTTTTTTTTTTTTTGCTAAGATCAAAGACCAGCATAGTAGGATCCGTGGAAGTGGCTCAGATGGTGGAGTGTTTGCCATGAACATATTAGGACTGGAGTCCAGATCCCCAGCATCCATGTAAAATCTAACCATGGTAGCACATGTCTGTAGTTTCAGTACTGAGAAAGCAGAGGCAGGTATCTCTCCAAAGCTCACTGGACAGCCAGCTTAGCTAACTGTTTGAGCTCACGATTCAGTAGAGAACCTGTCTCAAAAACTAAGGTGTTGTGTGATAGATCAAGGTACCCAATATTGACTTCTTGCCTCAGGATGCACACATACATACATGTATACACACAGGAGCATGTGTGCACACGCACATACACATTCAAAAAAATTTACACGTGATTACATGGAAGCAAAGCTGGTGGCAAGGAGGCTTTCATCTACTGGGCATGGATGCGATGGAGTCATACGCCGCAGGGTGAAAGAAGGCACCAGGGAGCAATGGGGGAGGAAGAATGAGCCTGTTGAGGATCCTCTAAATTGGTGAAGAAATGGGATAATCATCACCATCACCTCTTCATACAGAGGAAGCCACTCTATGAAGGAACACAGAGCTGACTCTTCTTTTTACATGGCATACTCAGTTGTCTCACTTTAAGAAACTCACAGATTCAGCCTGGAAACTCACAGATACAGCCTGGAAACTCACAGATACAGCCTGGAAACTCACAGACACAGCCTGGAAACTCACAGATACAGCCTGGAAACTCACAGATACAGCCTGGAAACTCACATATACAGCCTGGAAACTCACAGATACAGCCTGGAAACTCACAGACACAGCCTGGAAACTCACAGACACAGCCTGGAAACTCACAGTTACAGCCTGGAAACTCACAGTTACAGCCTGGAAACTCACAGACACAGCCTGGAAACTCACAGACACAGCCTGGAAACTCACAGACACAGCATGGAAACTCACAGATACAGCCTGGAAACTCACAGACACAGCATGGAAACTCACAGATACAGCCTGGAAACTCACAGATATAGCCTTAAGCTATTTTTTTTTGCTGATGTCTAATTGTATGTGTCTCTCACTGTTGCTTTTGATAAGGTTTTTAAAATAGAATTTCATTATAGTTCATTAAGTTTTCTTAACACCTGTATAGTTAAAATCAAATATTTTGATCATTTATATAACACTTGCTACTTCCTACAAAGCTCTCACAAAAAGCATATTTTGATATCAATAACAATTAAAGAATAAAGTAATATCCAAGAGAGATCAGAAACTTGTTAAATTAGAGCCTGGATCCTGGAGATAAAACCTACTGCTCTATTTAGAATAAGGTGTTTGTGTGTGTGTGTCTGTGTGTTTATGTGTGAGCCTGGAGAACAGTCTTGTAAGGTCACTTCTGACAAACTGCAGAAAAATTCACCTAGTTCTTTTTTCATTGTTTTGAACTGAAAAGATGAAAGTACATAAGGGAGAGTCATATGTAAATAAAAGTGTGTGTGTGTGTGTGTGTGTGTGTGTGTGTGTGTGTGTGTGTGTGTGTGCATGTGTGTTACTTACCATGGTCTAATTAAGAGTAAGAAAGAAATTTATAAAACAGAAATGTGTTATATTTTTGAGATGTTAGTAATGCCTCAATATTTGGTAGGAGGCAATGAAGGAAATCCAATGTTTTCTATAAGTTCTGGATGAGCTATAGTTCTGACTTGTTTAACGATGTACCGTCTTCTGATTCAATCTTCTCTATTCTAAATCATTCAAACGTGACAAATGGAGACATTGTAACGTTCAATTAAAATAGAACTGATTGATTTTAAAGGTTTATTTCATGAAAGATTAGAGGTTTATATTTTAAGTATGCACACAGATACCCACACATTGACATAGTGCCTATGAGACATGGAGTATGGCTGGGAAGTCATTGACTCAGGAGGGAACTCATGTTCTTCAAGAACTGCAATAGTGCAAACACTGGATGTACTATGCAATAAACTGTGTGGTGCATGAAAAAATACTTCCATGTGGCACAATAGATGTGGAATACCCCTTTTCCTCTTCTGTTTCCTAAAGGGAGTATTTCATACAGAGACTAGGAAGCTATGCGTTACTCTCATCAAGTAGTTTAGGAGCATACCATCTGCTGTGTATGCCCATGATGCACAGTGTCTAATGTAAAATAAGACTGAGTACCTTTTGTTGTGGAAAAGGTTGGAAGCTTACCTGACAGTAGACCTACAGATATCAAATAGATTTGAATGATCCCTCTTTCGAATTACATTGCAAAGACATTTGGAGAAATGCTGGAAATTGTATTACCTCTTTCCCCTCCACTGTCACTGAAGCAAATCTGTCAGAAATACAGTCAGGATATACTACTGTGTGTCCCAAGAGCATCTGGGATAAATGTGCTCGTGTCTGGATGAAAGAATGGAGAAGGCCATACTCCCTGAGTGCACATAACACGCTGCTATGAGGTTACTTTGAAGCTTGTTTTATTGCCGAGTTACCTAAACAATAATGTTATTGCCTGGAGTTACTGAATAATGACAGTCATAGGCAACATTATTTGATCATCTTGTAGTAACATCCTTCCTGACAGGGGAAGTCAGATGAGGCTCTCAGAAGAATGGACAGTCATTTTAACCAACTGTACAACTGACTAGAAATCCAGGGATTGTTGAAAGGGAGAAAAAAGGAACAATCTGATTCCCTTATCTATTTCAGGGTCTGTCATAGCCAATATTTTCCAGAGCCTGAGGAATAGAATAAAGCTCATTAATTTTAATCATGAAAAGTGTGTGTGTGTGTGTTCTGTGTGAAAATGAAAGGCAATACAAAGGGAATGTGACTATTTTCAAGGTCTTACTTCAGGTTATGCTCTTGGAGAATATTTGTTGGCCAATGTACACAAGACTTTATTTTATTTATAAAATAGTGTAGCCAATACAGCTCTCGCTTTAATGTCTAAGAAAAAAATCACCACTAACAAAATGCTCTTCTTTGTCTATAAATCTCAAATCAGAATTCAGGTCCTCATCAATCCCAATCCTGCAGGTAAGCAATGATTTCCTTTCAGAATCCAGTTAATTATTTTCACAAAAACTTTGGCCCTATAATTTGATGATAACAATGGATTATCAAGTTACACTTTACAACAACTTGGCATTAGTGTTTTACAACAGTGAATAATCAGGACATTTGCAGGCAGGCTACATGGAAGAGATGGCACTAGGCTTAGAAACAGACAAAAGACAGACGTGCAGGGTTATCATCTTTACGTGTAGGAGATGAAGTCTAGCTAGACAGCTAATGCAATTGATAAATCCAGCCAGTGAAAATATGCACAAATAAAAAAATTAGAAGAATCAGCATGAGACAAGTGTCCAAACTTTCCTGAAGGATGCAGAGACTTGGAGAATTGTGGAAGTTTGTTGGAGGGTGGCTATGGGATAGAAACAGTCATTTTGCAATGTTAGTAATGTGGGGCAAGAAGAATGGCCTTGCTTAGAGAAGAGGAGGAGAGAATGAAAGTAAAGACAGAAGCTATCCAAGTATAAATCCAACACAGAGCAAAGACGAAAGTAGTGGTTGTCTGTTTTCTGATGGACATGCTCAGGTGAGTACCAATTGGTGGGATATAGGATTGGAGGGGTTTGCAATTAAACACTGCATTTTCAGGAGAACAATGAAAAATAATTATTAAGAGATTAAGTGATGTACTAGAGCATTTCAGATTGTTCCCTGAGATTTAGAGATAAGTATGATACTGAAAAGGTGGACTTTGAAACAAGACCAGGAGTTTCCAAGATGCCACAGAGAAGGAGGATTTTCTGAGACATAATGAGAAGAGGCAAGAACATATAAAACAAAATGAGAGAAGCTAGATGCCAAGTAGAGAGATGGCCCAGCAGCTCAGAGTGCTTGCTGCTCTTGCCAAGGATCCAAGTTTGGTTTCCTGCACTCATGTCCAGTTGCTCACAACCACCCCACGCATAGCTTTCGGGAGTCCACCACCTTCCTCTGGCCTCTGTGGTACACTTATTGTGTATGCACACAGAGAAACATCTACATACATTAAAACAAAACAAAATGGGAAGAAAGACAGATGGACTACTCTGGATGGACTCAAATTATACATATTCTTGTCATCCAGGCTGCAAAAATTAAATCCATCATTTCAGTAATGAGCAGTTGCAAGAATTCTTTCATTGAATTTTGAACATCTAGACTAGAGTCTCGAGGGAAAGGAGCTGGGATGATAAATTGGGGTGGCTTGAGAGTCTTTTCTAAGAATCCAGTGAGACACAATGAGGTCATCCCAGCTGTTGGATGTTGTATTCAACAGAGGTTTCAGATGTCATAGTCCATATACCCAAACCTTGGTGAGTGTGAACCAGTATGTTGATCAGGTGTGTGAGTTTTGACACACAACAAGGAGAAATGATGATTTTAGATGCACATTCTCTGAAACTCTACAATAGTTGGAGAGCCCAGGGAGGTTACTCATCTCTATATCTACTTCTTCATTGGTTAGTTGGTATAGACTCTAGTTATTCTCTAGTAGCATCATTAGGATACTTAAATGGCTACTGTCTGCACATTGTCTTTGTTTAAACACTGGAACAGAGGAGGAACTCAATCAGTTCCAGCCAGGACTCATGCTCATAACTCCAATGCCATAAGAAATAGGCCAATGAGTGAAAAACCAATCATTCTTTTGGTAATTAAGCTGGCCTTGGTTATCCTTTCAAGCAATGAATTTCTGAATTAGGGAAGGAGATGATAGATAGGCAAGGCACTTCAAAACACTGCTAGTAATTGTTAAATCATTATATATGCCATGCAAAGATGGAGGGCAAAATTAGATTTTTCTCTCACAGCTTAGAACTTGGGTAATTAGAAGAATGATTTTTACCATTGATATCAGTGACTTACAAAGATTTCTCAATAGTACCTGACCTCAAGGTTATTGAAGCTTTAACTTGGATAATTAATGTAAGGGACCGTGATAGGCAAAGTATAATCTTTCAAGAGAATTATCTATTAACATAGACTTCATCATTGTCTTCATGATGGGAGATACATCTGCATAGACAAAGAGCCTCATTTTCTCCAACATTTCACTGCCTCAGAAGAGAGACAATTCAGCAGGGTAAGCTCAATGGAGGAGTCAGCTAACAGCAGCAACTAGACTCTTAACACACCCCTTCTTTTACTGGCTTGTTCAAAGAGGCATCTGTTTTCAGATGAGCTAGGCATCTTTCAATGCTCTGGTTCCACAATATATAAAGCATCATGGATGTAAAATCCCTGCTCCTGGAATCTGGTATCTGCTGTCATCCACGTTTAATTATGTCTAAGAGCTTGAGGGACTGGTTGCATTTTTCTACTTTTCCATTTCTAGTTCACCTCCCCCTAGTAAACCATATGCTGTGAATGCTCAGGTTTATGTATGCCAAGAAGTGGTAGGAGTCTGCAGATAGAGAGGATAGGAGAAAACAAGGTATTCCTTGGAACAGCCCAGAAAGGACTGACAAACACATTCTAGAGTTTGAGATGCCAAAAATCCATGTTAAAAGGGGTCACCAATATCCATGGTTAATAGTATTTTGCTGTCTAGGCTTAAGTCTGTAGTGTGAGGGTTAAACACACAATGGCAAAGAATGAGAGAGGGGGTTCAGAGGTGAGCAGTGTACCAGGGTCCAGGCAAGGGAACTTGAGGAGAGTATAAGAGTAACAAGTGCCAGATTCTACATAGAGGCTCCCAGTGAGACAGAATCCTACAACATAGCCATGAAGAGCTTATATTAATAGAAATCATAGATGTAAGATGCAGGTTATCAGCATCTTTCAGGAAATGTCAGATGCTAATAACTGCTATAGCTATAGTGATGGTATGAGCTGAATCTTAATTGTGGAAAATGAATCATGAGAGGTGAGTGGGGAAATAGCCTCTGGAGAAGGGAAGCAGATTCAGAATCAATGTAGAGGTTCAGTCAACACACAACAGGTCCATGCTCAGACGTAAAAGGCTTCCAGGGAAGGCTGTTAGGGTGACAGAACACATGAAATTGAATCGTTCAAGGTAAAGTCAGATACAGATCCAGTTCCTGTCACCACACTTGGCCCAGAGTTGCTACATTTTAAGCCAGATTACCTGGCTCACCACCTACAACATTTTTTTTTCCCAAATCAATTTTTATAAATAGAGGGAGGAGATTAGGAAATTTTACACATCCAAGTAAGTGTACCATTGTAGGCATTCAGAGCATTCTTTCAAATGTGTTCATCAGTTTATGTGTTCCCCAGTCTTTTTTTAAACACTTTTCTTTCTTCCTTTTTTTAAAGATTTATTTATTTATTATGTATACAACATTCTGCCTCCATATATGCCTGCATGCCAGAAGAGGGCACCAAATCTCATGACAGATGGTTGTGAGCCACCATGTGGTTGCCGGGAATTGAACTCAGGACCTCTAGAAGAACCTCTGAGCCATCTCTTCAGCCCATCCCCAGTCTTTTTTACCAGTTCAGTAGGAAACCCTCATTCTCAACAGGTCCATTTGCACAAGATAAAGTCACATACCAGTAGATTACCAATCAGTCCAGGTGCTTTGCACAAAGGTAGGAGATCATAAATGCTTATAACACATGGTCAGGTTTCCTGGTCAAGTCAGTTCTGAAGCATCCCTTATCTTGAGGTTAATTAGGAGACTTGAGCATGGGGGAAAGGGAAGTTCCTACCCAAAGACACTGCTATGTTCCTTCTGACTGTGAAAATCAATCTCTCCCAACGGCTTCATACTTGCTATCATTTGTTAATCATCTCTGAGTTATTGAAGGGCAAAATAGCAAACCTGACTAAGATCTGCTTCCTTTGTATAGCTCTGCATTGCTTAAGCTCATGATTGCTAATCTCACTTAGCAAAAAAAAAAAAATCAGCTTTTACATTTAAAAATAATTTTATGAATGGGTAATTTCATAGATTGCATTTTGATCACATTCATTCATATAGTTGAACTCCTAGATCTTCCCTAATTCCATACCCACCTGAATTTGTGACCTATTTTTAAGCCCATTGATATATGTATGTATATGTATGTATATATATGTATATATTCAATATATATATTGAATGTGTGCTCCTTCACTGGAGCATGGTAGCATGGTAGACCTACCAAGGGCTATATCCTTAAAAACTAACTCGCCTTCCTACAGCCATCAATGACCAATAGTTCCTAAGCTGGTTAACACAAAGACCCACAACTGGCCAAGGGGCAAAGAAGGAGACTTCCGAGTAGACCAAACATCCCTAAATGGGAACATCTACACCATACCCCTCAGGGATCAGAGATCATTGCAGAAGAGAGACTGGGAAGACTGTAAAAGTATAGATGTGATGCCTAATATGAAACAGATTTCCAGACAGAATAGGGCAGTGGGACAGACACATAAGTTCACAGCTCTTGTAACAGCATACACAAAACCCGTGTAAACTCAAGCCAGATGAAATTTCAGTTCATAGTTTTAAGGAAGGGAGAGAAGGAAATGGTCTCAGCAAATTTGATTTTCTTTGATGCCTTGTCCCATTTTTGTTTGGCTTGTTCTTATTTGGGAATATCTTCAGCTACATGCCTATATATTTAACTTCTGCATTTCTGGAGTTTGATTATTTTTGCTGATCCTCATTTATTTTTATTCTCCTAGTTGCACTAGTTATATAGGATTTGTTTTATGTTGTTTAGTTATTTTCACACTCAAGTGAAACTTTTACAACCTAACTTGGTTAAAATCAGCAGTTTCCCCTCTGTTTCATCCATTGGAGTTAATTTATATTTTTATTCTTTTTGCAATTTAAAAACTTTTTCATGCAATTCTATTTCATTTATCATCTCTGCAAAAAAAGGAAAATAATCATCCTACAAATCCTATAGAAATTAGAATGGTATGACCACCTGGGGTGTGATTATAAATTGAATAATCCCCTTTCTTTGTCAGTGCCTAAGATCATGAAACTCCCCCAGCCTTTCTCCCTTTGTTTTTCTCATCTTGGGATATAATTGCATCTATTGTGGAAAACATACCAGCATGCAATGAAGTATAATTAAAAGTAAATTTCTATGCAGCTAGGTTGATGACAGCACAGCCACAGTGGGAGCCCAGACATAATAGAAAGGCAGTTGGGTGAAGCTAGCCAGGAGCTAGAGACCATTTGCTCAAACAAGTTTTACTTGGTGCCATGCAGCTCTCACAGCAAGTCCATTTGTGAAGCGAGGGGAATAAAATCAGCACACTTTATTATGGTTATTTCCAAATACTTGTACATTTATATCTGTACGTCTGTATCTACACCTGTGCACTAATTACAACCCAGTGCTCCTTGCATTGACCTTCACCTGGCCTGAGTATATATGTAGCTCAAGCTGGTCTCAAACTTATGATACTTCTGACCGACATCACAAGCATGTGCCACCATGTTTGCCTTTAGAAGCCATATTTTAAAGGCTTTAGTAACTATGGTTTAAAGTTTAGCTATATAACCAAGTATGAGTTATTGGTTTCCCATTCACTTTGATATAAAGAACCCTCGTATAAGTCATTTGAAGTATATGAAATACTTACTAGTGTTACATTTAAAGTTTATTTATTACAGTTTTAAATTTTCAATTAAAATATAATTACACTATTTCCCTGTCCCCTTTCCTTCCTCCAATTCTGCCCATGCCCCTTTAAATTCATTACCTTTTTTCTTTTCTTTTTTATCTTTTTTTTTTTTTTGAGAAAGGGTTTTTCTGTATTGTTTTGGAGCCTGTCCTAGAACTTGCTCGGTAGACCAGGCTGGCCCGTTTTTTCTTTATTATTGTCACATACGCACATAAATATATAAACACACTCTGCTGAGTCCTTTTAGTGTTGCTTGCATCCACATTATTTTAGGGCTAACAATGTGGTATTGCATAACCTATTGTGGAGATCATCCCTGAGAAAGACAAATTCTCCCTCCACATCATTTTTAAATCACATTTTATTTACACACACACACACACACACACACACACACACACACACACACACACGCCATGACACGCTGTGGAGGTCGGAGGACAAATTGTAGGATTCTGTTCTTTTTCCTCCACCATGTGGGTGTTGAGGGCTGCCACGATCAGCAGCCAGTGCTACACTCTATGAGTTATCTCATGGCCCTATTATTTTAATTTTTTAGGTGTTAAAATTTTCTTTGGGAATGGTAAAACTTGAAATCACAGAACTGAAAATCCATTGGCAGTAAAATATTAAACAGAAAAACTATTTTGCAGTAGACATCTGAAATTTAGAAACTAATCCTTAGTATAGAAAGAAATGCTAATGGCTTGGCTACCTCTTAAAATGTTCACAAAAACGAAGAGAAGGGTGTTCCACTACTTGATTGTGCCATGATTGGCCCCCAGCAAATGCATATGCTCAGACTCAACTGGGAGCATGTCAGCACTCCCCACCTGCTCTCAGGCACACAGCAAATGAACAAACCCTTTATTCTGGCTACAACACACCCAGATGGAACTCAAAGGTTTCCAAAGGAGTTTTACTAAGAAAGACAAGTAAATGAGAAAAGGACCACAAAATATGTTCTCTTGAGAATGAAATACAAACAAAGGTGATGCTCGCAGAATTCAGATTTATGAAGCAGTTTAGATTCTGAACTACCATTCTGTAATTGAAGCAAAATATACATGAACAAAACAAGGGACCTTTCATACTGGGGCTGAGCCAAACATCTGGTCTAGAGCAGAAAACATGCAGAATGACTTTTCTGAAAGACTTCTTTTGCTCATGCACAGGGATTGAATTTAAAAAAAAATAGGTAGGAGAAGAAAATAACAGAAATCACATTTGCTTTATATACATGCTCTGAAAAATCACGTTTCTTGATGTTATTAATATAGGACACCACAGCTGATTATTTATTATTCTAAGAATTTGCTCACATTTGGTTTCATAAGACTGAGGTATTTTGAAATAAAAAATATCTTATTTCAGATGGTTGTTAAGTCTAAAAGACTATATATTAATCGTTGTTTTTATTTTATTTTTTGCTCTTCCATAAAATTTTAGTATCATGCCTAGAAGATACATATAACTAGCCAAAATGAAAAATGGAGCAAGTAACTGTAGCTACTTTCAAGATTTTAAACATTCCAACTCTTCCAATTATATGACAGATGCGTAGGTCTGTGTTGGCCATAGTGTACTAAGGAATGAAATTATTGTTGTGGATCATGTAAATTATTTTAATGGGAAAATGAAAAGAAAGTATGTGTTAAATGGTTATAAAATGCCTAAAATATCAATTTCATTTCATAAAACACTGTATAAGTAGATATAGTGTGTGACATAAGATGCTTTCTTACTCTGCTTTGAACCAAACTATTTGGATCACACCCATAGTTGGGTTCATCTAATCTAGAGCTCTGAAATAAAAGACAACATTAAAAGATTCCCCATAGGGAATTCCAATTCTTACTATTTTTTCCTAAAATTAGAGCACAAACATACATACATACATATGTCAGTGAATACTATGTTTAATTTTTAGAGAAATAGAGTGGACCGATTTTCTAAAATTGACTTTGAAACTTAGAAAATATTTCCGTGGAAAGATAACTCAACCTGAAAATTTGAGGTCACTAAGAGTTTGCCTAAATTTACATATTGAGTGTTTTACCAAGGACTAACATGTCCAAAGAAGAGTCACCATGACTAGGCGGAAAGGTGCAGGGAAAATTTGAGCCATATCGATTATCCTTCTTGCTGTAAGATTCATTTTAAATCAATACTCTAGAACTGTATCATAAAAGACAGAGCAAAGGGGGTTTGAATCAACTGGTTACTTTCAACCTAAACATGGAATGTATTAACTGAAATCAGAAAGAAGTGAGAAGCATTCCACAACATCTGAGAAACTCTGAATTGACCTCTCAATGCCCTGCTCTGTTTGTGTACAACAAAATATTATTGGCCGGTCATTTTTCTTTTATAGATTTCTTGTTTCCAAACAAAGGTATTTTGAAATGAAGCACATGAATTGATGTTGTTGAAGTTGTTTCCTATGAAACTTATCTGACAAAACAAGATTCAACATTTTAAATTTTAAAATTATAAATGTTTAGATTTTGAATGTGTGTTTATGTGTGTATACATTCTTGTGTGAGTTTGTATGTGAGTGTTCACATTCATGTGTATGCCTGTGCAGTTCATAGTTCAATGTCAGGAGCCTTCTTTGATTGTTCTCCATCTAATATTTTGAGAAAAAAAAATCTGCCACTGCACCAGAAACTTGACAATTGGCCACATTGGTTGGCTAGCCACTCCCCCCCCCCCCCGGGATCCATTGTCATTAAGAGCACAGCCCCCCCAAACCCGACTTTCATATCAATACTTGGAATCTAATCTCAGTTCTTCATGATTTCATGGAAAGCACTTTACCATTAGTTGGATGCAATGTTTACGGACACTGCTTTTCAAAAATGTGTGTAATCATAATGTGGCCTTCATTCTCAGTATATGTATAGGGGAAATACATATTTGAAACACTTCATTGAACTAAGAGTAAGGCTTTAAAATATTCAGATATCATATCATTTTTGTTCAAGTTACACAATTTTTGGCTAAATTGGAAAATATTCTGAAGTTCATTTTTCTATCTTTAAGAAAAACTATTAGCTGGATAAAAAAATCAGTTACTATTCTATGGATAAATAGTTATTTACATACCCTTTTAGTTTGATTCTTTAGTTGAGTCTTTGTTTTCTTTGTGAAGCTTAAATTAGATAACATCTTGGAGACCCAAGTTAGATCAAATCAAATGAACAAGTTTAATAATTACTGTGTTGAAGATATTATTACTTCAAACACAATGATTTGGTTACTTGGAAACACATGAGCAAGTTAGTTTGCTCAGATAGTGCCAGGAGGGAGGAGTACATGCTAACACTTTTATGTGTTTAGACATTAGAAAAGAGCTTTTAATCCTGGCAGTAGATTGCTTTTCAACTGTATAAATCATTTATGTATATTTGTTTTATCTTACTCTGGGCCTCTAGATATTTCCTGTTTACTCTGAATCTCCCAAGCTGCTACCAGAGAAGAAAATGATAAAAAATGGTTTATTAATAATTTTAACTGAACATGCAGAAAAAATAAAAAAAAATAATATAAAATTAGAATACAGTCAGGGGTGTCTTGGCATTTAGACAATCCACAAGCAACCCTTCAGAACAGTTATCAGGTCAACAGGTGACGTCCATAGAGGTTGACATTACAGATGCACAGAGCCCATTGTATGAGGAGATAGGCTCCTTTAGCAGAGTATCTGACTAAGAGCTAGTTCAAGGAGTAAGTCCTGAACTTCAGAACTGTCCCTGGAACATCCCTTCTGGAAGATATGAAGGCTGAAGGTACAGGAAGACTATGTATGGCTTCAACCCCGTAGAAGCTTGAAGCCTAGAGCAGGCATGAAGACAGGAGAGATGAATGGAGCAATTAAGTGTGCTAGAAAGGGTGTCAGGTATTTGGAAATACTTACAGAATGATCATTTCCTGTTCCAAAATGCAGAGGGATTTGCACACCTGGTTTATCTGTCATGACCTCCTTGCCTTGTAATTGGCTTATCTGTACTAAGTGCTCAGTAAATGCTACTTTCTTGTCTCCAACCTATTATCGGAATTATTATTTGCAAGTTAAATGTCACTGTTTTCTCTGTGCCCCAAATGCAATGTAGCCATCTGATTCATGCACCTGTTGCCATCTCGGGGTGTACCGTAAAATCATTAGCTAAGACAAAGTCATCTAACTCTATTTTTGGTTGATGTTTTGTATACCACGGTATCATGTAACTGATGTTCCTAATTCAAGGAGTAACTACAGAAACTTTTTAAAAATGTAATTTATCATTATTCCAACTTGTATCCTATTTTTCCTTGGTTAATAACATCTCACTTTGCAATGTCATCTTTTCTAATACCATATAAATCCAAGGATATTCCAGGACTCTTAAGTCTTGATTTATAGTTTACCCTAAGCTTCATCTTATGACATCATAACAATGTCCATTTAAAACACTGATAAATGCAATCAAGCCTACCTTCCCTCAGTTGACGCATATACTTTGCTATTCTGTTTTGTATTTACCTCTGGCTTACTTTTTCCTAACAACTGGCAAAGGTCTAGGAGTGACACTTTGGAGTTTTGATTGAGGCAATTAACCATTACTTTAACCTGATAATTAAATTAGTATAATATTATAACTAGCAAAGCTATTTGAATGCTTTTGAAGTCAAAATACACCAAACACCGTCATGTCACTACAAACATTATTTGAGTTTTACATATAAACTGTGCTTGCTGAGGAATAATATTTTTCTACTATATATCATATTGCATCTAAAATGATTAGAATATTCACATGGTGTATTCAAAGTCAATCAACTTTCTTCCTTGCCCACACCCTAAAGTCTGAATTTCTCTTAAGCAGAATATCGTGCAATTAATGAAAAGTTTTTAAAATTCCAAAATATATTTATTAGCCTGTAGTGCCAATAAAAAATAGAGTGAACCAGAGAGAGAGGAGAAGGGGGTGCAAATAGCCTCAGCTATGGAACTTTCAATAGCAGTCTCAGAAGCAAATGTCAAGCCAATATCACTGACCTGAGGAGATGTCAATTTGGCTTGTCTTGGTCTGTGTGGTGTTGATGTGGACGCCCACTTTGCTCTCCACAAGGTCAATCTCCACGTTGCCTAAGTTCTCTGCAAAGTGACTGAATAGCAGGAGACCACTGGGGTTCCAAGTCCTGAAATGGAAACTGACTGAGAACAGGTCCTGATTCGGTCTGCCAGGCACCTCCAGGTAGCTTGTAGCATTGAAGAAGACTGGTACTGTGTAGGGCTCCACGCAAGAGAAACTCAGATTCCCCTACAAACAAACAAGCATCTATGTGAGGCTACTGACAAAGAGGTGGTTCTACAAATATCCAGGGAGTGATGGAGGTTTTACCAAACATGACGGCTAGCATCCCAGCCTTATTTTGTGGGTGCATGGATCCTGATGGAACTTCCTGGAGTATTAGACCCAATACGAAATAGATGGACATCTAGTTCAAAGTGTAGCAAGCAATGCCAGTAAAGAGGCTGACAGTTTCTTAGCCTGCTATGATGGGGAGACCACAGGATGGTCTTCTGTTTTCATCTTATCATCATATTTTAAGGATCTTGATGACATTATTATCCCTGTGTCTCCCCTCCAATTATATATACATGTATGTGTACATGTATGTATAGTATTATATAATATATATGCAGGGTGTGGGTATGAGAAGGAAGGGAGTCTCTAGGGAGCTGAGTGAATTTCACTGAAACAACAACTAATAAGGTCCTGAGCAAATTTCTTATAAAATGTTAACTTTGTAGGGATGGTGGCAAAATGTTCTGTTTCATGATTTTTCTTAATGTTTTCAGTGTGTGTGCAGATTTTGATACAAAATTTATTCTGTGGTTGCCCACAAATAATGTGTTAAAACAGGATATATTTGTAGATGCCTTATACTTTATAAAATAGTTCAGCTATTCAAAGTCCTTTCTAGTTTCAACATGCTTTGTAGTTAACATTGCCTTAGTAATGAGCCCCTCCTATTTGGTGCTCTGTGTTTTGAGTACCAAATAGATATATCTGGGGCCAATATTGAA
The DNA here is from genome assembly GCF_003668045.3 of Cricetulus griseus. Classification (NCBI taxonomy): domain Eukaryota; kingdom Metazoa; phylum Chordata; class Mammalia; order Rodentia; family Cricetidae; genus Cricetulus; species Cricetulus griseus. The sequence goes on from NW_023276806.1 coordinate 223,810,240, forward strand.
CTAACATTTTACTTTTTAAAATACAAATAATAGGAATATAATTTGGATGCTTTGCATTCTACACCTTTTTTCTAAAGCACCAATTTCTGAGAACAATGAAAGGACCACTGTGATGTTATAACCAAAGCTTAAAAAGTGTGTGTGTGTGTGTGTGTGTGTGTGTGTGTGTGTGTGTGTGTGTGTGTGTCTGTGTGTGTCTGTGTGTGTCTGTGTGTCTGTGTTTGTCTGAGCACATAATAGATGGACTGTGTTTGTTAATGTGAGTGAATATTTGTGGGATATATGTTTGTGTGTTTGTATATAACTATAGTATGTTGCATATAAGCATGTGGAATATTGTTTTGTGCATGGAATATGGAGTATAGGTGCTTGTATGTAATAATTGCTATGTTAATGCATGCTCATATATGTATATATTATGTGCATGTCTTTATGAATTATTGTATGTGACGTATGTATGTGTGAATAATACATGGTATGTGTGTGCTACTATGTGGTCTATGTGTTTATTTGTGTGAATAGCATGTGGGGTATATAAATGCTTGTATAAACATTACATTGCACATATTGGTCAGCATTTATGCATAGTGTGTGGTGGTTTGAATAATGGCCCCATAGGCTCATATCATTGAATGGTTAGTCACCAAAGACTGATTGTTGGAAAGGATTAGAAAGATAGGCGTGGCCTTGTCAGGGGAAGTGTGTCACTGGGAATGGGCTTTGAAGTTTCAAAAGCCCATGCCAGGCTCAGGGTCTCTCTTTCCTTCTGCCTGTAGCTCTCTGATAATGCTTCAGAACCATGTTCACACTAAGCTGCCTGCCATGATATTTGACTGAAAATGTAAGCAGAGCTATAGGGAAGCTCCATGAAAAAAAAAGTTATTATCTTTGGGGCTACCCAACAGTACATAGAGATTCAGGCTGCTGAAACATCATCATTATTTGGTCTTCTTCAAGAAATCTGAAACAAGTCTCCATGGGATCTAGAAGAAACTCAACATGAGTTTTTGTGGCCCACCCTTTTATTTCACCAAAGAACAAAAATTAGTTTTATTGAACCTATTATTTATCTATTACTCTGATACTTCTTTTATATAACCTCACTATTCTTCTTTGACACTTCCATATATGTATCTAATTGATTGTGGTTACTCTTCCACCCTCTCCAGTCTCCCTCCTCCCCTGTCATCCTGTCCTCTTTTTTATAAATCTCATATGGACAGTTTAAAACCACTGGGAACAAAGACTGGCTTGACTCAAAGTCAGTGTGTATTCTGAGTATGTCAAGTATCTACACATTGTTAGGCAACATCGTGTTTTACACTTTTGACCTGATCCCAAACAGGGCGAAAAAGGCTAGACATTTGTTGTTATTCAATGCCACATTAAAAACAAGACAAGCATTCCAGAAAACCATTTCATGCACCTGGGATGAGTTCTGGTCACTCTGCCAGTACCCCTCACATAACAAGCCACATAACTGGCGGTTTTGGAGCCCATCCCATGTGGTGGGATTCCTTGCTCAGCCTTGATACAGGAGAGAGGGGCTGGGTCCTGCCTCAACTTGGTATGCCAGACTTTGTTGACTCCCCAGCGGAGACCTTACCCACTCTGAGGAGTGGGATGTGTAGAGGTGGGGAGGCAGGAGGAGAGAGGAGGAACTGGGGTTGGTATGTAAAATGTGAAAAACAGTAAATAAAAAAATAACCAAGGGGAAAACGTTCATGTGGATTTTGTAAACGGATCAATATTTGGACTCTTACCACATTTGATGGCTCTAACTTTTTCCTTCGGGCAAGATCAGTGATGTTGACACCATTGTAGTTGATACTTTCCATGCAACCCTTAAAATTCTTCCGATTACTGGAACTCGGCTTGCCAGAGAAAGGTATGCCTCCAAATGTTATCTTTGAGAAAAAAATATTTGCACTTTGTTACAACAAACTATACAAAATTATGAACACATTCAATGTTGGGCATCTTTATTTCAGTCAAAATTAAGCAAACATAATATCTTGACTACAAAATCTTTTTGCCCATTATATTATGTTGTTACTGAAATGCATAATGGAATCATTAATTCCAATTATTAGATTATAACGTGACCAACAAATACCAAACTTCCCTTGTAATTTTTAAACACCAAAGGCGTTTTATAAATGATCTTGAGAGTATTTTAAAATGATTTTATCTAGCAAGTTTATTCTATAAAGGAATATTAAAACTATATATTCATATTTATCTTTCAAGGACATGTTACCAATAAATGCCTTTAGTAATCTCAAGACAACCAGCACTAATGTAAGCTGATAAAAGTGTAACCTAAAGCAAGGAATACTGTAGTTACTCTCTGTGGACTCCATGAAGCCTAATGACTGTTTGAGTCAAAGGCTCATTAGAATTATTTTGAGTATAAAAAATAGCAGAAAAATAGCATTAGTGTATAGATTAGGGACTTTTGGGGAACAGGGGCTATAAGTTGAGTAGTCAAGCTTTACACATTTTATAGATCATGCTAAACTTAAGGATAAGACCAATCATCCTTAATATGCTCCTTTGGGTATCACTGTTATAGGGGATATGTTTTTTGCTCCCATGTATGTCTCACTACTTTCAAGATCTGCTGTTATAATATAGATGATACAGAATTATACCTAATCAGTATTGCTAGGAATATTTACCACTAATAGTGAGTTAGTAAATAAATGTAATGTATAATTGTAGTTGTAATTTCAGTGTCTATGAAGCAGACTTTTCCTTTTCAGGGCTATCATTTTCAATTTTCCCTTACAGTTTGAAATGTGAAAGCAATTGTTAAGGCATTTTCAAAAGTGAGGACTTTATATTTGATATAAGGAAAGGATGTTCAGCATTCTAGTAGGCTCATGAGTAAATTATGTTCCATTATTTGGTGCTATGGCATTTAAAATGCTTAATTAGTTTTAGAGAAAAAGACAAATTAATGACGGTTTACGAAACAATGTTTTGAAGAAGGCCCCACTTAAAATAAAATTAAGTATTATTAATCATGTTAGGCTGAATATACATCACTCCCAATGAGTTCATACATTAGAAGAGGAGCTAAGAACAAATTAAAACACATAATGTATAATTAGGAAATCATGAAACGAAAAACATGGAGTAATCAAAAATGGTAGCAAAGGAGAAAACCTTTGAAAGTCACAGTGTCCCTGGCCTTGATAGGTACTGTGAACTTCATCCCGATACTGACGGCAGTAACTATAATACAGTGAAATGTTATGTGGTTATGTGCAGGTGGTTTGCCCTTTGCTTTTAAGGAATTAATGGTAATCCATCTCAAGTTTTCTTTTTAAAAAAATATGAGTGGTATTATTGTGTGAGTGTGTGTGTGTGTGTGTGTGTGTGTGTGTGTGTGTGTGTGTGTGTGTGTGTGTGAGTGTGTGTGTGTGTGTATCTGAAGACACACATGTGGAGGACAGATGACAACTTGCAGAATTGGTTCTCTCTTTCCATCATGTGGGTCCCAGGCTTGATCTCTGTTCCCCAGGCTGGGCAGCAGGTGCCATTACTTGCCAAACTCTCTCCCTGGCTGATAAATTCTGTTGGGTGCTGGCAGCATCACATTTGGAAAACACTGTTGTCCTTGTTTCACATCACAGGTTTTGTCCTCCGTGCACATGTCTTCCTTTGATCAGGGCTCTGTTTTTCCACTGAGATGATAACTCACATGCACTGTAAATTTCTTCTGCTTTTAGTAACCATGGGTGTGTATTCACGGGAAGTACCGCTCCAAAGCATCGCAGGAGAGGGATAGAGGGTGCTTAGCACATCTAACCCAGTTTCCTTATGGAAGCAATTGCACATTAGTTTGCCAGTTACTTCTTGTCTTATAGTGCCATTGATGAAATGTCATTGTTGGACCACAACAATTTTAGGTATCCTAAAATTATGGTGATACAGTCCCTTTCTCAATTATCAGATCAAAAGTCATATTTGGGAGTTTCTTTTTGTAGTCTTAGCAAAAACACTACTACTTTTAACGTTTAATAGCCACTTAATTGGGTATGAAGTACTTTAGAGTATAGCAAATGCTTGCAGACACCTCTGCTGTACTTTCCCTACATCCTCTTTAGAATGAAGTATTAATTCTCTCCAGTTAGCTCTATCATCCTCAAGTCAACATATACATCATTTACCAACCTTTGGGGGAGTAGTTTGCTCTGACATTATTTCATTGGTAGGATTTATGTCACTCCAAGGTCATAAAAGGAGAAGGAAGAGTCTTTAAACCTATTTTCTGGACTATTGGTCATATTAAACATGGGAATGCAGAGGGCCTTCTTGGAGTAATTTGCCACCAGGGTAAAATATATATACAAGAGAAAAGGAAACTGCGGTGGAATGACATTTGAAACTAGAGCTAATTGCAAAAGGAGATGGAATAGCTTTCAGTGAAAAAGACAAACATGCATCTGTTATATAAGCATATGTACAAATATGTATATTTATAAAAAATCTTAACTGGTATGTCACATGATCTTAGGAGAAACATGATCTTATTTTCTTACTATATTAAGGAAATATGAATTACTCTTGTAACACAACCAGTGCAGTTCATAAAGGATTCAAAACCAGGCTTCCAGCTCTGCTGGTGGGGATATGGTTGATTTTCTCTGTGACAGTATTGTGTTTATAGGTATAAAAAGGACAGCAAGACTCACTTCCTTTTTCCCAAGTAGAGATGTGTTGTAATAAGCAATCATGGCAATTCATTCAAGGTACTGTAAGTGGCATTTAACTGAAGAACAGAATATATACTCCTTCCATCTCAGGCTACCATGTAGTTAGCAGTTTGACCACTGACAGTGATCTCTCTACTTCATAGTATAATAATACAACAAAAGAAGAGTGGACAGGGAAAACTTTGGGGCCACTTTCACACACAACAGTAATGTCATCATTGAGTCATGTCAAAGGTAGAAAGTATTAGATCATGCCTCTCTCTCTGCTGATTTATATTGTTGGGAATGAAGCAGATATATTCTGTCTACCCCTAGAAATGTTGTGTTGGATAAACTGATTGTTCTAGCTGGCTCATCAGGACTAATGTTAAAAGGAACCATTATTAAAACACAAATAAGACAGTGTTTAAATTAAGTTACTTTCAACAGACCTTTAATATATGCTCACAACTAAATGTTACACTTATTGTATGTGCTCTTCAGGTTATTTACACAGCACATATCTGATGTAAGTACTGTGTTGTGCAATGGTGGGTTAATGGGAATGTTTTTCTAGTCTCCCACCCAGTACAACCTAACTTACAGAATGAAATTCACTGTGGTGAAGTATTTACATATGAAAGTTAAAGAATCAGACCCATGCATTCCTCCTTTTTCACTCCAGTGAGAGCTTCTGAGAGCTTCCAGTCCACTCCTGCTAAGGCCCAATGTCCTTTACCTCAGACTACTCTGCAAGAACTGAAGTCACATATTTTGAGGGGAGCAGGACAGTGTTTGTGAACATGAGAATACTAGCTCTCTTATTCTTTATACTATAGTTTAATAATTCTATATGGATTTTACAAAATGTGTGTTATGTTAGGTTTGAAGTAAATTGTACCAGCTTGTGTGGCAGGAATGTACTTCCTCTGTTGGTACATCAAACAGACATGGGCAACTGTTCTGATACTGACTGTTAATAGGTCTCAGATTTCTTTAAATAACACATAAGTATCTTTACTTCCTACTATAAAATACAAAAGTGGACACAACCACTTTTACTGTGACCTGTAAGAATAGCAGTGTGGCTCCAGGAACAGGCCTCGGAAGGGAGGTGAGGAACTGAGGAGGGAGTTATTACCTCTGGTGCAAGCGGCTATCTAAAGAACGTCCATTGCCTGAAAGCCTCCTATGTTTCTTGTCCTCGGTGCTGCTTATCTCTTCCTGGGATAGAACAGCCAGTGGCAGGAGTTGCCAGGTGGCAAGTCCTTTAAGGACCTGTAATTTTCCACTGCCCTGGATAGCCCCTTAACTTATGGCTCCCAACACTTAAATGTGTCTTCTGTCCTTCCCTGGTACATGGGACAGAGTAAGTGAAAGAAAGAATAGGAGCAGGAGGACAATTACAAGGAAGGGGAGAATGAGCATCAGGAGGAAGAAGATGATGAAGAAGAGGAGGGGGAGGAAGGGGAACTCTACCATAGAGAAACTTGGCAAAGGCTGCTTCAGACAGATGATACAAGTCAGGACCCTCTGTCACAAATCACACCATCTCTACGCACTCACGGTACAGTGGCAGGAGAGTGGTATTCTTTCTCTGTAATCTTCTTGCCAAATGCTTGTAACAAAGACTAACCATGAGAGACATTTCATGTCAGAGACATTTCATCACAGGGCCATCTTCTGAATGAGCTTCCTCAGCACTTCTGAAAATTGACAAGGTCTACGAACTACCACTGTGGGACAGCTCTAGCCTGCCTTCTGTTTCTGTAAATAAAATTATACTGGAATAAAGGCATTCTCTTCCATCAAAAAAAAAAAAAGAATAGCTTCTGTTCCCAAAAAGAGAGATACTAGACACCAGCTGACCAATGAGAAATAATAATTCAATCTTCATCATTTTCAGTAAATTTATACTTCCTCATACTCCCTCTTCTGATAACTCATTCCAATCAATAGTTCAGACCCCCAAACCTGAGACTGTGTTGTATACAAAATGATTTGACACACAGAAATCCTAGAACTGTTGACCTCATGTAGAGTGTGTTGCATGTGCATGAGTATGTACAGATTTCATCAGAAACTCAGCAGGATCTGTGACCCCAAATCTTTAATTATGGTTTTTGAAAATTTGAATTATGTTTGCCCATGGCTAATGCTTCAGGATGTCTCCCTATTCTGTGACACTTCAAAGTTTATTAATGGAAGATGAATAATTCATCTGCAAGTCCTCTAATACACTAGAGCAGTAAGTCACAGGTGATGTTGCATCAGCTTTCAGGAGATTCAAATTTCTTGGATTTTCATCTTCTTTCACTATTAAAAGAATTATTTTAGTTTTGAGATTGTAATATATTTATATCACTTCTCCCTTCTCCTTCCTCCCTACAAACACTCTTATGTGTTCCACATGTTCTCTTTCAAATTCACGGCTTCTTTTAATAGTCATTTGTAGAAGGGTATTTTTGGAAGAAAGTAATTAACTTACATTTTTATGTTAATGTTTCCATTCACATATAAAATATATTTTATACCTATCAATTTAGATTTTTCACCAATAATTTTATGATAAGAATATTCTGTATTATTGAATTTTTACATATAAATGGAGGGTAGTGTGTGTATGCCCACACCCAACCCCCCCACACACAAAGTGCACATAGATTTTTGCTTTCTCACATATAGATTCCAAGGAATCCAAATATTCATAGCAGCCTCAGAGCTTGTCCCAATGTATACTAAATCTTTAAAAGCATCACAATTTTTAGCATCTCTTAGATATGATGTAAAAATACTGCTTTTTGGGCTGGACAATCCAGTATTCAGTTTTGGCCTGTTTTGTCTCATGACTTTCTGTTATGAGTTTTGGAGTAGCAGTTGACCAGAAAAAGAATGCCACTATAAAATTAGAGCAAAAATCTGAAAAGGTGTTCCAATACCTTAATTTTGTTCATTATCACACTGTTATTTAAAAGTAGGGAATTTTGCAAATGGCTATGAAATTATTAGGATGTAAATTTTAAAGTCATTCGAACCACCTAAGCTTTGGAAGATTATTAAAACTTTGGAAGATTATTAAATATCTACTAGTTCCATGAACTAAGAAAGTTTGGAAGCTTCTAACTGAGTGACATGATGTGCTTTTTATTTTTGCTTGGATACTGCTCCTGAGTGTACAGTGCTTTCTTCTTACTGCACGTAACACTACTGTTTACTATTGACAGATGTGATAGACTGTGATGAATTACTCTGATAATTTAGTTAAAACATTATATGTTAACTTGAATGTTATAAAATAATTACATATATATTTATATATATATATATTAGTCATCAAGGTGATGACTGAGTTTTTAAAAGTGGTTATATATTTTCTATATTTATTTATATGCATATGTGTGTGGGCATTCATGTGCTCCATTATGCTTGTTGAGAGTAGAGAACAGCTTGTTAGAGTCTATACTCTTTTTCCAATATTCATAGTGTAAGTTATTCAATTCAGGATTGAATTTAGGGTGCCAGGCACAGCAGCAGGTGCCTTTACCTTCTGATTATTCTTGTTGACCAGATTATTTTAAAAAATATTTTGTTATTTAGAAATTAAAATGTATCTTAATGGACAATTCTTTAAATGCTTTTCTTCTTTTATAACAACTATGAGGAAACAGTTTATGAAAAGACCAATCTATAGTCTAATTTATAATAGAAGATATTTTCATTTAATATAATCCAAAGGCAAGTGTATCTCCTGTATATGACACACTGCATAGTCTCATGAGTAATAGATGTCATAACTCATGGCCAGTCGTGATGGTTGGGAATAGGGGTTCATGGAGAAAGGCCGCTTAGGATGTTGGGGTTAGAAAGATAAAGGGATTTGTAGTAGCTGGAGCCTAGGGGGAAACACTTCGCTCTGTCTGAACCCACTCTCCAAAGGCACTGCAGACCAGGCCAAAGGGGACGAGGGACACTAAGGAATCTGGACCTTCTAAACACGAGAGGATCAATGTACATATGAAGCCACAGAGGCTGAGGCAGCAAGCACAGATTTAGCATAGGTCTTTCTCAGATGAGTCCTAGAGCTGAAAAGACAAGTGGACACATGCCCCCATACCTAACTGGGTTTCCTACGTCCTAATTCCTAGAATTGGAAACAATCCTTTGTCAGTGGTCTCACTGGTGAAACACACAACATTTAAGGGTGAGATGCATGTCCAAAATAGATGGCCAACAGAAAACGCTATCTTTGGAAGCTTCTTGTATCATAATATCATGTCAGGGATTTCCTTTGTTTTTTTAATTTTTAACTTATTTTTAACTTGTTTCATTTATTCATATATGCATCTCCACTCCACTAAAATTATGATTTTCATTTTAGTGTCTTTTTTAGGGTTCCTGGGTATATGAATGAGTGGGTTTCTGCATCTATATCTGTTCCTTGTCTTCTCTTGGGCTCTTTTCCTTCTATTCATTTTATCCTACTCCAATATGTTAGTTTATTTTATTAGTATCAAGGTTCCCCTACATTATCCCTTATCAGCCTGTTTGTTTTCCTTTCTTTTTAAAAGAAGATGTTCTTTATTTATAATGCATACAGTCTTCTGCCTGCACACTAGAAGAGGGAACCAGATCTGTTGTGAGCCACTATATGGTTGCTGGGACTTGAACTCAGGACCTTTGGACCAGAAGCTGGTTCTCTTAACCTTTGAGCCATCCCTCCAGCCCCCGCCTGTTTTCTAATGAGAAAAAAAGTGGGATGGAAGGGATGTTGAGTGGAGCTGGGAGGAGTTGAGGAAGTGGAGACCGTAATCAGGATATAGCATGTGAGAAGAAAAAGCTATATTCAATAAAAGGAATCAATTAAAATACAAATAATATGTACACAATTACACATATAATTTGTTAAGTAAATTAGATTTAAAGATTTCTCCTTTCTATAGAGAAGGAAGGAAAAGGGCTTGAGCCAACATGTGATTGACAGATATGTAATTAATAAAATGTGATAGCGCACTGTGCATTCACACCTCTTCCCTTACAGTCCCTCAGCCTTAAATGTACCTCATAGTCCAAGTCCAGGTAGTCAAACTCTCCATTGGTGCGGAAATGCTGCATGCTCCTGTCCAGTGTCAGGTTAATGCTGCGTCCCTGGCGCTCAATGAGCACTGAGTGCCAGTGGTGATCATCCAGCAGGCTTCCTGATGTCACAGATGTGTGGCCATAGATGGGGCCAAGCTGGTTGCTTCCTGTGCAGAGGGAGCAAAAGAGAATTAAGACATTGACCACACATCCCACTCTACAGATCTTCCCTCTACAATGTGATGTCAATGCTCAGTGGGAGCTCTGTCTATTGAAGCTGGTATAGGAGAACCAGGATTCTTGCAGTAGGTATAAATACAATCTAATTAAAATTGAGGAAACACCTGGTTTTTAAAAAGAAAATGCAAACATTTTTGGACAGTATTGTGAATTCTGCTAAGTTTTGGTGGGTGGGTGGGGGTTATCAGCTCAGTATCAAATGGGCTCAGGTGCCAGAGGGCCTGGGGTCTGATGGTGCCACCACATTTGTTTGATGCTTAGATGGGGACAGCCTGGTCACTGATCTGAGTCTGGTTGCTGACCTACAAAATGGGGAGAGTAATCCTTGTTTCTTCAGATATGATGATGAAATCAAAAGTGTCTGGGTGATAATCAAGTGTGTGTGTGTGTGTGTGTGTGTGTGTGTGTGTGTGTGTGTGTGTGCATTCACATGTATGTGTGTGTGCCTGTGTGTTTGTGTATCTGTGTATACATGCATGTGTGTATATGTGCGTTTGCATGCATGCATGCATTTGTGAAATCATGTGTATATGCATGAAGGTGTGTGTGTGTGTGTGTGTGTGTGTGTGTGTGTGTGTGTGTGTGTGCACAATCACGTACTAGCACCCAAGTGTACATGCACCCATGTTCTCCTTTCTTTGTCAGGAGACAAGAAAGACAAGATGAGAAATAAAAGAGAAATAAGTCCAAATAGCAAAGCTGTCCAAAATTTTAGTACTGGAAACACACACACAAAGTGTCTGAGAAGCAGGATGTTCACCTGCTATTGACAGATGGCACTAAAGAATGTCAGTAGATGCTTGAGTCATAAATCCAAGCCAGCCAATGAAACTTTGGAAGTGAACTACTTTCTAGTGAAATGTTAATGAACTCTTTTTGGAGAGGTCATAGAATGAGCAAGCAATGTATTTTACATAGGCAATGTTACATCTCTATAAACCACAGTTGATTTTCAAAGGTTACTACTCTACATGTTTCATTAGAGAAAATTAAGGTGAAAACAGCTCTGAAAAAAATATCTTGAACTAGTAAAGTAGCTTAGTGTGTAAAGGCGCTTGCTGTCTTACTGACACCCTGAGTTGGATTCCAGAGACCCACATTATAGGAGAGATTAGACTCCTGTGGACTGTCCTCTGACTTTCACACATACACTGTGACACACATGTGTTCCCCTCCATGTGCACATGTGAAATAAATTTTTAAAATTGAAATTAAAACATTTACTTAGACACACCTCAACTGTCATATGTATGTATACCCAGGTTCATGTAGACAGGTATTTTACAAATGCCTTTATTTGGGATCTGGTCCCCCACTGAACCTTTCTCTTCTATTCTACAGGGTTGTGTGTTACAAAGATATCCAAGCTCCCCCCGAAAACAAATACTTGTTCCTGATTACTAACAATATTATGAAAAATAAACAAGAGAAACGTAATGCAAATTATTTTCTCTATTCAAAACAGTTTGATTTATTTCCTTCTAGATGGTTTTCCATATACAACCATTTAATTATTCATTGTATGCATATATATTTACATGAAACCTTTGATATGTTAGTTATTTTACTTGAGTACAATGAATATTCTAGCGGCTTCATACTGTGCTGCAAAGCTGCTGCCCACTGCAGCTCACTGGATAAAAGAACACACCCACTGCAGCTCACTGGATAAAAGAGCACACCCACTGCAGCTCACTATAAAATTAAGAGAACATCATCATTCCCCTGTCTATGGACAACACATGAAATCAAAAGTGTCTGGGTGATAATCAAGTGTGTGTGTGTGTGTGTGCAGGACAACAACCTGCACTCACAGCATTTTCCAACGGGATGACTTCCAAGTCTTTGACCTGTATCCAGGGATGGATACAAGTGAGTTGAACGCCTGTATTGAGACTTACAATACCATCATTATCCTGACATGTAGAATTCTTATTACCACTTTTTAGCATAGAAAATCAAGACATTGTGGGTCATGTGACAAACTCTGGAATGTAGAGAATAGATGTGAGTATACATTGATGTGAACCCTGCTGAAACTAACCACTGTGTTGTTGTAAATGAGAATAGTCTAGGGGGTAAGAGATGGCTCAGCAGTTAACAGGAGTTGTTGCTTGCATTGGCTCATGCAAATTTTGGCTCATAAATTTTATGTCGAACTGACACACAATCTAGAGTCATTTGGGAGGAGGGAACGCCATTGAGAAAATGTCCCCACCATGCATCCCTGGCAGTAGGACCAGGATCTATCCCTGGTGCACGAGCCCATTACCTATGGTGGGATGCCATGCTCAGCCTTAATGCAGGTAGGGGAAGGAGAACTTGGTCCTCCCTCAACTTAATTTGCCAGCCTATGTTGACTACCCATTGGAAGACTTACCCTTTGGTAATTGGATTGGGGGTTGGCTGCGGGGGAAAACAAGGGGTGGGAGGAGGTATATGAGGGAGAACTATGGTTGGAATGAAAAATGAAATTTAAAAAAAAAAATCTCATAGGCTCTGACTACCAGCACTTAACACCGCCTATGTAAACAACTACTTGAAGACATTATGAAACAGTCATACATTGAATTTGTCTGCAATTATTAGGAAGCTGCAGGAATCTTTCCTCTGTGAACGGTGTTGAGACTAATTACTTTTCCATTGGTATTTCCAAAAGTTATTTCAAGTCTTCTCTCCATTCTGGAGGAATTACTTTGTATTGACTTATTCGAGGGTTCTGTGCTTACCCCTCACTGGATTTTATGAATTTATCCTGTGCTTCTTCTCTCTAGCACTGAAGGGTCAGTCAGTGTCATCTAGACCAGACATCTATCCTCATAAAGGAAATCACTCTGTGCCAACTTGATTAGTCTCCTTATGGGGAACCAAGGTCACTGGCAGCCTTCATACTTTCCACAGTACCAAAGCCAAGTTGGTTTTTCAAGTTGTCCCAACATCAGACAAACTATGGTGAACACCTCCTAAAGCTTTCTTCACAAAAGTAATAATTCCATCACTGTCTTAGACCCATTCTCTGGAATTTTATTTATGTTTCCCTGTGAATTTATGCACCAAGAGTGACGCATACGGCCGTGGCTGATGGTCATGCTCATTTTCCAGGGTCATGACAGGTGCGGTTCAGTGGTTGCCTGGGTGGTAAGCAGACTACAGGCTAGTGTCTCATCATCACTCACAGTGCCATGATGGACAGTTATATTTTATATAATACAATTGGCTTTGAATGGAATACAGTGCACTTCTATAGAATTAAAACTTGCACATATATGCATCCAGGTTAAAACGGATATGCATATAAAAAGAATCCTTTGTTTAAAATGAACTAACATTAAACACATTTTATATAACCAATATTTTTTTATAAATTTTACTTCCTCCAAATTCTGATGGTGAAATAATATTGAAAAATATATCTTTGGACTTAAGTCTTTTTCACAATGTCTCATTTTTTTAAAAAAATGATGCATAATTAAAATAGGCAAACTACTTCAAATATCTGAAGGATGTAGTTAGATAATTTTCTCCCAAGTATCTTTATTAGAAGAATAGAAACAAAAGATCCTTTTTGTCACTTACCCATAAACCCTGAAAAGACACACTTAATAATTCAACAAATATATTACCTTCCATTTTATTGTTTGTTATGCTTATAGCTGATGTGATGGAGTATTCAATATCTTTGTGTTTAATTTTTTCTATTCTGTGTTATCTTTTGTATTCAATGCATACATTTTTCTCTTTGCAGCTTGGAACTGTTATGGAGTGGTGTGATTGTTTTTTCCATGAATGACAGTAAAATTGCATACATAACATTTGCATATTATTTGGCTTTCCATACATTTTATTTTAATGCAGAAATACAGTGGTTTTTATAAATATGTGATTCACATTTTCATCATTTTTACTTTTAATATGGATAATATGTAGTCAAAGCTACGTTCTTATGGAATTGTATTATTGCACACAAAATAACCCTAATTAAATATGTGTTCCTAGACTTGACATCAGTCCTCAAAATAAGTTAACACACAGTAGTCAAGACATCCTCAGGAATACACAGAGTATCCAGGACAGTGCAGGGTAGGGAAATTCAATGGGCAAGGGCTGTTCTAGGTATTTAAATCTTCGATTTTGTAGCTTTTACTGGTGATGAATTTAGTTATTCATTTATTTTAAGTTATTATTTTGTAGAATTCTTATTACAACAGAGAAAATAAAACCCATAGACTACATGTAGCCTTGTGTACCCCTAATCTAAAACCAAGAACGCTGAGCCAAGCAAGAGAAAGAAGTATCATTGCCTTGTACAATCTGGAATTCTGAATGCCACTGCCAATGTTGTGACCATTTTCTTCAGCAATCCATGAGTTTCAGTCACATGATCAGCAAGTCAACATGTATGGTCTCTTCTACTTAAAAGTAGTAGAAAAATCTGGTGAGACAGCTGGTTGCCTCATTCCCCCACCCATATCTCATTCCTCTGCTTCTTTTTAGTTGTCTGACCACATTAAAATATTTATTTCCATGAGTCCTACTCTTCCTTCTCTTATAAAACAATTTAAACAGAATGTTCTCTCAATTCCTCAGAGAGTGAGTAAACAGTACCCTTCATATTGACAATGTCAGTACTAACCTGTCTGTCTTCATATCAGCAGAGACCTAAGGTGAGTGACATAGCACTGGTCATGCCTCTGTCTTTGGGTTCTGGGTTACTACACACTCTTTAAGTCTCTTCTCTCCACTTACTACTTAGTTCACCCCCATCATGCACTCTCCTCTGATATGCTGTAATTGACCCCATATGAAGACCTTTTGTTTATTAATAGGCAGCTCAAATGGGCTCTCTTCCCACTAATCCCTGTAATTCCTTCTGCCTTCCTTTTATTTTCTGTTTCTGAAAAATGACACTAACCGTTCATCTAGTGCCTGAGCCTAATTCCTAGGAATTAGTCTTTGTTTCTCTTTTCTTCTTGCTTCATAAACAATTCATCATGGTCATGCTGAATTTACCACTAACATCATTTCTCTGATACATTTCTCTTTATCTCTCCTGATAATTTTCCATGGATGTCAGCACCACCTCTCCCCAACCGTGAAGATGTCTTCTTTGACTCTCATGCTGACTTAGGCAGTTCTTCCCATGAGAGTCTCAGTGCACCTCTGAAGTGAGCATCATCACATCTTAATATCCGGATGTGAGTATCCTACAGAACCTGATCAATTCCATCTCCCGGACTTCCTTTCTTGTTTTCAGACATTCACTGCATGTATCCACTACAGTTTGTTTTTTGTTCCATAAGCATGTGAGCTCTTTATCTACAATGGTCTATCCTTGCGCAATCTTCTCTCTTCTGTTGTTTTCATGCTTCCTCCTCCCCCCATCACTTAGATCTTATCTTGAACACTGTGGGTTTTTTTTTGCCCTAATACAGGCTTTTTCCTCATACATTCTGATATTGGTCCTATGGCTTCTTAAGGTGGCATTTAAATCTGAGCTCACTATAATACATACTTACTGAACTGATTTCCTACTGGGGTAGTTCACAAACTTAATCAGACATTGTCTTTCTGTTCTCTGATGTGTACTATCATCTACTATAACATTGAGCATAGTATAACTGTTTCAGCAAACATTTTGTTGAATGAATAATGTTATGAGTTGAATCTAAAGTGTCCCCCAAAATTTGATGGTAAAAGCTTCAGTACCAGCTGATGAGGTTTACAAAATGATTGGACAATGTTTATCTTAACCACATAGATGGATTGGTCAACACACCATTGCAATAATGATTGGATTGTGATATTGAGAGGTGACAGGCAGTAGGGGGTAGATCCTAGTTTAAAGAACTAGGTCATAGAAAGTGGAGCACTGAAGTGTCTATCTTGTTTCTAACTTCTTTCATTCTTTCTGTTTCTTGGTCCCCACAAGCATACTTGTTCCACCATGCCCTTTTTCCATGGTGTTCTACCTCAGCAAAAGTGCAGAGGTATGGGTCCAGTAACTACAGATTTAGACATCTGAAACAGGAACCAATATAATCTTTCCTCTTTTAAGTATTTTTTTCAGGTATATTGTCACAGTGATAAGAAGATGACTAACAGAAATAGGTATACAAAAAGATACTCTGCTACCAGAGATGAAAAATAATTGACAATAATTTTAAAGGACTATATAACATTTAAAATTCTTTGGATTTATTTATTTTATATGCATTAGTGCATTGCTTACATGTATGTTCACCATGTACATGCCTGGTGCCCATGAAGATCAAAAGATGTCATTAGATCCCATGGACCTGGAGTTACATTGGTGACACTTGTGAGCTATCATGGGAATTAAAACTGGGCCCTCTGCAAGAGCAGCCCATGCTCTCCACTGCTGAGTCATCTCTCCAGCTCCTTCCTTATAAACATTTCAAAGATGGCAAAAAAAAAAAAATAGAAAATCCCAACAAACCTAGATTTAAACTGAGGACCAGCTTGGCTTTTTTCAGTTCCAAGGTAATGTAATCCCCTTGCTGTCCTTCACCATGCAATATTACTCCTTCACTTTCAGAGGTCTTGAATTTCAAAGCAATGACATCTTTGAGTGTTTTCATCTTCTTGTTTCTGAATCGGTATGGTAACACAACATGGCCATCAAAGTTGATAACATCAGCCCCTGAGAGGAGAGAGAAACACCTCATTAGTCTGGTAGCTTTAGATGAGCACCTACTTCCAGCTTAGTGCCTGCTCAAGAAAATGGGGGTTGAGTGTTGTCCTGAGAAGTATAGATCCAAATGCTTTTTCTTTAAATTTACCATGTGCTTTAAAGTGGATTGGCTGGTGAGTTTTGATATGAACAGTCATAAGGACACCTATAAATAAACAATTTTATTTTAATTACTATGTTAACGATACTAACTCAATTAATATGAATATAATTAAAATTTCAACTTGGAAAATGTACAGTTTAGTGAAAAGGAGTAAGAGAAAAATTATTAATCTTTTGAGAGTTTCATACAACATGTTTTGATAATTTTCACTCCACTTCCCAACGTTTTTCATGTCCAATCCCCTTGCCTACCCATTCAACTATTTATATAGTATATATACTATACTATACTATACTATACTATACACACACACTCACACACACACACACACACACACACACACACACACACACACACACACACACACACACACACACAGCATACTTGTTCCACCATACCCTTTCTCCATTTTCCAGAAGCTAAGGACTGCCAATAGCTCCACAGTATGGATGTCGTTGTGTGACAAGCTCCCCACTTTATGCTGGGGTTTGGTTTGGCTTGGGCTTGCACAGGTTTTGCCCATGCTGCCCCAACTGCTAACATTGTAATATCTGGAGCTGCCCTGCTGTGTCCAGGAGACACTGTTTCCTCGTAGCCAACCACTACCTCTGGCTCTCAAACTTTCTAAAATATGTTTAGTTCTAAGTTATTATGAGACTTAATATTTCTTCCTTAAGGAAGATAATTCTTTACAACATAATAAATACATTTTAATTTGAAAATGTATTGCTTCTCTTTCCTAAATGTAAGTATGCATAAACTTAAAATATAACATTGGGTGGTATACTGATTTGACCTAATGTTGACCCTCTTTCTACATTGTTAGTAAGTTTGTTGTAGGATTTTTTTGCAACTAATAGTACTTTAGGCACCCTTTTCCAACATGGCCTCTTGGGGAGCTTCATATATGTGTCCCAGACTCCATCCTGGCCCCTTGCATTTGGATTGAGGAAAGTAGGCACTAATAATTTAGGCTCCAATAATTAAATTCAGATATCCAGATATCCAGAGTTACCTGTTCTGAGTTGGACAAACAAATATCCAGCTGTACTGTGGCTGGAGTAGCTCTAATTTGAATGTAAGGGTCACATTGAAATTTCCATAGGTGGGTGAATGTGCAGATTGTATGTTACATTTGTTTCATCATGGATACTCATTTACATATAATTTAGTCACTTGTTTAGCAGTAAGAGTGAGAGAAAAACGTGTGTCCTCCATGTCTTCACAATGGTTTTCCAGACAATGGAATGGTCCTAAAGAGAATTATTAAAATGCAGATTAAATATTTCTATAGCTACAGGGAGTTGCCATTTTTAGATATTTATTGTAAAGATATTTTCAAAATCCTGTGTCTGTTACCTTTTAATTTTGAAATTGCAGAAAATTTGTCAAAGTGGATTGTTCTACTACCTGAAAATCATAGTTTTGTACAAAGCCAACCTTTAGGCTATGAAGCTCTTCCTAAAATACTCCCATGGGAAGATAGTGACAGAGAAAGAACAGGGAGTTGAAAGCTCAGTGGAGAAATGTTTTCTCATTTCATATTCTGATTTTCTGGCATGTGCTTAGTTCTAGCACTGCATGGGGGGGTGGAGTTTGATTTGCAATAAGCAGAGTGAACCATTAGACCAGCTATGTGGCCAGCCAGCACGGTGGTAGAGGAAGTGAAGTCCACTCTTCCCATGCAGCTCTTTTGAGTGCCATCTGTAATGCCAAGCATTTGTTCTCTAGACAGAGAACAGTAGTAACTCTTTCTAACATTATTTAAGGCTTAATGTCTGTTTTCTATAAAGTTACCGATAGCTTTTGTATGCTTAAAAAATACGAAGGCGATGATCTGAAATCCTTTCCTTTATATCAGAGAGCAAGGCTGTCTTTTTTTTTAAGTTAAGAGTTAAGAGAAGGGCTAAGGAGATGGCTCAGTTAGTAAAGTGTTTGTTATGTAAGCACATAAAAAGCCAGGTGTGAGCTAAACATTGAACTGAACTCCTGGAACCCAGTTGCAGAGAGGGAGGAGTGATGAGCAAAGAGGTCAAGAGCACGCTGGTGAAACCCACAGAAACAGCTGACCTGAGCAAGGGGGAGCTCATAGTCCCCAAACTGATAGTTGGGAGGCCAGAATGGGATTGCTCCAGACCTTTGAACATGGGTGTCAGTGAGGAGGCCTCTGCAATCTATGGGGCCTCGGTTAGTAGATCAGTATTTATCCCTGGTGCACGAATGGACTTTGGGAGTCTATTCCACATGGAAGGATGCTCTCTCACTCTGGACAAATGGGGAAGGGCCTAGGCCCTGCTTGGGATGATATGACAGATTTTGGAGATCCCCATGGAGGGCCTCACCTTCCCTGGGGAGCAGAGTCGGGATGGGGTGGGGTTTGGGGACGTTAGTGGGGGCAGGGGAGGAAGGGAGGGAGAGAGAGCTGGGATTGACATGTGAAGCAAGCTTGTTACTAATTTAAATAATAAATAAATAAATAAATAAATAAATAAATAAAAAACCAGGTGTGGTGGGGCAAGCTTGTAATGTGAGCCCAGAATTGGTAAAGACAGGAGAAGCCTCAGCGCTTACTGCTCAGTTAATCTTGCTGAATCTATAAACTCCAGGTTCAGCGACATCCCATCTCAAAAAAGGTAAGGATGAGACTTAGGAAAATTCATGACTTTGCTTTGGTTTTCACAGGCACAAGCATACACATGCACAAACATCAGAACACCTACACATTTATACCACACACAAATAAACTCTTAAAGGCATATTAATTACTTGAAAGTTTCAAGAGCCAAACTTAACTTTGTACTTTCAGTTTTCTTATATTCAGTTCTGCTGCCCATAAAAATCCCTTCATAATCCTAAAACTCCCATTCTCAGTGACCGCACAATGGGAATTTATATTAATACAGAGGGTGGAGGAACAATCATTAAGTATTGGCTTCTGCTCACACTGCAAAACCAATTAACCTAGATATTAATCATCTATACTGTGAAAGCTGAACTCCAGTGGCAATATCTTCTTCATCCATGATGAGAGGTAAAAACGGTACCCAATATTCTATTCAGATCTTAGTTGAATTTATAATCCCACAGTTGGTAGAAATTCCTTTTTGTCTTGAAAAGTGGATAAATGAAAAGCATGGGAAAGGGAGTTAGTTATGACCTCTGGAGAGTAATTTTGCCACCAGCTTCCTATCAGTGACAATTGAATAATAGAGCCATCGTTGCTTTATATGCCTTCTATATATATTAATTGTGACAGATAATGCTTCTCACTCAGTCCTCAGGAAGCAAATGTCCCTTCAGCCCAGATAGAGGCAAGAAATATCTACCTTTATATGTTCATATAAATAGAAATCTCTATGCAGTGCCAGGAACAGAATAGTGATTTGTGCGAACGTGCATGCTTTGCTGCTTCATACTTAGCACAATAGGGAAGTGTGGCAGAGACAGTGGGTGTGGTTTATTGCTTCTAGACAGCCCTATCTTACAGATAAAAATCAGGAAGGGAAGCTATTCACATTGCCCAGCCTCATTTTACCCATAAGTCCTTAGTGACGGGATGAAACACTGGTAAAATGATCTTCGAGCCAGACCTCATGCATTACAAAGTCAAATATGTTGCTCTATGAATAGCCTAAATTATTTTGAAATATCCACCTATTCTCTTGTGACTGTGAGCTGAGAGCTAGTTTGGAAATTATAAAAATCCCTGAGATGATGTGTAATACAATTTACACTTAAACACCTATCATACCTCTTTAAAAGAGTCTGTGATGTTGTATAATAATGCAAACAACATCCACCACAGACTAGTTCTATTTCCTATGAAAAATAAATTAAAATTTCACTTACAGTCTAATAATATGTTGTGCTTATTTTAGGACAAGCTACTTTTTTCTATGATTTTGATTACTTATCACTCCCTAAAATTAAGATTTCTCTATAGTGATTAAATATGTGTGGTTGAACTGTTTAAGCAATCTGAACAACAATAATGGGTATTCAAAAGTGAATGCCAAATCATAGTGTTTCCACAATTTTGCTTCTAACAATAACTCAGGGAGCTGGGAATGTGCCCAACTCATCAAATACTCATGCAATGAGGCCGTTCTTGTTTTGTTAATTGGGCTGTGGTTTTTTACTCTCTGAATTTGTATAAGATATTCTGGAGAATGTTTAGCATGTGAGCACTGGCATTTTATTTTAAAACATCTTGGATATATTTCTATCCCAAACATGTACATTGTTTCAAAATTACATAACATATTAAAAGTAGAATGGAAAATCTGGTAAAAAGAGATCAGATCTTGTTAATGAGCAGTAGCTTGTTAAAATATTAGATTTTTACACTTTATCTACCAATCTATGTAATCTAAAGTGTTGCATAATCTATACATTAAATATATACCTGAGTATAATTCATATATTACAAATTAAAATAGATATAAAATAACATGGGTTGCTGCATGTATTATAGAAGATAAAATATACATTATGTTTCATGTATTAATACATAACAGTATTTGTGTGTGAAAAATTATATATAATCATATTAGAATTCATAATGAATAAATACCAAATCACTTCAAAAGTCTGAAATACATTTCTAAAGCTAAGGTTTAAAATTACTAGATGGAATTTGATGAGAATTTCAACTTTTGGATAAAGGCACATCCCTGTATTTTTTCAAGTCAGTTCTCAATATTTATAAACGTTGATCTACTTTATGAAATAATATGAAGGTCATTTTCATTCTCACTACCCTCTCAGATTTAATCCTTGTGTAAGTGTAGGTGTGAAAATGAGCTTGGTGTGTGTGTGTGTGTGTGTGTGTGTGCGTGTGTGTGTGTGTGTGCGCGCGCGTGCGCCTGAGTGCATGCAGAAGTCAGGGGAGCACAATGGATCCTCTGCTCTTTAACTCTTGGCTTCTTTTCCTTGATACAGGGTCTCTCACACAACTTAGAGCTAAGCTGGCAGCCAGCAAACCTCAAGGTTTTCTTCTAAAAGCTTTTGGGTTAGAAAAATCAAGGCCAGACATTGTCAAGAAAGGTTTGTTGAATGTCTTGAATGTTGTTCTTTAAATTTAAGAAGGTGGTATCATAAAGACCTTTATTAAGTTTTACTTAAATTACGAAACTGAGTTGGATGGCATTCCTAAAATCAACTTCATCTTCTTTGATATCACAATATAAGTAGACCCATAGCTACAGCCATCAAATAAGTGTCAATCATCTGGAAATTCTTGCTAATAGTGGGCAATTTTAGTGTCATGACTGTGGGCAGGAATTCATCTAATGATCTTTACTGACTTGTAATTAGAGTAGACATAAGCTCTGATGGATTCTATCTCTTGCTGTTTGCATATGCTTGGATCTAATTATGTTTTTCAGGGTTAATTTTCTTTCTTTGTAGCTTGGCTTAAGCCTAAATAGATGAAGTGGATTGTTTTCATAGATCTTTTCAATATGACTAGATTTAGACTATTTGGAAAATTATGTAATAAAAAAGAACTCCAACATCTTTCATGAAAACTAAAATTCTACTATTTGTACAACTTTTCTTTGATATTAATTGTTTCATAACATGTCATAAAAGAGCAACCATGTCTAAAGAGTTGTTATTGAAATATTTCATGAAATTTACTCATTTCATATATATTTGTCAACACACTGACAATTGTGCAAATACTGGGTTCCATAGCTATATTGAGATAAGCTCATACATGAATACACTGTGCATTGGGCATCTCATTTATCGATCTGTACAGGGACTTCATAGCCTGCCAGTCCCCCCAGCATACTTCCTTGTACCTAAAAGTCTATTTTCATTTTTTTCTGTCCAATTCTCCCTTCTTCCTCATACTTTCTAGTATGTTCTATAACATAGTAAAGTAGCTCAGCTCCCATTATGACCTTGTTGCCTGTTTCAGAGTTAGCTTTAATATAAACAACCCCAACCAACATTCTGTTTGCTATGAAACAAACTCTTTGCCATGTTTTCCTTGCCGTGGATGGACTAATATCCTCTGATGGTATGAAACATAATACATTTCTTATTTTTATTAGGTCTTATAGTCACAGCAATTAAAAATTATCTAATACAGTAAATTGCTACCTGAGAAGCAGGGGCCAATGTTTCAATTAAATCTAATTATATTGACCTTAGGACTCTGGAACAGGGTGATGGGAGGAATTTGGAAAAGTTTAGAGATGCTGTCTAGAAACAGCTAAGAATTATGATAGCAGGAGTTAGTGACTGGGTTTAGTGAGTCTTAAGAAGATAAGAATGTTGGTAGAACTGTGGACAGTGGAGAACTGGTTTCAAGAGATTTCAGATGGTAGCATCATGCCTATTGGAAATTTTACTAATAGCCATTTTTGTTACATCTCATAAAAAATTTGTCTGTATTTTGCCCATGCCCTGCAGACTTGAGTAAGGTTGAATTAAAAAGCAAATGAATTAATAAATTTGGTCTGATAAATTTTATATAGGCACAGAACTCAAGCTGTTGCATGGCTGTTTTAGCCATATATACAACATGAATTGGGAACACAGTAGGGGGAAACGTGAGTACTCCAGTCCCTCCCTCCAGGACCCATTGATGTTTCACTCTAGCCTCTGTGACTTTTCATGTGGACTCCATGCAAGTTTCTCCATGATCCTTCTGACCTTCAGTATCAGATGGAATTGCTAAAGCCTCCAGCACATTGGACTGAATTGCTACCTGGTTCCTTCTTTCAAATGTGATAGCCGCTATTGGGATAACTAGCTTCCTATAGCATAGCCCAATTTCTACAATGTTTCCCTAAGGAATCTTGAACAATGAAGAAATTTTCATCCTTCCATTCATAGTGTTGGGTTTATGTAAATATTTTCCAGAGCCGGGCTAGAGGAGGTCAGTCCCTTCAGTTTCTGCTTATCTGGGACAAACTTTATTTCTTACAATATTTAGAAGGTAAAAAAATAGGTAGCAATGGTTTTCTTAGGTGGTAAGTTTGGATTTATTTGCTGTTTGTTGCTATTTTCATCACTTTTAATGTATTTTCCATTTTCTCCTGGCTTATAGATATAGTTTTCATAAATGATGGCACAAATCTAATAGGGTATTATTTGTGTGGCTTGATAGTTTTCTCTTTATGTTTTCAAGATTTTTCTCATCATCCTCTATTTTTGACAGTTTCACTCCACTGTGCTTTGGTGACTGTTTGCTTTGGATTATGCTAGTTGAGGTTCTTTCAGTTGTATCTGTATATCTATGTCTATTTTCAATTTTGGGAAATTTTTAAACCTTCGGTTAACTTTAATGAAATAGATTTTCAGTGATTTTCCTTTAATTTTTCAAATTTTAAAATTTGTGGTTGAACACTTGATAATGCCCCATATGTTCCATAATACTTTTAAATTTATCTTTCCATTTCTCTCTCACCTTTCTAACACTCCTATTCTGTCAACAAACTTAATTCAATGACTTGATCTCCAGTTACAAAAATTATTTCTTTGTTTGAATCTCATCTTTTGCAAAGGCTTTCCTTCAACTTTCCTTTCATTGATAGGGGTTTTTAGTTCCCATATTCCTAATTTTCTATTTTATCATTTATTTTTCTTTAGTGAATTTTGAATTCATTCCCCGTACCGTCTCCCCACATTCTAGAACTGTTTATACAGTCTCTTCTGAAAATCACTGAGCTGAAAAATCAATAATTAGGATATGTTTCTAAATAACTGTACTTTTCCTTTCAAGGTTTTACATTTTCTTTTTTATTTTGTTGTCCTCAAATATCTGAACATCTGATGTAATAGCCACTTATATACATTCAATGAAGTTAGTTTCTGGATCTGAGGAGCATGGATGGATGCTTACCCTGGTCCTGGAGACAAGTAATATCTGGGATTTCTGGTGAGCATACAGAGTACCAAGGCTGTGTATTGTCCAGGAAATATACACTACATACTACTGGTATTGTTCAGTTGTTAGTATGAGTTATGGTCCCTCCCTGCTGTACTGCAGAACTATGATGCTTATACAGGAGCATCCTCAATTCCTGATGCACTAATATAAGGGAGACAGGGATCTTGACACAGTCTGCAATTCCATGAAGAGGATCCTTTCTTAGGTTTTTCTCAGGGAGCATAGATCATTAAAAGTCCAAAGGGAAGTTAAAGCTATATGGCTTCAGCCCTCACTCAAACTGAAAATACAATATACTGAGTTGTTTCCACCAAATAGTATGCTTCCAAGTTCAAGTCATGCCAGCCAATGTCAACCTCTAAGCAAAGGTAGCAAATAGCAGTGGGTGTTGAGAAAATCTAAGCTCTAGATGTTAGAGAGATCTGGAATAGGTATCTTCTTCAGAGCATCGGGGGTCTCCTGGGTTTGTTTTTATGGCTAGTTCTGTTTGCATTTTCAAGCTTTTCTTAGTAATTGAACATAGGTTCCCTCCCACAAGGATCCACAGCTACAATTGAAACTGGTTTGGGCCGTTTACCTTGCTTTCATATTTGTTTTTTTGTTCTTCTATCACTCCTTTATTGGTTCAGAGTGGCTTTACTCTCTCATTCCTTAATATATGTTTTCCCTTTTGTTACTTTGGTTATTTTCCTTTTTAAAATCACATAGAAAATACTCAATAAAATACTGGCAAATCAAATCCAAGAACAGATCAGAGAAATTATCCACCATGATCAAGTTAGGCTTCACCCCAGGGATGCAGATGTGGTTCAACATATGAAAATCCATCAATGTAATCCACCATATAACAAACTGAGAAAGAAAAATCACATGATTATATCATTAGATGCTGAAGAAGCCTTTGACAAAATGGAACACACCTTCATGTTAAAGGCCTTGGAGAGATCAGGGATAACAGGAACATACCTAAGCAATATATAGCAAACCAACAGTCAACATCAAAGTAAATGGAGAAAATCTCAACTAGATTCCTCGAAAATCAGGATCAAGACGAGGGTGCCCACTCTCTTTGTACCTCTTCAATATTGTACATGAATTTCTAGCTAAAGCAATAAGACAACTAAAGGAGATCGAGGGAATGAAATTTGGAAAAGAAGTCAAATGTTCACTATTTGCTGATGATATAATAATTTATATAAGTGATCTGAAAACTTCTCCCAGGGAACTCCTACAGCTGATAAACACCTTCAGCAAAGTGGCAGGACACAAGATTAACTCAAAAAATCAGTAGCCCTGCTATATACAAAAGATAAGTGGGCCGAGAAAGGAATCAGAGACACATCACCTTTTACAAAATCTACAAACAAAATAAAATATCTTGGGGTAACACTAACTAAACAAATAAAGGCCTGTATAACAAGAATTTTGAGCCTTTAAAGAAAGAAATCAAAGAAGATACAAGAAAATGGAAAGATCTCCGAAGTAGTTGGATAGGTAGGATCAACATAGTAATATGGCACTGGAGAAATTTCCAGAAATCTGTAAGGATAAAACCAACTAACAATCTAAGCAAGGACCTTAAGTGTCCTTCTCTGATAATGAGATTGATGACTACCTTATATGCCTTCCTAGGGCTTTCATCCAGGGGCTGATGGAAGCAGAGACAGACACCCACGCTAAACACTGGGGTGAATTCTTAGAATCTAGTTGCAGAGAGGGAGGAGTGATGAGCAAAGGGGTCAACACCAGGCTGGAGAAACCCCTAGACACAGCTGACCTGAAAAGGGGGAGCTTATGGACCCCAGAGTGATAGTTGAGAAACCAGCATAGGACTGTTCCAGACCCTCTGAATGCGGATGCTAGTTTGGAGGTCTGGGCAATCTATGGGGCCTCTGGCAGTGGATCGGTATCCATCCCTAGTACAGGAAAGGACTTTGGGAGCCCCTTTATATAAAGGGATACTCTCTCATCCTAGGCACATGGGGGAGGGCCTAGGCCCTGTGTCAAATGATATGACAGACTTTGAATATTCCCCACGGAAGGCCCCACTCTCCCTGGGGAGCAGAAAGGGGATGAGATAGGGGGGTCAATGCAGGGCAGGGGAGGGGAGGTAAAGGGGGCTGGGATTGGCATTTAAAACAAGCTTCTTTGTAATTTAAATATAAAAAAGGAAAAAAAAAAGAGGAAAGTAATTCTGTTTTTCACCATCTTGGTCCCCTCTTCTCTATAAAGTTTAAACCTCATTACCCAACTGACTAGAAGACTGATCCACATAGATATTCCTTGAGTATATTTGCCTCTACTTGTCAAGTATGTAATCCTTCTACGGGCTTCCTTGCCCTTGCTCTCTTACTTAATATCTAGTTAGCTAAGCTGGAGAGCCAGAACTCTTTTGAGGTCTTCCATTTTTCCTGACCTATATCATAACTATTTCCCATTCCTGGGAAATCTAGTTCTTCTCAAGTTTCAAACTTGTAGACTCCCTTTATATGTAATAATTCTGTTGCCCCACACTCAGTGATATATATTGCATTTGTAGACTTAAAGGAATAATTTCTACACATATCTGTTAACCTTTGCCTTGACTAGGAACACTTTTCTGATCTGAACACTTTTGACCTGAAGAAGAAAATCTAAATTCTGCAATGTATATCGTAAAACTTTAGTTACAGCAATTCCTGCCTTCCCCGACTGTCTCACTGTTTAGAGCACATTCTTCATTGTGTGCTAAGATAACAGGTTAAACCAGCTGAAGCAGTGGGTGTCTCCACTGGAATGGGCATGCTGTCATCATCTGATTACATTTCAGTCATTGTCCAACCCTTAGAAAAGACTCACACACTAGTAAGTTTGTCTATATAAGATAGCTCAGTCCTAATATCCCATTGGACCTAGCAGAACTTGATGGCATCATTCTTCAGGCTGTTTTGAAACTATATTTCTAAGGTTTCATTTCCTCTGGGGATATTACTTTATAAGGCATAGACTTTGTATCATTACACTTTACATCCTTAGCATAATAACCTCTTCTTAAATTCATCTAAATAGAATGTGTCTTTGAAATATCCAGGCAAAATGGGAATTGGATTATGTTCCTGCATCCTCACAAACTCATACAAGGGTGTATGAAGCTAATATTCTAAAATAGATCCAAATATCATGTAAAGATATATATTTTCTTAAATTTTGTATCTGTGAGCGTCTATATAAATAGTTTTAAATGAATTACAGTAGCTATACTCATATAGTAATTGTTGTTATAACACATTTTTCTTTTAATTGAATGCATTGAACAGAAACTTACTGGTTGTAAGATTAAAGTTGGCAAGCTTATTAACACAATCTTTCACCATGGTTATTAAGATACTAAGACATTCCTTTAACAGAGTTATTTTGGACCAAATTGAGATTAAATATTTATTGACATTCAGAGGAATGATGGATTTGTTCCTGTATGTATTTTATTATCATTGAATTACTTTATGAAAATCTATAATGTACAACGACTTATGAGTAGTAGTTCATTATGTGGTTGGCTCATTGAACCAAAACTGGAGATAGGAAAAATATTAGCAAATTTTGAAACCACATTACTAAAATTACATTATTCAATATTAAAAATAAAAAAAAGAAATTCAAAATGCCCTCTGTTTCCAGAAATGGTCACTCACCTGTATGTACATTATTATAGATACCACCTTTCTTATTCTCTTCTACCACGAACAACTCATACAACACCTGGAAATCAGTACTATCTTTTTTCTAAGTAGGTTATAACTCTAATGTACCTCATAGTTCATAAATAATATGAATTTCTGGTAATAATAAAAAATTCATTTGTAGAAAATCCACATGGAAGCTATTTTATTAAATTTTTGTACCTCAAAAAGAGCAATAAATTAGAATTGTTTTCTCTGTGCTAATGTTACTGTCCAGCAAAAAGAATTTTTCAGTGTTGACTTCACAAAAATCTACTTTTGTCTCTAGATAAATATTGTCTAGATTTTGAGCTCCAATTAAAGTTTGCAAAATGAATGATGGAAGCAGCTATTAAGCAGATCCTCAGAGCACCTTTTGATTCAAAGGATTCCTAGCATTCACTTTTTTTTTAAAGAAAAATAAAACCACTATTTCCATTTAACCACTGAGCCATCTCTCCAGCCATTTAAAACATCACTCTCAGTATCATCATCTAAATCTTAGGGCTGTATATGGAAAGATAGGGTTCTGGAGACACGGAGCTTGGAGACTTGTTTTGAGGCACTATTAACATATAATATCATTAATGCTGAGGAAAACATCAATACTTCCTATTAGCAAGGGAGGAGACATAGAAACCAGGATGTATGGAGATCAGTGGCAGCCCCTCTAGATATTCCTTGGTGTGTCTGTAGTTTGCTTGCAATTCCCTGTCTTAGTGATGTCTTCATTTCAGCACTTTGACATAGAGGACTGGTTGATCCTAGAGGACCACCCTTCCTAGAGTTAGACCAGCCTTTAAGCACACATGTCAAATGTAACACAGCACTGGAAGGTCTGCAACCAGATCCCACATCTATTGAAAGTGCATATTCTGAGATGTTCTGAGTCACTATCCTCCTTCCATAATTATCCCAAGGTCAGGTGCCTGACAACTCGGTACAACTCATAGACACTAGAGCCCACATGAAATTTTCTATCTAGCCAAACTCATCCCTGTCTTCTAGGTCTTACCATTTAGTATGGAAAGTGTAAGGAACTCTGTTAGCCACATCACACCCTGACATCCTGGTGAATCACTATAGCCCCATTTCAGCTGACCCAGGATTGAGGTTTACACCCTCCTCTTGGGAAACAGGACATAATAAAATGTGTTTCAGTGCTATGTATCTGGTCATACCAGGTTGACCTTACTCTAGTTCACATTTCCTCAAAAATCTCACTATAAGTTGTAGTAAAAATGCAAGTTTTGATCAAATAAAAAAAGAATCTAGGAGCAGTCATCAAGGTAGTTCACAGATCTGAAAATAAGTCTTTTAAAATAAGTTTTAGAAACCACCATTAAATATCTCCTATAAACTAGCATTCACTGAAATACCTTGATCATGCATACTTGCAGCCTCAGCGATGACTTGGGATTATTGAGAAAAATAGATGTATATTGTCTGAAGACTTTATTTGGGTGGACATGCATGTCTGCCACATTTTGTAGGTGCCAGTGGAGGCCAGAAGAAGGCGTCAGTTTCTCTCGTGCTAGAAATGCAGGAAGTTATTAGATGCCCCTTTGGGTACTAGAGACTAAACTTAATTCTTTTGGAATAACACCAAATAACCTTAAGTGCTGAGCCATCTCTCTATCTGTAAAAGGGGTAAGTAAATTTTAAGGAAGAAGTAAGAAATGGGATTCTTTGTGGATTAAAAAAGAATTCAAATTTACATGAGCTAAGGCAGATTGAGGAAAATAATATGCAATTATTTTGAAGAGCTCAGTTCTACAAAAGTCTCATGCTTTATAGGTGAAGTGACAACCAGAGACAAATGACCAGATGCTACCTATGGAAAATGTTTGCCTGTGGGGCAATCATGGTATCTACAGCAAAAGGTATATGCTCAGGTTTGCTTCTTAGGTAAACATAAGACTCCTGGGAATGATGGGAGATGGGACATAGGTAGAGGCAGCAAAACCTAGCAATGAAGAAGCTGGATTCCAATAATATGACAAAAGGCCATACTGATCCATAACTCAAGAGATTCCTGTACTGTTAGAGTGCACAACTTTCTGATGATGCCTCTGCTGCTGCTCAGACTAAGGAATTTCAAATGAGTGCTTCCAGTAATAACTTTGTCTAAGTGTTGAATAAACTCAGTACTAAAAATGCTTAGGGGAATAGAATATACCCCTAAGAAAGGTCAAAATTTACTCTCCAAAGCACTAAATCCAGGCCATTGAGATGCCTCTGTGGATAAAGGGACTTGTCTGGTGTCATGGATTCTATTCCTAGAACCAACAAAAAGTAAACAGAACTAACTCTGAAATACTATTCTAGGACATCCCCACAGAAATTAATACTAAAAACAATAATTATACTAATAATATTTAAATTTAAAAACATTACATATTTTAACTGACTTCACTGTCTTAATTGTTAAACCCAATTTTAGACATGTGTCACTTCTTTATCCCATACTCCTGTGCTCTAGGCTAGCATAGTGTCAAATCCATAACAATTGAACAAAGCTACCTTTTAAAAATTACAGCCTTGATAATGTCCCAATAGGTATGCATTTCACCAACAACTCCCAAAAATTTTCATGAAACCAGTGCAATATAAAGAGTTAACTGGTGAACAATTTTAAGCTTTTTTCTTCTGTTTTCTTGAAAACTAAATGAGTTGATACAAGCAATTTCCTCTTGTCTGGGAGTGACGGAACATATGCTCAGTGTGTTGTGGACTTGTTTCTGTGGTGCTGTACTCGAGCACTACCTTTATTTGTGGTTTGATTTTATGTACCTTTGGGTGGACCTTACCTCAAGCATAAAATAAGATGAAGGAAGCTCATAGTGTGCACATGTTTTGAAATAAATGTGCTCTCTCCTCTCCGCCAGAGTGGGCTCTGCCATGACTGTCAAAGCTCTACATGGTTCTCTGTGGCCTGGTCATCCTCACACTTCAGTGGTTTGGGCACTCGAGGAAATGTGATTCACTGTGAACTTGGTTGCTGTCCATTATGTGTGACACCTGCACACTCACATGGGCCCTGATGAGCAGGCCAAATTAATTGGTTTCTACAAACGTACAATTTCTCTGCCACTTGACAAGAGATCCAGTCCCAACAAGGACAACATGAATTGGTGTTCCTGGACTAGACTTCACAACTTTACCAGTCAGAGGAGACAAACAGCTACCCTCCTCTTCTCAGTTTTGATCCAGACCTGAGTAACAGACATATTTCTTTCTGATTATCTATCTCCCTGGAAAACAAAACTGGATTAATGGCTAAAATCTTTGCTATATTGTTATAAATATTGTTATATATTGTTATAGAAACTTATAAATGATACGATGACTGCAGGAGGTGAGGTCTTCTGGGAGATGATTAGTTCATCAGCATATAACCCTCATGATTGACATCAGTGTTCACACAAAGGCCTCAGAGTTCCTCGGCCCTTTCACTACCTGAGAAGACAATGAAATGACACCTATGAACTGGTAATGTTGCATCTGCCAGCCTGACAGGTTCTTGGCTGGGACTTCTCGGACTCACAACTGTTGGAAACATTTTATATGCTTGTTTTATGTTATTTGGTAACTTATCACAACCTGAACAAAAAGAATAACCACTAGATAATCCAATTATTTATTGTGTACCATTCTCTATCTTCAGATTTACTTACTTGCTGAAGAAATTATTCATAAATACTAAAGCAATGTTAATATCATGCCAGAATCTGTGTGCAGGGTTGCAGAAAATTGGGTCATCCAAGGTGTATCCTACAGGAGATGAAGAAGGCCAGGCTCTGTGTTCAGGTTTCAGCTCATGAACTATAGAGACTGTGTTTTGTATGGTCTATTTAACACCACACTTTGGACAACCCTGTGCATTTTGGAGGTGAGTAGGGTGATTGCTCAAAACATCTACATCTCACTTGGGAAAGGTTTGGTGGGAAGTTCTCATCACAAGAAAGCTGTAATGGTCTTATAGTTTGTGTTATATAAGCTTTATTCTGCACCGTTCACCATGCATTCAGTGGAAATGAGGCATAGTGGAGACTATGTAAGATGCTTTTAAAACAATGTTACATATTGAATGGTAGATAAATATAGGAACCTAATCATGCATTTCACCTAGAGGCCTAGGTTCAGGTCTGTACTGGCAAATTCATGTGTGAGTCACTTTACACATGGTGACTGTGAACAGTGAATGCTTCAGACAGTTGGTTTTAAATAAGGACTGCAGGACCATCTCAAGTGCCACAGATGTCTTAGTGAAAATATATTAAGACATTTAAATGAGCCTTGAGAATCATGAACAAGCATCCAAAAATCATGTTCATAAGCATATGTAATGGTACAGTCATGCAGCTCTTTTGGTAGAGTGCTTGCTTAGAATGCAGAGGGCCATGGATTTGATTCTTAGCGTTGTGTAAGCTAATTATGGCATGGCAAGCAAGAGGTCCAGAAGTTTCAGTTCATCCTTGGCTAACTAGCAACTTTGAGCATAGCCTGGGCCACATAAGAGCAATATTATATAAAGGACTGAAATGTCATTGTTATTCCATTTATTTGTTTCCATTTCATGTAGTACACACATTTGAGTCCATGTAAGTTTTAGCTGAGCTTATAGCTTCAAACCCCCCATTTTTCATGTGGTTGCTGCCACATTAATGTGTGAATTGTATATTCAATTTTTAAATTCACAAAGTAAGTACTTTACAAACATGAAATCCAGTTTTAGTAATGCATGTATCACATGTGTTTTTACTAAAATCTCAGGTGCTTAGAGAGCACTAGCCACATCTCCTGAGTTTTATTTCTTGTGACGGGGCATGCAAAATGCTCCTTTTTTACTTAGTTGATTATTGGTCACTATTTGTAACTTTGTAAAATATACTGTATTCTAAGATGTCAACATGAAAATACAGATTTTTTATTGAGTCTTATAGAACAAAAGAATATTAACCTGTAGTTTCTCTAAGCCCTAAATGAAGTTTATGTCACATATGATTTCAAGTTAACTAATAAATTAAGAATTTCAGTTATCATTTTGTATAGTTTATATTATGAACTTCTTTTCCCACCACAAATCAAGGAAGAAAAATAAAAGCCTGCCCTATTAGAGACACTGGTGATGTTGCAACATTCTGTAGTTTCAAGCATAGAGATTCAGGTCATATTAGGGCAAAAACCATCACAAATCCATGTTAATTTCCATAAAGTGTATTTTGGGGGAAGGTGGTTAGGAAGGAGACTGAACTTGCAAATATGACACATTTTGATACAATGCCTGTACATCTTATTTTCAACTATCTAAATTTTACAGACTTTTTTTCCCACTTTATGTCAATCCTAGCAATTCATGCACTTCCCAAGTCATGACATTTAATTTATAGTAGAGTGGTAAAATCCTTAAAATGTCAATGGTCATTTCTGTTAATGCAGACCCAGAAGCACACGTGTCTTCTTTCTTGGGATAAATGCTGCAATGAGGCAGAAAATTTGTCAGCAATTAAAATGACCGTCTCGTGACACTAAAGTCAGTAGCATATTGCTCACTGCACCAGGCTGTAGGAGAGCCCTGTTCTGAGCTGGTGACTTGTCTCTCACCAAGACCAGTTCACCCCTATAAAAACAATCCCCTCTAAGAGCCTGTGAGATGAGGGAAAAGAAAACATATTTTAGTTCCCTTGAGCTCCCAAGGATCTTGCCCCTCATTCTCAGAGTCCCTTGACTGGGTGCTTATTTTGGAGTTTAAAGTTGAATTTCTAAAGTGGCACAATTTAAAAATTTCAGATAGTTTCTTCTCTGTTTCCTCAAATTCCATCACTGTTTCAACACCTTATCAATTAGACTTCCACAAAGTGAAATTTGAAATGTCAAACCATAGGCATTGAAATATATTTTTTTTTTCAAATGGTCACTTTGGATGTCAGTGATAACTCTTCAGCCAGTGTTCAAGGGTCACTTGCCAGAGTCTGGAATACCTTGGGGGACAGGCCTCTGGGTAAACCCAAAAGGAATTATCTTAATGATTTTAATTAATTCGGGTGAGAGGGTGAGACTATTCCCTAGGCAGGGTATCCTGGCTTGTATAAAATGGAAAGTGAAGAAAATGATCTAAACAAGGAATGCTAGTATTTCTTGGTTTTTGACTGTGGATGTCATGTGACCAGATGCCTCAAGCTCCTGCTACTGTGAGTTTCTCACCATTGTTATGGGTGGGAATTTTGAGCAGAATAATCCCTTTGTTACTTAATGTACTTCAGTCAGAGTAATTTATCACAGTATTAGGAAAAGAAACTAAAACAGCCAGAATTAACAAATTTGAGTGCAAAATATCATATTCTGAATACCACATATTTTTTTTCAAAGAGAAAACAAATGTTAAACCTTTATTATGTTGCAATTCTTGTGAGTGGAACCTAGTAAATTATTTATAAGTATGAGTATATTAAATATATTCATAGATCCTTATCATTAAAATAGACACAAATTTAGGAAGATGAATTATTTTAATTCTCAAACATGAAAAAAATAAACCTAAGTGAATTAAAGAAGAGACTCTGTGCCACTGTTACCTGGGGCTAGTGAGAAAGAAGATATGACTTTAAATTATAAAATGAATGAGTCACTCCTGTTAGGTTTCTTTGCCTTTTTTCATAGGCAACCTAGAACATAGCACAGCTGTATCTATCAATATCAAAGAGTCATATCGTACTTGCTTTTATATCTTTCTTTTTGAAATCAGGATCGTATCAAAGAACATGATGATATATTTTCCCTCCTATGGACCTTGGTTCCCAGTAGTTCAGAGGTGACATAGAGATTTAGTTATATTTTCCAAAGTTTTGTTTTTTGACTTGGCCACCCTATGACCTTCAGAAAATACAGAGCTCTGCTAAATATAGTGTGCTCTAGAGAACTCTGTAGAGAATCAACACACAGCTCTGAACACTCTACCTGCATGGTATAAGCAGACTACTATTAGTTGTTACTCTCATCATGGGTAACTCCTTAGCTTAATTGACTTGGAATGCATGTTTTCTAATACATCCTCCTCAGTCCTGAGAGAA
This sequence comes from Cricetulus griseus, assembly GCF_003668045.3. Taxonomy (NCBI): domain Eukaryota; kingdom Metazoa; phylum Chordata; class Mammalia; order Rodentia; family Cricetidae; genus Cricetulus; species Cricetulus griseus. The sequence goes on from NW_023276806.1 coordinate 223,845,751, forward strand.
CAGAATGAGGCTTGTACCATAACATTATGGCTTTCAGGGAATTCAGGCATCTTGCTATGTATAGGTAACTGCATTGTTCATATTTCTGCTGACTCTCTGGATGCAGTTTATTTTCTTGCAAACGAGAAGGCAGAAAAATACAAAGGACTAAAGTACAGGGGAAACAGATGTAATTTGGACTGCTCTGTCTTCACTGCTCACTGTAATGAATAACATTTCATGGTGCATGGGTTTGGAGGTCTGCCATCACCTCTCTTTGTGCCCGGGGCTGCAAAGTAAGGCTCGCATTAGGTCCAAACATTCTCAAGAATATATTCAAACCCATCCTCTGGGATTTCACACACACTACCATCCCATCACCCTTAATTTCTTTATGGTGTATGAATTTGCTTCCCAGAAAATGACCGAGATTTGGGTTCAAGAGTTCATCGTCATAACCTCTAGCTTCCAATGGCATGTTAAGCATGTTACATGTTTTTGTAACTTTAAATCATCTAATTGATTAAGTCCACAGTAAAGCCTAGGTTTACAACTGTCAGCCTTCCAATTTTTAAAACTAAATTTACTGAGATTCTGAAGACTTTAAGATGAAGAGACAGTTGATCCCATAAAACCTCTTTTATCATCTCTCAAACCTCTCCCCTCCTCCCAATCCCCACCCCACCCCTCAAGTTCCTATCCCCACTCATCCCAAGTCTACTCAGGAGATCTCTTCTGTTTCCCCTTCCTAGAGAGATCCATGCATCCACTCCTTTGGACCTCCTTGTCACTTAGCCCTCTGAATCTGTGAAATGTAGCATGGTTATCCTTTACTTTACATCTAATATCCATTTGTGAGTGAATACATACCATGTTTGTCTTGGGTCTGGGTTACCTCACTCAGGGTAATATTTTTCTAGTTCTATCTATTTGCCTTCAAATTTCCTGATGTCATTGTTTTTAGCAGCTGAGTGATACTCCATTGTGGAAATATACCCTATTTTTCATATCCATTCTTCAGTTGAGGGCCATCTAGGTTGTTTTCAGGTTCTAGCTATTACAAATAAAGCTGCTGTGAACATAGTTGAGCAAGTGTCTTTGTGGTAAGATTGAGTATCCTTTGGGTATATGCCCAAGAGTGGAATCACTGGGTCTTGAGGCAGATTGATGCACAATTTTCTGAGAAACTGCCATATTGACTTCCAAAGTATCTGTAAAAGTTTGCACTTCCACTAGCAATGGAGGAGTGTTCTGTTTGCTCCATATCCTCTCCAGCATAAGACTGATACAAAGGAAATTCCAGGGTCTACAAGGATAGCTGCTACAGATAAGATTCCTGGCAGTAGTGAATGCCAAGCCTGAAATGGCCATCCCCTGTGATTGGATTGGTGACTACCCCAGTTGTCATCGAAGAGCCTTTATCCAGAGTGACTGATGGAGGAGGCAGATTCAGAGACATAAGGTCCAACATTTGGCCAAGCTCAAAGAGTTTTGCTGAGGAGAGGGAAAAGGGATTGTAGGAGCCAGAGGGGTCAGGGGCATAGCAGGAAAACCCACAGAAACAGGTAGCCTGACTCATAGGAACTCATAGAGTCTAAAACAATAACCAGTGAACCTGCATCTGACTGATCTAAACCCTCTGTATATATGTGACAAATGTGTAGCTTGATCTAATTGTAGGCCTCCTGTCAATTGGAGCATGGCTGTCCGTTGTGCTTGGATGATTTTTGGGAACCTATTCCTAATACTTGAGTGACTTGTCCAACTTGAGTAGAGGGGGAGATAATTGGTCTTGCAGCAGCTTAATATATCATGTTTTGGTAATACCCATGGGAAGTCTGCCCTTTTGTGAATGAATACTGTGCTGATATATTATTTATGATTTATTAAAGCTTGACTGAGGATCCAGAAAAGCAAAGGCAGCCACAAACCTTAAAATCCAGGCACACACATTTAATCCCAGCAGCCAGAAGCTAGGAGGTGGTGGTATACACCTTTAATCCTAGGACTCAGGATTAAGACATAGACGGATCTCTGTGAGTCCAAGGCCACCCAGATCTACACAAGAGTAAATCAGTTTAAAAGAGAATTATAGCTCACACCTTTAATCCCAATATTGGGATTAAGGAATTTAAACTTTCATATCAAGTTTTGAGGTGGTCAGAAATCTGTATTTTTGTAATTTTTTATTTAATCTCTAGTTTAAAACTTCTGTTTTGTTTTTTAAGATGCTGCAAAGGAGCTTTAATCCATGTGTCAAGCATATCCCCTGTCTTCATAGCCACCTTTTGAAACAGTTTTCATGCAAGTGAAATGCTCAGATTTTGGAACAGCATGTACCATGATATGATTATTGTTCTCCTCTTGGAATCTAGAAATATTTCCAAATGTTATTTATGTAAATGAAGGTTAGATTACAGAGTGAGGAGAATGTATGTATGCATGGTAGAACTGTTGTGTCAAGTTCAAATCCTGTTCTAAAATAATCTGGTACACCAGAGACAAAGGATGCCCATGCCATTTTGATGGCTTTCCAAATGAATTAAAAACAAGTGGTAGCATTACCATCTCTGACATTTTGTGTTGAAAGGTTCTACCATGACAAAAGCAACGTCCATGTTCTCTGGTCTCTATTTTATGGAACTTTTCATTAAATCAGCCAAGACTTGTCCACGGCTCAGGGAACAGTGTGCAAGAAGGGTCAGAAAGAATGGTGTATATGTTGAGGCACAGTATAAAGAAACACCATCTCCTGGACATGACGTGACTTTTTCACTCATGACCCCACAATAGATGTGGTTGCCTACATACAACGTGCAAGAGATTAGGCATATAAATACTTCCTGATGGAGAAGGAGGCCATGGGCATCCTCCACCTTGGACTACTGGAGGTTGCTTTGTGTCCAGGACCCTCAAGAACTCCACTTTGCCCTCTAAATTGTTGGAGTTTCTTTAGTAACCTGCTTCAGATCTGTAGCTGTCTCTTTGTATGTGGGACCTGCAGGCTCTTGAACTCCCCAGTGCCACCATTTTCATTTGTAACTATTGCTTTTTGTCTGTGATAGTCATGGTTTCTGTTTCTTTCATTCCACGGCAACTGGCTGCTTTCACATACCTGTCTCAGACCTTTAACTGCCAGTCATTCAATGGCCACTGTCACTTTACTTTTGGTTTAAGGGGGTCTTCTTTCCAGATTATATAATTAATTTTTGTCTCTCCCACCGAAAGGACTGGGTGGTAACTTTAGAGAACTTCCTCACCCAGGACATGTAATAATAGGACCTGTTACTAACCCTGAAAGTGGGATACAACTGATTATTTTAAGTATTTCTAAATTTACTACTAGGGTTTTAAGAAGATACAAGCCAATGAGCAGGACAAATGGTTCTTACAGCACTGTTATGGGAAAAGTCTAAGGAAATAAATGTTTCCTTCTGGAGGTCCTTCACTTGCTTTATTCAATATTCTGTCAGCTAATCAACACACTGCAAACAATCTACCAGAAGAATCCACTTGAGGCATGAAGACCTAATGATGCCGTATGGTTTTGAGGCACTAAGTGGAATGGTATCTGGTTGAAATGAAGGATTGTCCCAGCGCACTCAAGATGCAGGAAACAGATAATGAGGAGGGAGAGAGACCGATAGCTGGAGAAGAAGCTTTTCCACTTCATAGGAGATAACTGAACACACCGCCTTGTATGAGAACACAAGATGGTGGCAGTTGTGCTGGCTCACGTCCATTTCCCTCAAATCCTGGCCTTTCTCTTACTTACACCACAGGCAACAATCACAGTTTTCATAGTGCAAGAGGATAGCAGAGGTAAACATAAATTCAGTGTTTTTGATACCACTCCAGTCTTCCAAGGATTTTCCCTATTTTGCTTTGACAACATTTTTATCCTACTGAAGAGGAAAACAATTGTTTCCAACAGAAACCAAATCTCATGGAGTTGGGAAAGCACTGTATGTTTTACAAGGGGAAGTCCACAGGGGTATTAACTGGGGCTGTGTCATCGGGAGGGTACTTTCAGGTTGCATTGACTGGCTGTCCTTCCTTATCCATTTCAATCTCCCTTGCTTAGTGTGTTTCTTCCTCGTTCCTTACTGACCTCTTTTAAACTCATTCTCAGTGTTCAAATATCTCCTCTTTCAAAATTCATCGAGTCCCAAGAAATGTCTTTCTTTCCTGTCAAAATATGATTTGGTATTTTCATGGAGTTCTTATGAAAATAGCCCTTTAATATTACCCCGATTATCTTTTTTTCCACTGATTTTACACCATTGATTAGTATTAGAGTTGAAAAGGCTTTAATGAATTTTTCTCAGAACTTCCCATTAGAAACTGCTTTTGGTGCCACGCCACAGTGGATTTTCTCCCATTTCTAATTGTGTTGAAATGAAGCACTTGGGTCTAAAAACACATTTTTTTTCTTTAAAAATTGTTTCTTTTATTTTTTGGATAATGGTATAATTACACCATTTCCTCCTTCTTTTCCTTCCTCCAAACCCTCACATATATCACTCTTTGCTCCCTTTCAAATGCATGGCCTTTTTTCATTAATTATAACTATATACATTTATTCCTAAATATATAAGGACAACCTGATCAGTCTTATAATGTTACTTCTATGTATGTGTTCAGGACTGATCAGTAGTATTGAATTACCAATTTGTGGGCACGTTTTCTTGAAGCTAAGGAGTTTAGAAAGCTTGTGGGGGGGTGGGGGGGTGTTCACATGCACACACGTGTGTGTGTGTGTGTGTGTGTGTGTGTGTGTGTGTGTGTGTGTGCGCGCAATTCGGTCTAAACACTATGTAATTTCTACAGAAAAGAGAAATCTGGGTTGTAGCTGCAAATGAGATGCTCACTTCAATCAGTCACTTATATATCTCTGGGTCTTGGGGTCACAGATTAGCTTACACTTACACAAGGCTTTCTGAGTGACCAAAAGGGAAGTAACACACTGATGAAATGATCAAACATAAAAGGGACTTAAAATTACTTTTGATCTGTCGTAAAAAGCTGGCCAGATGACAGAGTGTAAAACTGTCTTTAATGAAGAGAATCCATGAGTTAGGGACTAGGATGAATCTATAATCTTAGCACTCTGGATACTCTGGAAACAAGATCTAAGTTTAAGGACAGCATGGGCTATACATGGAGATGGAATTTTCCTTTTTCCCAATAAAGGAGTGTTTGTATATTCTAGGTTTAAAAAATACATTTATGGTATTAAGAACTCACTCCTATGGTATTCATTTTACATCCCTAGCAAAGGTAGACAAAGAGACCATTACTAGAAAAGAAGGAAATCTTCAGATGGGCTGTTGCATTCGCCAAGCTTCTTCAGCAAACATACTTTCAAAAATCCAAAGACACCAACTTAAATACTGTAAGTTTGTTTATTAAAAGCAAAATAAACAGTTTTCATAACTATGTGTTACATAGGAATTTCCCTTGAGTTAAAACATTCCCTACTGGAGGTCACCAAGATTCCTGAGACTCATGAAGTAAGAAAACCTGCCAGGTCCAGCCAATTGATACTAAGAACGTTCCCAAGACCCTTGCCCAAGGTTATGGAAGCACTTACTACAGCTGTGGAGAGGAGACTCTCTGACCTGTGGATCTGTCTGCTGTTACACAGTGGCCTCCCAGCCTGTGGATCTGTCTGCTGTTACACAGTGGCCTCCCAGCCTGTGGATCTGCCTGCTGTTACACAGTGGCCTCCCAGCCTGCAGCTTCCTGAGTCACCTGTGGTGGCTCCTCAGTGAAACAGCTGTCATTCATGAACCTGTAATTGACCTCTTACCCACACTCCTGTAAGTAACACCAGTAAACTCAGTGGTTCCCCATGAAGGAATCTAGTAGAAATGCCCCTTTGATCTGTCAACCAGTGCTCTCTCACATGTGAGCTGACATTTGTTCATATCTCCCCAGGAAAAGTCTCACAACACACTGAGAAACAAATTAAGTTGATTTCAGTTTTATAGGAAGTGTTACAGTTGGTGCATAACAAAGGATTTTTACTGCAAATAACAAGTTGAAATCACACAAAGATTTATATTACACTACTGGTCTAAAAAGCTACAAATCAATGTAGGATTTTAGAAGAAAAATAAATGTGACTTTTCATGCCACAGGTTTTCAAGTTCCATTTGTTGATTATAAGAAGTCCACTTTAACAGGGTGGCGATATTTTCCATCAAATATGCATAATTAACTTATTGATTAATTTATTCACTTCATCTACATTAATTAAATCCCTCCTTTATGTGAGGCTGAGGGCTGCAGGTGCACCTAAGTAAGGCGTGTAATACCAATCTCCTGTACAAAGATTCGATCTATTTCATTTCAGAGCAACTGATGTGTTTACCTCAAATATTCATTCCTTTGTTTCAGTTGGGTAACATGACCTTGAATTACTCTGAGTATTCTGAATCTCCAGTTTGGCTGGGGAGGGAGGAATTAAGCTAATACATTGCCCATGACCACCACACCCTTACTAGTCCCAGACACTGTAAATAACAGACACATGATGATTCTACAAAGCTGCCACCTGTATACCTTGTGAACTTGATGCAATGATTTTGCTCTCAATGTCACAAAGAATATCCTCTACATTCTGTCTTTTCAATGAACCCCATCAAGTAAGCCATGGTGACATTGTGTGGTATGTGTCCTTAAGAACTAAGACTCTCATTCAAATAGAGGGAGTTAGGAGAAAGAGAAGGGGAGAAGAGAAGTGGAGAGGAGGACATGAGGGAGCAGGAAGGTTGAGTCAGGGGAAGAATAGAGAAGAGCAATAAAAGAGATACCATAATAGAGGGAGGAACTATAGGTTTAAAGAGAAATCTGGCACTAAGGAAATGTCCAGAGATCTATAAGGTTGATACCAACTAAAACTCTATGCAATAGTGGAGAGGCTACCTTAAATGCCCTCCCCTGATAATGAGATTGATGACTACTTTATATGCCATCCTACAGCTTTCTTCATCCAGTAGCTGATGGAAGCAGAAGCAGACACCCACACACAGTTAAACATTGAGCTGAACTCTGGAATCCAGTTGCAGATAGGGAGGAGTAATGAGCAAAGAGGTCAGGACCAGGCTGGACAAACCCACAGAAACAGCTGACCTGAACAAGGGGTGGGGGGCTCATGGACCCCAGACTAATAGCTGGGAAACCTGCATAGGACTATTCGATAACCCCTGAATGAGGATGTCAGTTTGGAGTTCTGGTTAATCTATGGGGCCTCTGGTACTGGATCGGTATTTATCCCTAGTGTATGAATGGACTTTGGGAGCCCACTCCACATAGAAGGATACTCTCTCAGCCTAGACACATGGAGGAGGGTGTAGGCCCTGCTGCAAATGATATGACAGACTTTGAAGATTCCCCCATGGAAGGTCTCACCCTCCCAAGGGAACAGAAAGGGGATGGAATAGAGGGTTAGGGGCAGGCACGGGAGGAGGGGAGGGAGAGGGAACTGGGATTGACATGTAAAACAAGCTTGTTTCTAATTTAAATAAAAAGGGAAGAAAACAAACACCAAAAAAAAACCCAAAATTAAAACAAAACAAAACAAAAAACAGAAAAAAGAACTAAAAATCTCTTTTCTTTTTTAATTAATTTGTTTTTATTTAAATTAAAAACAAGCCCACTTCACATGTCAATCCAAGCTCCCTCTCCCTCCCCTCCTGCCCTACCTCCACCAACTCCCCCACTCCCACTCCATGCCCACTCTACTACCCAGGGAGGCTGAGGTCCTCTATGGGGGACCCCAAAGTCTGTCATACCATCCAGGGCAGGGCCTAGGCCCTTCCCCATTTGTCCAGACCAAGAGAGTATCCCTCCATGTGGAATGGGCTCCCAAAGTCCATTCATATGCCAGGGATAAATACTGATTTTATTACCAGAGGCTAAATTGTGGAGGTATCCTCACTGACATCCACGTTCAGGGCTTCCTGATCAGTCCCATGCTGGCCTCTCAGCCATCAGTCTGGTGTCCATTAGTTCCCCCTTGTTCAGGTCAGCTGTTTCTGTGGGTTTCACCAGCCTGGGCTTGACCCCTTTGCTCTTCACACTTCCCTCTTTGCAACTGGGTTCCAGGAGTTCAGTTCAGTGTTTAGCTGTGGGTGTCTGCCTCTGCTTAATCAGCCACTGGATGAAGGCTCTAGAATGGCATATAAGGTAGTCATCATCATATAAGTAGAGAAGGGCAACTTGAACAGCCACTTTGGAAATCAGTATGGAGGTTCCTCAGGACAATGGGAATCCATCTACTAAAAGATCCAACAATTCCACCCAAAAGATGCACATTCATACAACAAGGACATCTGTTCAACCATGTTCATAGCAGCATTATTTGTAATAGGCAGAACCTGGAAGCAACTTAGATGCCCTTCAACTGATGAATGGATAGAGAAAATGTGGTACATTTACACAATGAAGTACTCAGTGGAAAAAAAAAAAAACAATGGAATCTTGAAATCTGCAGGCAAAATGATGGCACTAGAAGAAACCATCCTGAGTGAGGTAACCCAGTCACAAAAAGACAAACATGGTATGTACTCACTCATATATGGATATCAGAAGATTGCCAGACTACAGTGCTCACTGCCAGAGGGGCTTGGAAACAGGGAGTACTCTAAGCGAGACATGAAAGGTACAGTGGAGAAGGAAAGAGGACAGGATCTCCTGAGATAATTGGGAGTATGGGGGGAAGGGAGAGGGAGCTGGGAGAAAGAAAGCTGGAGAAGAGGAGGGCAGAGGAGGAAATGTGGGAGCAGGAAGGTTGAGTTTGGGGAAGAATAGAGGAAAGCAGGTTGGAGAGATACCATAATAGAGGGAACCACTATAGATTTGAGGAGAGATCTGGCACTAGGGAGATTTCCAGAGATCTACAAGGATGACACCAACTGACTCCAGCTATTTTCAATGTAACTTCGTCCCTGATGCTTCATATCAAGGGCAAGTCCCACCACCTGAAAGTGGAATCTCAGTTTGGTTTTTATGGGACCATGGTGTGGTGTCTAATGACCTTGGCCAAGCATCCAAGTATTCTTACTCAGGTTGAATGCTAAAGCTTCCAGGATCTCTGATCTTGAGGATGCCCAGAAAAATTCCAGTAGCTTCAGTTTTATCAAGCACAGAATGGTAGGCAGAGTTTACAACACCTACCTCACAATATAATAAGAATTAAATGAAGTAAGGCTGCGGATATATTGTGCATCAAAGTATGCTTGTTATGGTTTATTAAGGAGCATAGCACAGAGTAAATTGAAGTTTAAGATCAAGCCACATGAGGCAGGTAATACAGAGGTTGATATTTTATGAATAGGTTAGCTATCATAGCTTTTTGAAATGGAGGAAATCTGTGTGTGTGTTTGGGGGTGATGGAGAAGGCATAGATTAAGGCTGTGAAATGTGAACTGCAATGGTCAAGGGACTTTGAGCTTGCTGGATCACAGCCAGAAGGGAGCCTGCAGACATCAAGCAAAATCTGTTAAGAGGTAAAGGACACCAAGGCAGTAGAGCTTTAAAAAAAATTCTGTTTTCAACAGCTTCTGAATTCCCTTTCTAATCAGTAACAGCTTATCAAGCATGAGATGGGAGAAAAACATTCATCAGGGCTCCAGATGGAAATGTTTAATGCATATGTAGTTTACAGGGTGAATATAAATCGTGAACGTAGTGAGTTTTGGTTAATCTGCTGAATAAAAAAATATTGAATTTGTTCTAGTTTAATTAATGAGTAACTGAATATTTGACACAACAGCATGCTTAACTCTTTCACACAAAGCCAACTGGTCATGATTCCGTGAAAGAGTTGGCATTTTTGAGTGTGATTCCCTTATTTGCTTAATTCTTTTAGAATCTATTCTGAAGTAGAGGTGAAATCCTTAATGCCCAGCAGTCTATCCACTCTGCACCATTGGGGGGTGTCAATTGCCTTAATTATGAAGCATACATTGGAATGAATGTGATTATTTTAAATGTTTATTACTTCTTGAGCAAACAGAGAAAGGTTGATCAGGTGCCATGTGCCAGTTACATGATAGTGTCTCTTTCAGTGAGTAAGAAGAGGCCAGAGAGTGTTGGAGATAAGAATACGCCATGAGGAACTGAAGAGATGCCTCAGCAGTTAGCAGCTCATGCTGCTCTTCCAGAGGACTTGAATTTTGTTTCCAACACCCATGTCAAGCAGCTTACCTATAATTCTAGCTACAAGGCATGTGTTGTGCTCTTCTGGGCTCTCCAGGCATCTTCACTCTGTGCACATACTCATGCACAAAAGCAGATATAAGTTAAAAACAATACAAATAAATCTCTAAAAAAGCATGAGGAGTAAATAAAGTAGTATGTTACTTAATTGCATGGGAAGTATTTCCTTATTCTGCTATTAATAATAATTTATTTCCATCTGAGAAATAAAGAGTACCCTCTCATCCGTAACTATGATTTCTTGTTTTCCTTCAGAGCCCTACAGTTTCTATGGCTTAGATATAATCTTTTAGTTAATGTAAAACAAGTAGTTTTAATGACAATATTTGATTCAAATTGTCCCCTACATTTGAGAGTTCAGCTAAAGAATTATAGGTGGCTCTGGTTCCTACTCTTGTGTCTATCATTTGCATATCTTATAGCCATATGTTAATTGTACCCAATTCCAATTATTTAGAACTTGGTATATTCTATATGACTTTAATAAACATTAGCTCAAATAATTCTCACAACAGCCCTCTGAAGTAGGTACCATTACTTTTCTCATCTTACCACTGAGAGGACTGAGTTTCAGAGAAGCTAAATAATTTGCTCAGAACAGCAAGATGACAGGGGTGGAAATGAGAATTGTTTGCTGCAGATTTCTTTGGCACTAGGAGACTATACTGTGCTTATCTAGACAATAGCCTATTTCCAGTCTCCAGAAAAGTATGCCTTTGGTGGACATCTATTGAGCATAGAGGGAAAACACAAGAGAAAAGTCAGAAAATACGTTGCTATTAGATTACCTCTCAGGAAATACAGGAATTGTGCTTCAGCCTTAGAATATGAAATTATTTATCACTACTGTTGCCATGAGTCTCTTTTATATGAAGTTGAAGGGAAAATCATGTCCATATTTATCAAATAAAATGTACAAATATGAATGCTCATAGAGATAAGAGTAAGTATCAATATTTTCTTTAGTTTTTGAGGGATGCTGAGATTGACTCAGTCTCTCACACCTACTGAGCTCTGCCTCCAAGACCCCATTAGTTTTATTGATATAGTAGAGAATATGACCCATAGCCACCTGTAACTCTACAATTGAATATGCAAATGTAGGTGACTATTATACAAAATACATTCTTTAAGCCTATCTGTTTTACATAAAGGAAACAATTAAATGTGAGTCATAGAGACAATAGGACTGTGATTGAAAACAATGGAAATTTTTGTTTTGGAATGAGAAAACATTCTTTACTTTCCCAGATGGAAATTAATTATTGTAAGGAGCCAAATGAGACATTATTTTCCATGTAATTCAATTAAAACATCTCCTGTTATATTATCTTTGGGAGGAAGTCAGTGGCTGTGTTTTAAAGAAACTCAAAAAATGAGTTGATCTTACTTACGTGCCAGCTGGTGGTTTATCACCCTAAATTCTCAGTGCCATTAAAAGAGAACTAGTGGTTTGAAAATGAAAATAATAGTTTTGACCTTGATGGTGCTGTTTTTCTTCTTCATTCTGTTTCTTAAATTATAAGTCTTTTATTCTTTTCAGTAGTAAGGCTCAAACTTCTATTAAAATGGAAAATATAAACAGCCTAAATAGTGCCCATTATTCATTGACAGCACCCATAATACTGATGAAATTTACAATGACAAGAAGAGGTTACAGGAAACTTCTCTGGTTGAGTTTCATGAGTGAAAAATCAAACAACAGTTTTCTACACCAATAACAAAGTAGTTGATTCAAAATTGATTTTGAAGTCTCAACTAGTTTTATTTAGAAGTGTACCAAAGGGGAAAAAGATATTTTTAACCTTAATGGTGTTTAATATATTCTCATGACATGTTGTTGTTGGTATGGTATGCTTTATTATCCCCACAAAGTAAGAAGAGCCAGATTTTATAATACAACTTTGTTCTGGTTGAATCTGGGGAGGGTGAAATGCACTATGATATGTTTTCTTGTGTTCATGAACTTTTTTGAGGGAAGATTATAAGTTTCAGGAAAATGCTATAAGAAAGAATTGAGAGTTGAAACCAAGGGACAGATAAGAGATCATACACCTCACATTTGACCATTATACAGTCCAAGAATAATATATAATAGCTGTACAATCTCAAACTTTTAATAATGATAAACCCAGCAAGATAACCCACTGGTGCCATAGTGGCACAGGTGTTATAGAAATAACCAACCTCTTTTTGTTGGATTTAAGGCCCATACTACAAGATGAAACTCATGCTTGTCATCTTTGATGAGGCCAAAAACACATGCTTCGAAGATCGTAAGTCCCTAGGGAATAACATATTACTACTGCTCTGCTAAATAAACATAGTACTATGCCAACTTCCTTGATTATCATTAAATACATAGATTTGTGCATCTCTTATCCCTCATCATAGAATTTTCTTTTTTTAAATAGATGAGGATAAACTTGGAGATCCACAACTCATCATCATGCAGAGAACTAAGACACTAGGGCAGAATATTCAGCTCTTGGGGCTTCTCTAGCATTATACCATATCTAAAGGCCTAGGCACTATCTTGGAAGATGAGGTGGGCAGATTGTAAGAGTCAGAGACAATGGATGGCTGCAATGAAAAAGAATTTTCTGAACACAACAGTATAGTTGTAAATATTAACTTACAGAAGCTATAACAGCATGAACACAGCACAAGATCTTGGCAAGATCAAACTACACGGGAAAAAATCCTATCATGGAAAGGGAAAATGAACACAAGCCCCAACTCTAGGGGTGAAGTTATTAAAAACCAATGGATGCTAGTATAAGGAAAGATTGTTATTTCCAAAGATACAGCTCCTGAGGTTATGCATACTCCAGTTGACAGCCCTACACTGTAGGCAAATGCTGGCAGCACTAAATGGACTCGGTATCTTAAATGCAAAAGAAAACATGAATTTGGTAGGGATGACTGGTTATGAGAATAGGTGAGAAGTGGAAAACTGGGGTGGATTTGATAAAAAAACAATTATAAATATATGACATTCTCAAAAGGTAAATTTTAAAAAAGAATTTAAAAATAAAACAAAAATAAGATAATAATGTACCTCTTCAGTTATTTCAGCTTAATCCTTTAATATTTGTCCACACAAAATAGTATAAATTTATCTAAAAGAGCATTAATATTTAGCATAAAATTTATAATTGGATTTATTTCCCAGATACACCAGAAATTTTTAACTTCTACAGTTATGGAGGATCATTTTTGCAGATTTTTTATTTGAAATAGAAACAAGATTGTTTTACATGTCAATCCCAGTTCCCTCCTCCTCTACCACTCCCCCCAACTAAGACCCTACCTATCACATATGCTTTCTGCTTCCCAGGGAGGGTGAGGCCTTCCATAGGGTGTCATCAGAGTCTATCATATCCTTTGGGATAGGGCCTGGGCCCACCCCCGTGTGTCTTGGTTCAGGGAGTATCCCTCTATGTGGACTGGGCTCCAAAAGTCCACACCTATGCTAGGGATAAGTACTGATCTACTACAGGAGGTCCCATAGATTTCTGAGGTCTCCTCACAGAAACCCACGTTCCTGGGGTCTGGTTAAGTCCCATGTTGGTTTCCCAGCTATCAGTCTGGGGAGCAAGAGCTCCCTGTTGTTCAGGTCAGCTGTTTCTGTGGATTTCACCAGCCTGGTCTGGACCACTTTGCTCATCACTCCTCCTTCTCTGCAACTGGATTCCTGTTCAGTTCAGTGATTAGTTGTGGGTGTCTGCTTCTACTTCCACCAGCTGCTGGATGAAGGCTATAGGATGGCATATAAGTCAGTCATCAATCTCATTATCAGGGGAGGGCATTTAAGGTAGCCTCTCCTCTGTTGCTTAGATTATTAGCTGGTGTCATCTTTGTAGATCTCCAGACATTTCCCCAGTACCTGATTTCTCTTTAAACTTAAAATGTCTCCCTCTATTACAGTATCATGGAGGATCATTTTAAAGTAGGCATATACTCAAACAATCCAAAAGCTCTTGTTTACATCAATCACCTCTGACAGCTTCATCAAAATGGTCCAGGTATCATATCTATATCTCAATCTAATCCACATCTACAATTTGTGATACTGAACAGTTGTTTTATAAATGTAGTATTTCTGGTCTAATGAAAATAGTGCTTCCCAAGAAGCAACATAACTTTAAAGGTGCCACAGGCAGCTTTTACATAGGCCCAAGCTTTGAAATCTCACACTGGAATGTATTGAGAATTTGTATCTGTGATCTGTGCCGGAGGGGGGTGGGGTGGGGTGGGAACTTACTTGCAATAAAGTAAGACAAAATAAAACCTCCTGACCTGTACTGCAATTTCTTTTCAAGGAACCTAACATCATTAAAAGAGAAGTTTTAATTTTATTTGTATTTCCACTTACCCAGTAGTAATAATGTCACATTTATTTATTCATACGGCTGTTCTTATGATAGTCTCCACAAAACGTATTTGGGATGAAAAAGGAAAAAAATACTAATAAAGAAAACAAAACAAAACAAATTGTAGATCTGACAAGGCAAATAAACCATCACATAAGGACAGCTTGTCCTTTCATGAGGTACTAATGGCTTCATTTGTATGCATGTGTATGTGCTTGTGTGTGGTGGCACAGGCATATGTTTGCATGTACAAGTGGATACCATGTGTATCATTATTTAGGTGACTTCTGCTTTTTTGTAAACTAAAACAGGCTCTCTTATTAGACTAGGATGGATGGCAAGCAAGTACCAGGGATCCATCTTTGCCTACCCAGTAAGGGAATTAAAAGCATGTGTCACCACACCTGTATTTTTTACTTGAGGAAGAGGATGGAATTTAGGTTTTCAAATTTTCATGGCAAGCATTTTACTGACTGACAATTTTAATGTCATTCATATGTATCACAGAAAAATACATGCTCTGGGGTAAAGCCCATGAAGAAATGGTAGCTGATAGCTATGTCATATGCAGACAAAAAATGAGCAAATTTTATAGCCAAATGATGCATATCACATGAAAGGGGCAAAGAAATAGCTGTTAATTGTGCATTTAAGTCAGTGATATAGGCCAATCAAGGACAATATCCCAGAATACCAGGCAGATGAGGAAAGAGCAGATGGAACTCACTAGAAACAACAAAAGAAGGGAAATGGGATGATTTTCATGGAAACATGTTGGTTTTGGGGGGATGCCATTGAAAATGTTGGATCTTAGCTCAAGTTATGCATCCAGAATTAAATTCTATGGACTAGAATAGTAAATCCAATGTCATAAGTAAGCAACAATCAAAGACTGACCAACAATCTTGATTGAAAAGCAAACTTCTACATGAACAAATTAATTGTCTTGGGACTGACTCAATTCTCCAATTCTATTTAACTTGGAAATGTCACTCAGTGCTTTCTCAAATGTCACTCAGTGCTTTCTCGCTCAACTTTCTTAACCTTTCACATAGCCTTAATTCACATCAACAATCCCCTACCAAATATAAATAAATAAATAAACCAACAGGACAAAGGCTTCTATCAACTTTACTTTTGCTGATTTTATGGAGCATATTTGACCTCTCATCCGAGATGAACTTTTAGCAGTGTCTCTTCTGGTGTCCATCTCCCTTTCCCTGCCATGTTTCTAGTCAAGGCCATTTTCTGGATTTCCTCCGCCTATCTGGACCTAACTTCTGTATCCCATGAAGACTGGGTTCCATTCCTTAATTTTAGGACTTGGCTTTTTTTCCCCAGATTTGGCTTGGATGAGCCTCTCTCCTCTATTCTGTTGTTTGTGCCTTAGGATGGCTCATTTAGCTGTCTTGTGTGGTGCTTAATATCAAATGAGTCACGAGCTCTATCCACACTCATCTTGGAACTCCTGTATTCTGGAAACTTAGTCATTTCCAATTCAAGATTTAAAAATAAATCATATTTGGGATGCTGTCTTTAAACCTGACTATCTGCTGCCAGTTCCTAATATGGCACAAGCCACTGCTGGAAAGCTTCTCAGGCCAGACAGTCATGACCAGGGTTATTTCCCATCAAGGCTCATATCCAATTCACAGCAATTCCTGTAGAGTTCATCTTCTAATAATTCTTCACTCACTCTGTTGATTCCCACTCTATTACCATACCCCAATGCAAGCTGCCACATGTCTCTTTGGATTTCAGCCACGTCCCACTAATTCTTCTGCTCAAGGACTCTCCACTGTCTCAGATTTGTTTTTTACACTGTGTCCATAGCAAGGCTTTAAATAGACAGATACAATCATTCCTCCCCTCTCCTAAGCTCATCACTACCAATATAGACAAGGTTTGGCATATGTTTGGACCCCTAATGGAATTAAAGCAAAACCAAGAAGCAAGGCTCGTAAAGCTGTGCACTGGTGTGGTATTCCCAAATTTCCAGTCTCATCTCATTTCACTCTCCACTTCTTTCTGTTCTGTGGCTACATGTGTCTTCTCATGTCCTGTGTATTGCCAAGACCCTACCAATTACCCAAAACATGGCCTTGGCTGCTTCATTCAACTACCTCAGAAGTCTCAGACCATTTAGCACAGCCTAGGGGAAGTATCCCTTGCTTTCCTGCTGCTGTCATACTTCCAAAAACTTCCATGTTCTGTAGATAACCACCCACTTTCTAGGCTGTCTGTAGTGGCAATGCTACTGTCATTGTACTGGTCTTAGTGTTGGTCACTCAAGAAGACACAACCTGATGTTTCCAAGGACTTTTTTGTTCATTTGGTTTTGGTTTGCTGGTTTTGTTTTGTTTGGTTTTGTTTTTGCTATTTATTTGATTAACTTTTGACTAGAGCATGAAAGGATGTGTCTTGTTAGGACACATTATTTTTTATTCTTTGGCCCCTATGCCCTTCCTTTCCTCTTTTCACCAGCCTCCTCTCTAGTTCCAACTAACTCCTCTGTGGTGTGATTGATAGTTGGATATTGTTTAGACTCCCACATAACTTAAGCCTCTGGCCACACTGTTGAGGGCTTTCCTAGATTAGATCAGCCTGTGTTGATGCCCTTGAAAGACTTTCCTTGATTTATTTAGCTGAAAAGGGAAGACTCACTTTGAATTTGAGTCATCTTCCTTGTGGTGGACTAGGCATAAGGAGGTCTGGCCAAAAATATCTTGGTTTTGCCTGGTTACCCCCATGGTTGTCTTGCCTTGTGTAAATCCTTCTACCCTGTTATTGCCACCATAACACATGCTGTTCCTACCATACTTTGCTGAATTTAAAATCAGGATTCTTTGGGCCACCAGCATGAATTGAAGACCTTCAACTCTTCAGGAATCCCAGGTCTCCAGGACCTGGTTGGGACTACTGAAGAATCCAGCCCCCAGGACTCAGCTACCAGGTTTTCAGTCTATCCTATATTCAGACATCTGTGGTTAAACAACTCCTACCATATCCTGTGAACCAATCTAATAATTCCCCTTTAATATATGTTAATTCTTGTTTTGTTCCCCTAGAGAACTTTGCCAAATGGACCCTGTCTTCTTCATAACACTTATATCCTATTACTCTTTTGTACCCCAGTTCCCTTCATTTTATGCCTCTTCCTCACCCTTTTATGTCATACACACATGCATCTATATAGAAATAGATATCAGATGTCATATATGATACTGCATTTCTAATTTCTGGATCTGGCTTATTTTGCTTGCAAAGTTATTTTCAATTCCGTGTATTTTACCGGGAATGACAGTATATCATTTTTCTTTATATCTGAATAAGATTCCACAGTGTGTGTGTGTGTGTGTGTGTGTGTGTGTGTGTGTGTGTGTGTGTATGTATACCACATACTCTTTGTCTATCATGTGATTGACATGTAGTTGAGTTCTATATACTGTGGTTAGTACAGTGACAAATGGGGACACTGTAGTATCCATAGATAGTGGTACGAAGCTGGTTTTTCTCATCTTGATGCCAGGATTCTCTCTTCAGCCCTTAATCCACAGTAAATTCTTAGTAAACATTATTGATTACATGTTTTTTTTCAAACAAAAGTGTCCAGAAGTCCAAAGAATGACCTGAAGCAAGCTTATCTTAATCCCCTCTGTCACACTCTTGCTATTTCCCTTATTTCAACCCTCAATCTTCTTGCTTTTTCTAATATGTCTAACTCTTATTAATTATACAGATCTCAGATTAAACATCACTTTCTGTACATAGCCAGGGAATATTTGCTAAATGAATGATGACCCTATTACCCCATTAAGCATATATTGATTGCCATAATTAGATCCCAGGCAGCAGACTAGGGCCTGGGGTTACAGAAATTGATACGAAACTCTCCCTGCCTTGAGGAGTTTCTTTCATATTTGGAGACTGCAGTCATGTAGAGAGATAATTAAAGCATGACGGAAATGGCACAACAGAGGAAGGTACCTCCTGCTGGTTGGATGAAGCATGAGAGAACCCTGCTGCTGTAATGACACAGTGTAGTGGGAAGAGTACACACACCTTCCTCCTTGCACGACAATCTGCTTCCTACCTGTCAGCTGAACAAATTAACACCATCACCTAATTGCTTAGTGGGAAGAAGAAATATCTACTATTTCAAAACCTTACAGGAGACTTTCTCATATAGAGAAACTCTAACTAAACACTTTGAAGGGCCATTTACAGATAAAATAACAGACCTGGGGAAGTCACTTACAAAGCGCAGTAGAACTGCTTTCCACAGGTAAATGAAAGCATGGCAGTAGGGGGAGAGCTGGAGGAGGGTTCAAGATTAGGCCAAGGGGTATTGAGACATGGAGGGGAATCTACTGAGACCCTGGGAGATGACAGAGGTCAGACAACCATGCACTCCCATCCTAGGCCTGAGGAAATATGCACACTCACACTTGTGTACATACACACACATTCACACATGCAAAGGCATATACACAAACTAAACATGAGCAAATACAATGGTAAATATGACTCGGTTATGCTACGTTTTAATAAGACATATCTGTGATTTGGTTTTAGATCAGTCTTCTCTGGTATAAATCAACCCTTAATGAAATCTTCAGTCTCAAGTGAGAGCATGTTCAAGGAAAAAGTGTAACCCTGGCTCTAGGTTGGAATATAATATGGAGTCTTAGCCCTCCTTCTCAACCTTACATCTTGCTACTCCAGGCAAGAGTGCAAGGTTTCAATTCAGTGGCAAATACATGCTTTCTATATTCCTTGGAGTCTACCTGTAGCAGAACCATGCAGGCTATGTGGAAATTAAGGGCTAAGTCTTAGTACTGGGTGACCTCGATGCCAGATTGCTCCTCCCCTGACTCTTTCTGAGTTGGGTGAGTCTCTGAATAGACCATAAGATGGGAATCTCAGAACTCAAAAATACTGATCCTACAATATGTGTGATTAACACAAAGACATTTCTCAGAGTATTTAGGTGATGAAAATGAAATGGAGCCATTAGCATATACTTTACACCAGTGTTCCCAAAGAGCTATACACCTTTTTACTTCTGAAAGTCTTCCTGCTTACCATAGTTATTCCATTGTTTCAGGTAAATTTAGTCATCTTCAAAAGATGATAGTTTCCATGACATAAAAAATATGAAGAAAGAAAAGAAGAAAGGAATCAAGAAAGCAAGGAAGAAAAACAGACAGGAAAGAAGAAAGAAAGAAAAAAGGAAGGAAGGAAGGAAGGAAGGAAGGAAGGAAGGAAGGAAGGAAGGAAAATTATGGCATATTTTACTCTTCATGTCTTTCTCTAAGCAAAACATATTTTCTTTAAATTGAAAAGCAAAGCCTACAAATAAACTAAAAGCAGCACTAAACTGGCAAATTTTGTTTTAGATCAAAAAGAGAATTTTTTTTCAGGTAAATTATTTCTTGAGTTTTCTTTGATAGGACACCTGCTGCAAGCACAGACACATCCCAGGACTTCCTTTTTGGAAGGTGTCAGAGTTCCTGTGAAAGTGCTTTTGGGGCAGGGAGATTATCCCTCTGGGACTGTGCTGTGCAGTACTGTGGACACCCACCAGTGGGAGTATTCACACTTACATTTAAATTAGTTAAAATTAAGCAAAATAGGGCCAGGCACAAAGGAGTATACAATCCCACGACTCAGAAGACTGAGGCAGGAGGATAGAAAGTTTGGATATTAACCTAGAATACACTGTTAAGGACCTGTGTTAAACAAAAATAAGGTTGAGATTTAGGCCATTTGTAAAATATTTATTGAACACACAAAAGGTCTGGAATTCAACACCCATCGCTGCAAAAACCCAACCAAAACAAATAAACAGAAATAAAATTCATAACCTAGATGCACCAGTTTCATCATCACCATGGCTACTCTTTGAGAGTTTGCTCACTGCGTTGGTTTATTGATGACAGCATTCAGTATTTCACTAGTGACTCTAAATCTATGTGAAATACTTCTTCCATCTCAGAGATTTCTGCTGGATATCTATGCTCTACAAAGTAGAAAAATTTTGGACCAGCACCTGGTGAGTCTGTGGGGACTAGGTGTACCTACACCCAAGGAGGGATCAAGGCTTTCTTCTTCTTGGACCTCTACATGGCCATTTAGAAGGAATTTAGTTCCTTTATATGTCACCTCTTTCTTTCATCCCTTTGGCTCTCTTCTCACTCTCCCTTGTCAGAAACACCCTATCATTTGTTCATGATCAAATAGATTCAGGTGTGAGAAAGGAAACTATGTAGATTAGGTGTGGACAGAGGAGTGTGCGGTGGTCTCGGGGGTTTCTTGCCCTTAGTTCCATAATCACCTCCGTTAAGGGGGAAGTGGATCTGCAGATGTGAGGGGCAGTCTACAGTTTACCTTCCCGCTCTCATTGTGTGTTTGAGTGATATACTAAGGTGAAATAATTCTGCAGACGACAAGGTTGTGGACTAATGAGGGATCTGCTAGAGACACAGGTCCAGGGGATACATGCTGGGGATTTTAGTCTCTCAGTATCTTTGTCGGTTTTATATCAGGGCTGAATAAAATATGCCCACTACAGCTTAGTTTAGAGAAGTACTATTGATCACCTATAAGACCATTGCTCTCCTCCCCTTATAATAGGTCCTCAGGGACTTTGCTCACTGTCAATATTTGAACTTCTTGCTCCAGATGAGGGTCTCAAGTGCTCCTATCCCAGAATTAACTTGTGATGTGTTTTCTTGTTACTATGGTTTGAATCTTAGGTATCCCCAATGGGCATATATTAAACACTTTTGCCCTAGCTGGCACTGCTTAGGGTGGAACTGTCAGGAGGTAGGATATAGCAGAAAAAATGGTTAGCTGGGTGGTTCTTCAAAGGTTTGACATTAGCCCAAGTCCAGGTGTGATTCTCTATTTCTTGATCTGCCATGCTGTAAATAACTGCTGTATTCTGCAGCTGCCACCATCGACAGAGTTGATTTGTCCTATTACCCACACTGTCCTGGACTGAAACTCTCCGAAGCTAAGTCAAACAAGTTATTATCTAATTTGTCTGGGTTGGGTATGTTGGTCACAATGGTACAAAAGTAGCTAAAGTGCCTGTCACTCTGCCTTTCCAATCCTAACTACACAGAGGAAATACTGAGTCCTGAAAAGATGAATAACTTATTTAAGGATTTGTGTCTGGTTGGGAAGAACCGGGGGCCTGAATAAACCTCCATAGTGTGCACGAATATATCTGCTTTATTTGGACAATCTTACCTGCAAAATGTTTTGTAAGAAGCAGAAATTAGAAGAAGATTATGGGGGGGAGTAATTTAGTTTCAGAGGCACTTAGAGGCCCAAATATCATATTTCTCATTCAAAATACTTGTACATTTTTATTGTTAGACTCCATAAGGAACTTGGACTTTGAAGATTTTCCAAAATTGCTGAGGGATTTGCAGCTCCAGTTATTCTTTACTTTATAGAAACTGAAATAAAGTCAATCAAATGTATAACAGTTGAGAAAAATGGGTTTATTAGAGACTGTTTTATTAAAGATGGGATAACAGACTTTTCTTGCTCATTTTTCTTTATTCAAAGACACACTGGCTTATTTAATTCACTTGATCAGCTAAATATTTCATAATTATTTATGAAAAATGCACTACAAGAAGTGTTTGAGAGAAGCAAGGGGGAGGGCAGCTGTGCATTGAGGAGAATCCAATTCTGTGGGGAATGCTATGTAAAACACTGTGGAAATGTAAAGTCTACCCAACAGTTCTGCCTCAGGATAGAATTCTTGCATGTCACTTGACCCTTGAGATGCCATGCTACCATTAAGCACTTCTTAGTCTCTTGTTAGAAGTGAGGAGATTTTTATGGTGGAATCTACTACACTGCAGTTTATGGATCTTGGACATGCAGGGATGTTTGTCATCTTTATCCTAGCAGACAAATGCTCTTTGAACTATTTGCCCTGATCCTTCTGACACATCAGTTTATCTCAGAGGAGTTTTGACTATCTTTCATCAATAGTCACTCAAAATATCCTTCCAATGTTAGAATTACAATATACTTAATAGCCTTTTTGATGGTATCAACACTTTGCATAAATAGTATTGCATTGCTGACACCTCATTATTCCATGTCAAAAGGCTTGAGTGACAGATAACATTGAAGGACACTTATGAAAGACTAAAATATTTTACAAGTAATTTGATTTTGTATTAATTTATTAAATTACTCTATTGGTTGTATTTCTTATCATTTCTTTTTCTCATCTCATCTGTTTATCAAAGTTACTGTATTTCTGGGCCACTCACCTATTCTTGCCAGCCAATAAGAAGATATAATTCAGAGAAATTAAAACTAAGGTGACATGGCTGGGCGGTGGTGGCTCACACCTTTCTTTAATCCCAGCACTCGGGAGGCAGAGGCAGGCAGATCTCTGTGAGTGTGAGACCAGCCTGGTCTACAAGAACGAGTTCCAGGATAGCTTCCAAAACCACAGAGAAATTCTGCCTTGAAAACACCCCCCAAAAAAAACCTAACATGACATGAGGAATATTACAGTGATGTTAATGCCCTCAAGAGGCTGACACTCAGGCATCCTTTCCAAAAATACCTCATTTAACTGCTTATGTTCAACTGTATATTAACTATTAGGTACCTTTCACTTTGATTAATTTTAGAATTTCCATTAAATTTATCAAGTTATGATTTATGTTTGTGGTTAGATGCATATGGCCACAGCTCCTGTGTGGAGGTCCAAGGACAGCTTATAGGACTCCATTCTCTCTTTCCAGCATATGGGTGTGGGGGATCTGACTCAGGTTGTTAGGCTCAGAGGAAAGTTCCTTTACCAACTAAGCCACTTGCCAGCTTTTGCCTTCTGTAATCAATAACACAGTATTATTACTTACATATATCTGAAGGTAGTCATATTCTACTTTCTGGATTCAGTATAGCTCTTCATTTTTTTCTTCTGGTGTACAAATTATGTCTCTGTCACTCTGCCTCCTTACCTCATATTTGGCTTGAATTTAAGTTCACTTATCTTTAGTAAATACCCTTCTCCAATAATGAGATTGATAACTACCTTGTATGCCATCCTAGAGCCTTCACCCTGTAGATGATGGAAGCAGAAGCATAGATCCACAGCTAAAAACTGAGCTGAACTCTGGAATCCAGTTGCAGAGAGGGAGGAGTGATGAGCAAAGGGGTCAAGACCAGGCTGGAGAGACCCACCGAAACAGCTGACCTGAACAAGGGGTTGCTCATGGACCCCAGACTGATAGCTGGGAAACCAGCATAGGGCTGATTCAGACCCCCTGAATTAGGATGTCAGTTTGGAAGTCTGGGCAATCTATGGGGCCTCTGGTAGTAGATCAGTATTTATTCATAGTACAGGAATGGACTTCGGGAGCCTACTCCACTTCTCTCTCAGCCTAGACACACAGGGGAGGACCTAGACCCTGCTCCAAATGATATGACAGATTTGAAGATCCCCATGGAAGGCCTCAAGCTCCCTGGGGATCAGAAAGGGAATGCGTTAGGAGGTGAGGGGTAGGGAAGGAGGGGAGGGAGAGGGAACTTGGATTTACATGTGAAAGAAGCTTGTTTATAATTTAAAATTGGTCTAATTACAATTATAAATAATAATAATAAAATAATAATAATAATAATAATAATAATAGTAAGTTCACTTATATGCTAGACAAGGACTCTAACACTTAGCATTTATATTCCAGCCCTCTTTTTCACTTTTTATTTTGGGGCAGAGTATCATCTAAACCTACTTTCTCCTCACTCTGTAACCCAGGATAGCCTTGATCTTGGGAATACTCTTCAAATGACTGGAAAGAAAATGGGCCCCGAAATGGAGTGGCACAATTTGGAGGGATGGCTTTGTTGGAGTAGATATGGCCTTGTTAGAAGGGGTTGGGTCACAGTACAGGAAGGCTTTGAGTTCTCATATATGCTCAAGCCATGCCCAATGTCTCAGTTCACTTCCTGTTGCTTCTCCAGCACCACTTCTGCCTTCACGTTGCCATGTCATACCATGATGATAATGGACTATACCTCTAAAAATGTAAGCCACCAATTAAATGTTTTTTTTTCTTTCTAAGAATTTTCATGGTCATGATGTCTCTTCACAGCAAAAGAAACCTCAATTAAGTCACTCTTACTTCAGCCCAATCAATGAGTATCTGGGATTATAGATTTTGCCACTAGAGTTAAAAAAAATACTGTTTTGTATCTGAGATTTTCCTTGTTTTCTCCCCTTTAACCATGTGCCAATAACAGAAAGTATCATCCTAGGGTGTTCTGTATCCCTGAATTTTTAAGTATCCTCTACTCAAAGTTCATAGGAGGTCTCTAGAAGATCCTGATACAGGATACTCTCGACCATGTAAAGAACACAGGGATTAATTGTTTTTGTCACAGAATTGATAAATATAGGGTAGCATGTAATGTATGTAATTTTTTTTTTACTGGTGTACTTAACAACTTTTATTTCTAACATTTTAAAATGTTTAATTACTTCAAAGAATTAGTCCTCAATAAACCTTTTTTTTTTTTTCAAATAAAATTTGGTTTTGTTGTCTCATTGCCCATCCCTTACTTTCTTCTTAACTTTTAACTTCCTACAGATTTCTTTACACTTTAATGTCGCATGTGACCCTTTGTACTCTTTTCCCCATTTCCTCTTCTCTTTTCTATTTCATTGTCTGTACTGCTATCATGGCTCTTATTTACAGTCATACAAACATAAGAAATTAGGACCCACATATAGGACAGAACATGAAATGTCTTTTTCTGATACTGCTTCATCTCAATAATATAATATTCTACAGTTCCATCTATATTCTTCAAAAATTCATAATTCCACTTTTCCCAACCCTTAAGCGAATACCCAAAGGATCCCATATCCTACCACAAAGACATTTGTACATCCATGTTTATTGTTACTATATTTACTACAACAAGGAAATGGAAACAATTTAGATGTCAATCAACAAAAGAACTGTTAATGAAAACATGGCATAGACACAAAGTCCAATTTTAATCAGTCAGCTACTTCAGAATTTCATGATGGAGATGCTTACAAATTTGTTTGTCAACTTAAGTCAATGAACAAATAGAACTTTTAATGGGGACATGAATACATTCACAACTCTCTACACAATAGAATAGAAGAAGACTTTAGTAAGTTTTCTTCTGATCAGGCATGGTTAAGCTACCAATTACCTGTGAGTGGAAATTTGGGAACTACTTTACCTCTTTCATGTAGTTCCCAGATCTTTATCTGAAAATTTAAGGATGCAATAGCAACCAACCAGCTCATTTCCTTCAAGCTACTTCAGGCTTCACAGCCCTTTCTCCTGCCCTTTGTGAAGGCAGGCATGGCAAAGGATCTTTCCTGCCAGTGTGGGCAATGATATGTTTAATCTGGAGACAATTCTTTTTAAACACCATAACTATTCCTTGTGATCATCAAGAACCCCATATTCAAGGCTTAATAAGTACTAAAAATGTGTGGGGTGTTGTTGTTAAAGATAGGAGTATGCTGAATAATAAATCCACTTTAGAGATGAAAATATAGGAAAGAGCTAAGCAGCAGTGGTATGATCTAGAATGAAGAATGAAGAAACCTGAAGAACGGCAACAGTAAAAATAATGGTTAATATCTGTATTTGCCTTGAGTCAACCACAGCTGCACTTCTTGTTATTAACATTTTGTTTAATCCCCATGACAAACCTGTGGGGCGAACACTATAGCACCCATTGTGAGGAGGCAGAAAGGAGATTTGAAAAGCTTAAGTAACCATCTCAAATCACTCATTAAATAAACATGGAATTTGCTTTGTCTCTAAACCCCCCCAAAAAAACCCATCTCTTTTTATTACATCCTACCATTTATCAGAAGGGATAACGTTACACTTCAAAGTACATTTAACAGGGATAATCCCCACACTTTCCATTCAAACCTGGAAAGTGACATAGTAAGGACCATGCTTGCAAATGGATTCTGCGCATGGCTGTGACATAGGACACTGTACATAGGTCTGTATTAGAGATGGGTGAAAGCACAAATTACTTATTTTGAAACTTAATAATACTCTAGAATAAAGTATCATTTTGTTCCAAATATACTTTCTTTGGCCATAAAAATACAATTTTATATAGTCATCTAACTATGAACATTGTGTTCTTTGAACACAATGCTGCAAGCATCTCATGTAGCATTAAAATATGTTGTGACATATGAATACCAATGACAAAGAAATACTAAGCAACTTCTTTGCATGTGGCATTCCAAATATAGATTTTATGCACATGGAATGTAGAGGTTTGGGTTTTTTTTTTTTTTGTATTATCAGCATCAGATAATTAACAAATGATTCTGTTCACACAGTTTTATCATTTCTTTTAAAATTAAATTAATGAGGTGATATTTAAAAAATCATTGTTTATAGCTCCACCTTTCATAGATTCCCAGCAAGTCCAAGTCTCCAACTCTTCAGAGAAGTAACATGGTCACTGAGCTTGGGAGAGATGAGTAGTAACAAGGACGTTGCAAGTCAGATCCATTCTGCAGAGAGTGGTTGTGTATATATGCTACAGACAGCAGAATTATGTGGTAAGAGTTCAGCAGACAAAATCACCAATCTAATCCACCAGGATCATAAAATGGAGGACCACAGGCAGGACAGTGGGAGGACTTACTTTATTAATAGTCGCTGTCCATACTGAAAATTCCTTGTGAAGCCATGGTGTTCCCTTTCTATGATAGGTTTACCCACAAACCTCAGCAGTGTATTGATTATTTACCTATCACATTTCTCCCAATGCATTAGTATATTGTATGCTCCTTCCCCCCAGCACTGTGTGACTCTGACAAGGAAGTAATCACAGTCAATACCCTTACTCTCTCAACCAGGTCTTTGTATAAACTTAGAAGTCTGCCCCTCTGCAATTATTTCTTTTGGTAGACAGTTGGGTCCTTGTTAGTGTCCAGGCAAAGAGATCTGAATTGAGACATTCCCAGATGCTCGAGGACAATAATTACGGCATGTCTAAAGTTGTTGAGCCCTACCTCGCAGCGAGATAGAGAACAAGAGTGTATTGGATTCTCTCTGTGCGAAGATAGGAAAGTGCTGTCCTAAACTCACCTTATATTGTCCTTAAAGTATGCCTATTCTTCACTTGCCAGTCTACTAACTTTAAGATCTGTGTCTTAAAGTTGTCATTGAGCACTGTGCCCTCCCTGTCTGGCCACGGGTTTGCTCCTATGGCCTTGACCCTTTGTTGCCATAGTAAATGGCTGTGCTCCTTATCACATGCTCTAGGAATGTGTTTTTGACCAGAGAATAAAATTTCTTTATCACTTTAAGGCTTCTGAAGGAGAAGAGATTTTTGTAATAGAAGAAGAAGCTAGAAGAAGAAACATAAAGGCGGGGGTTATTAGAGTGGAGACAGAACAATAAAGAGCACAGGAAATAGAGCGTGATCCTCAGATTGTGTGTGAAGTTATTACAGAAATCTGTTATCCCCTCCTTTGCTCCTGAGAAGCATTTCACCCTTGGTACTCTGGGTAGGGGCTGGAGCAGATCTCATAGCCCTTACATGTATATAATTCCACAAAGGACTACAATGGAGTGATGCTGAGTTTGTCTTAGCATTTCCCAAAGAACAGAATGATGGGGACTTGGGATTAAAGCTGACATACACATGTGAGTGGGTAAGCCAATATTAAAATATTATACAATTTGTACCATGCATATTGTGTGTATGTGAGTGTGTTTATATATGATTTATAGGTACTTATACATGTAAACATATAGATGGCTGGACCAACTTGCCAACAAAGCCTAGGGATCCACGTGGATCTATTCTATTCCAAACTCAAAAGTAACATTGCAATGCACATATTTGCAAGTGGACTGTGCGGTGTCTGCTACAGAGGACAAATGGGGAGTTCTAATAGAAATTCATGGCCTCTCCAGCAGTAGGATTTCAAGTGTTTGAGGTCATACCATTTTTGCACTTTACATAGGATCTGGGGACTGAAATTATTTCTTCATGTTTGCAAAGCTAGTATTTTACTGAGTTAGCAATCTCCTCATCCCAGAAATTTCCATTTTTATTAGTAATGTGTAACTTACATTCCATTATTTACACTTCAAGTTGATGATGTTTAAATGCATATATTCTTGTGATAAGAAGAAATCACAATAACTAACTTTTGAACATTTTTTAAGTGCTTAACACATAATAATTATGCAAACGTATTGAACAGAAAATTACAAGGGCTTATTCATCTTGCTTAACGGAAACTTTGTGCCCATTCATTCACTGACTCACTCACTCACTCACTCACTCACTCACTCACTCACTCACTTATAATTCCTTATTGTCCTCTCCTAACAACCACTGACAATAATTATTTTAAACTTCGGGTCTATAAATGTTGCTATATTTATGAAAGTGAAGTAATGTAATATCTGCATTGGTATTATTGTATTGTTTATGTGCACTTGTGTAGGTGGATGTTTGCTGTATTGCTCTGTCATTGTCCACTTTACCTTTCTGCGATAGAGTCTCTCACTAACACAGAAGATCACCAGCTCAGTACCAGTGAGTTACTTGTCTATACATCTTCTGTGCGAGGGTTACAGATAAATAGAGCCAAATCTAGCTTTCTACATTGGCTCTAGGTCTCCAAATTCAGTCCTCATGATTATACAGAAAGCATTTTGTTCAGTTTTACATCACCCCCTTGTTTTGTTTTGTTTTGTTTTGCTTTTTTGAGACAGGGTTTCGCTGTGGCTTTGGAGGCTATCCTGGAACTAGTTCTTGTAGACTAGGCTGGTCTCGAACGCACAGAGATCCGACTGCTTCTGCCCTCCGAGTGCTAGTACTAAAGGCATGCGCCACCAACGCCCGGCTACATCACCCCATTCTTGTATTTTGGAATATTAGTGATGCAGCTATGGAAAATTAGCACTATAAAAATATGAAAATGAAGATTATTATTATTCATAAATTAAAATGAATAAATATGGCTGGAAACTTCATTTACTAGCTGCACTTTTTGTTAAATTCTAAGGTGGAAGAAATATTGTATCAAAAATTGTATGAATATTTCATATTCTCATTTGTGAGGAGTGGATGGGGTCATAAGTGAATGTGTATTTGTTTTCATGCACTTCAGAGCCAGAGAAAGGGAAGGCCTTCCCCTAGTCTGGATGGAGATAGTATAGATGGAGACAGTACGCAAACGTATGGACCATAATATCCAAGCCTTGACAACTATAGCCTGAGAGTACTCCCCTGTAGCCCTGCATGGACCCCCTACCAAGAATAGACAATCCCCATTCTTGTTTAGTTCTGGACTGCTGCTGTGCCTCTATGTGAGCATAGGGTCCACCCACCCCAGCTTTTCTGTACACACATTAGTCATTTCTTCATTCCCAGTCTACCTGGGCAAGTAGTTCATAAAACCATGCAGGTCACAACAGTCGTTTTTCGTTTTCACTATAAATTCTTCAATGCATTTTAATGGCTGTTCAACATGGTTTACTCAACTACTCTCATTCTGTCACAGTTGTCAAATACATTCTTTTAGGGGGAAATCGTAACTGAAATCTATTGGGCTTTAATCAGACATAGATTTCTTTTGTTCCTTTTCAGTTGTCCTTTTAAAAACATCTGGGGACCATCAATCAATATCCAGACAAGTGTGTTATTGTGCTGATTTTTATACTTAGCAGCTGAATAAGTGAACCAAACCACTGTTAATGCTTAATTTATCATTGGTTAATGTCAGGGACCATTCCCTCACAACAGCAGTATCGTAAGCTACAAATGAGGCACTTACTCAACATCTGACACATCATCAGTGCTCAGTTAGTGCTGGAAGCACACTGGACACCAGCTTATAGTAATAAGCATTCATTTATTATAAGTGACCTTATCATGACTCTGTCTGCTATGTTCTGATGTGAATTTCCCTCAGATATGAAAAATGATTTGATAATAGTAAACGTCAAATTGGCATTACTTAATACTAGAGTTTGTTAGCTTACTTCGTGAACTAAAATGATCTGATTTACAAAACTTCCAAAAGAAACAATTATCAAAAACTTTTGAAGTCCAGCTTCTAAAATTTTCACACAGGGTTCAAAAAAGGCAACTACAAATAAGCCAAGGAACTAAAGTCTGCGGGAAAAAGAAATTGTCTCACACAGAAATGCTTCTCTGCATGTTTTTTGTTTTTATTTTTTTCTCTTTCACTCTTGTTCTTTTGTTTCTCTGTTTCTGTCTATCTCTGCATTTCTTTGTATCTTGAATTCTTGTCTCCCCCCAGTTATTGGGAGTACAGGTACATATACATTCGCAGCAGTAATTCTTTTTACAATACAATATGAGGCTTGAGTTTCTCAGGGTCAGCAAGGCAGAAAGATTTACACATGGGGCAATGAACTAAAACTGCTGGGAGAAACTTTTAGTCAATTACTTAGGGCTCTAGGTCAAAGAGTGGGTCTAAGTTTATTTTGCACAAGAAATAAAACCTGTTCTTCCAGTACTCTAGCCTCAGTGGCAGCCCAGGCCTTCAGGAAAGTTTACCTTTCCCTGATGATGACCAAATGGGCTGATTACATTTGTCTTTGTTTTCTCAGAGGTAACAGAAGAAAGCAATAAATCTTTGAGCTAAAATCTTGACTTAATACAACAAGAAGTTTGAGAATCTTTTAGTACAGGGTTAGTTTAGGTTATCGGTTCTCTATCTG
Source organism: Cricetulus griseus (assembly GCF_003668045.3). Taxonomy (NCBI): domain Eukaryota; kingdom Metazoa; phylum Chordata; class Mammalia; order Rodentia; family Cricetidae; genus Cricetulus; species Cricetulus griseus. The sequence continues at coordinate 223,877,111 of NW_023276806.1, forward strand.
CCAGTGAGGTAAAGCCAAGGGCATACTTATTTTTTTTTTTTTCTATCCATCTAGGCAGCTACGTCTCAACAACTTTGGACATGCAGTGATTCTATGTCCTTAGATATTTGAGAATGTCTTATATAGGATTCTTTTGCCTGTGCCCTAGAGACTGACCAAACGTCTGTCAATAAAGGTATTTGCAGGAAGGCAGATCTCTTCCTGCAATTGCAATGGAGAGGGGAACAAGGACCTGATAGTGGGAAACAGGTCTCACACATAGCTAAGTATAAACAGTAAAGTAGGACCTGTTAATGGAGAATAGGTTTTACACATAGGTGAGGGAGTGGAATCAGTAAAACTCTTAATGCATGGGAGAAATTTCTTCCCAGTAAATGACCTGATAGTGCTGAGCTCTGGGAAGTAAATCCCAAATTTGTTACAGAAAGGAGTAAGCTACAGGAAGAATCTATAGCAAGAAACAGCCAAATAATTCACAAGGTGATAATGCCAGGTACAGCTTGATACTGGTTGCATCCATCAGAAGAATCCTTAAGTCTTCTAAGTTATCTCACGATGCAAAGGTTGCATAATTACTGTGAGATGTTGTGACTTGTAGCAAACAACAGTCGATATTTCTTTTGTGAGGGCATCACACATATGGACAAGGTACAGCCAGTAGTAAACATGTGTTTTTACTAAGCCTCTAGCCCAAATGTTTCTTATTTTTAAAGATTCATTTTATTTTAAGTCATGTGACTATTTGTGAATGTGGATGTCTCTGGAGGACAGTGACCTCAGATCCCCAGGAGCTAGAGTTGCAGGTAGTCATGAACATACAATACATTTTTACAGTTTTTATGTAGTGTACTCTCCTGCACTCATCTCTGAATGAGGATGGCTGTGAACATTGATGATGTTAGGCTCAAAACCTTTGAAATAGTGTTTTGTATCATTCCACTTTTAACTACAACTCTTTGAGGTACAGAAGAATAAAATGGTAAAATATTTGGGAGAGACTGAAGAGATTCATTTGAGATTGCCAACCACATTTGTCATGTCTATGGAGAACTATACTGGAGAACTACTGGCTCATTCTACAAATAAATAAACAAATCCATAAATAAACAAATCACAACATCTTCTTCTCCTTTGTTAAAGCATAAATAGCCTTTGAGTAAAAGCAGAGTTTTAGGATGCAGCTATTTCAGTTGTTGGTTTACTTATTCTGTTTCAGAGAAGAAGAGGTCTTAGTGTTGTATGTTGAGGTGAATATTTCCTAAATATGAATGGAATGTATGAAAACAATATGCATTTGTTGTTTATTAATGAAACACATCTGCACATCTATAACATTTGTTAGGTTTTTTTTTTATTTTTGTCCAAAGTCAAGAGGAAAAATGTAGACATGTAAACAACCCTAACACTAAGTTATTTAAAGAGGCCATCAGTCTTGTCCTAACCTCAGGTGTAAATCCACAAGGAAGAGAATATAAAATTAACCCAGGGAGAGTGTGTAGTCAAACTGATCCTGGTTGGAAAACTTAGCTAATGAATCAAAAGGAAGGCATTGGTCATTCATAAAAATAAAGATACTATTCGTGAGAATAGTGATTTGCTGTAAATAACAACTATTCTTTCCACTAATAAATCTAAGGAATCTCAATATGTGGGTTATGCCTCCTACACATTACTGAGTCACTTCTTTGTGCATATTTTATTTTCTTTCAGGTGGCCTATCACTGCAGTGAGTCAGTTACCACATGGCCGGAAAGTATCCTTTAATGCAGCATTTTGTAGATTTGTCATTCAGGACACATTTGCTTTGTTTGGAGCTGAGTGTCATATGCAGTTGGGGATCTGCTGTTTTTACTGGTTTTGTAGGCAGAAGCCAGCCCAGAGATGCTGCAGAAAAATCTACAATGCACATAATACAACTTCATCTCCCTAATTAAGGAATCATCTATCAAAAGCATCAACAATCCTAAAGAAGGACTTATTTGATCTGTACTGACATTCAGTTGGTTAAAAAATAACATAATTTGTTTTCAAACACTTACTTATCATATAAGGAACACACAAGAATTACACTAACATTGAATGAATGGCATACATTAATACACACACATATATATGTATGCATATGTATGTGTGAGTGTGTGTGTGTGAGTGTGTGTGTGTGTGTGTGTGTGTGTGTGTGTGTGTGTGTGTGTGTGAGTGCCTGCACACACACATGCACATGCACATATTCACATGAGTGCCATGGTGTGTGTATAGAGGTCAGAAAACATTGCATGTCAGTTCATGCTTTCTACCTTATAAGATACAGAACGTTTTTGTGCTCATTTGCTGCTTACACTAGGCTAGCTGGACTTCAAACTTCCAGAAATTCTTTTGCAACCACCTCACTCTTCAATATAGGAGCATGGAGACTACATACTTGAACTACCTCATCCAACCTTAGGTGGTTTCTGGTGGTCTGAACTCAGGTCGCCACACATTTTGGGGGGTGTTACCTTTATAACTTTATAATTTTGGTGAAAACACCACACTTGTGTTCAACAAAAATCTTCCCTTTAATAGTCAGATGAAGCGCACTGAATTTGGGGTAAGCAATTATCATCAGGTGTTTCAAACCAATCATGTCATCAACCAACTTTCAGATGGCATTGAACTCAGCCACACATTCACAACAGTCTTTGTAAAACAGAAAACCCTCATGAAACAATTTGGGGGAGGCAATTGTCTTTTCTGTAAAATAATGATAGAAAAGGGCTTCTCCATAATACAAAAATATCTGTATTTCAAACTTTCAAAGTGACAGGCTGGAGAAGGAGCATAACAAGTTGAAGGCCAGTCTTGGTGACTTGTGAGAGAAATTCTGTGTCAAATCAAAAGCACATTAAAGGCTAGAGACATAGCTCAGTGATGGAGCTTTTACCTCACGTGTGTGAGGCACTAGGTTCAATTCCCCTTACCACCTAGATCAAAACCAAACAAAGCAAAATCCCTACTTGTGGCCTCAGTTCTGGAAGCCAATGTGTTTTGCAATGTATGACATGTGAACAGACTTAATGTCACAAGTTTAAAGTAGTATTAAACAATGGTGTGATTTTATAAAGGAAGCTGTCGTCTACAAGAAACAATGTAGAATGGCTTTTTGGACATGGTTGATTTGATGAAAGTTCATGGCAATATAACCCACATGGTCCAAAATAGACTTCTAAATCAAAACTATTATTGAGAGCCTACCATTATCTGTAATTTAGAGAAATAAGAAACCAGGACACTGTGGTATCTTGCCCAAGAGTCAGGCAGATGCTGTTTGCCTCACACCTGGAAAACTGGAGGGCCTCAGTAAAGACTGTGTGCTCTATTCCCAACTCTGCTCACAAGGATACAGTCACCAAATCCAAATGTCCTCTGCTTCAGCCCCAAGACACAGTTCCTGCTGATCTCTGAGGAGTGGGCTCCCATTGCTGGCCAGGGGACACATTCATTCAAAAAGCCTATCACAGAAATGCTAAGATGTTTATGTAAGTACTTTAAACAAAGTCATCCTCTGCAACATGTTCTGTAGATGAACTCTTTTTTTCCTAGTGACACTCAGGTTTAGGATGCTTGAAGGGAAATATTCACAGTAAGAGTGCCTTTTTTTCTTCTGAGACTATTCTTCTATTTTAGCTGGAGATAAAATAGAGTGCAGGCACTTTCCTCAGTCCCTCCTTGTCTGCCCAAAGAAGTGTGAAAATTGGAAAGACTAACATAGTAGTATTTTCAACATAAAATATTAAATATAAGAATTATGATTTAAAAACTGACAATTGTCTTCAAACCTTAATGAAAAAATAATACTATTCTAATACAAATATCTTAAAGTACATTTTAAACACACACTAATTCAAATGATCTAGATTTCTCAATATTCAAGAAGTGAACACACTAAATGATTATTTTATTATACTGTTGCTTTTAGTTGTGATGATGATAACTACCTGCATCAATGTTTACTCTTGTTTGGCTAGCCAATTTTATAGGTAAAAATTATTAAGACTAACAGCTCAGAGCAAAAGTTAATAAAAAGAATCTCATATATATTTGCAGTCTTTTAATTTTTACTTCATTTCCTTTCAGCAAACAAGGATGCTTGATGTTTAAATGCTGACAAAGTACATCTCTGTGACTTAGACCTCCCCTCTCTTAACTATTTGAATAAGCATGGCCATGCTGTGTGCAGAAGATAAAATTTCTCAGAACTGGCATTGCTTGAGAGAAGTATTGACTATGATAGATAAACCTTCTATTTCCAAATGTATGGAAAGCTTCATTGTGTTTATTTGTGATTTATTCCCTATGTGCTTCTCATCATCTAAATTGCTGTTTTGGACATCTGGAAGGTAGACAGTTGCTGAGATATTTTCCTTACTGAACATCTTCTGTATGCTCTTATAGTGAGTGCTGACAAGCCAGACAATGCTTATGCTCATGAGAAGACCCAACATCATATCATCTGTGGGTCATTGCTTAGACTGCACAAAGTCACTGTGGGTAGGGGAGAAAATCAGGGGAGACTTCAGCAGGAGAAAACATTATTAAATGTCAGAGATGGGGCAGGGCTGGAGATTGCTATATAGGGTGTCTAGGGTTGTAATTAACTCTCTCATGCAAGTCACACAACCCTGTAGACTTAGATCTCATTAGGAAAAGAAAGTGTCTCTCGAAGGTCTTTAGGGAGCTTCTTAGCCTTAACATTCTGGTGGAGTGCACAGGTGGCTGCGAGCGCATTAATCAAATGTGTATTTATAAAGTACACTGCGAGTAGAGTTCTCTTTCAATACTTTATCAAATAGTAGCAATAATACGTGCAAACTTCCATTGTTGCTTACTTTCTTGGAAAATTATTTCAATTAAAGAATTTTGGACAACCGTAGACAGACAGTAAAACTCACATCATCTCATTTCAACTACAGGAACAAACAATTATTCATAATTCAGGAACACAGCGGGGCTGAAATGCACTCTATACCCTGTTCTTTACTAGCTATTTTAGCTCTGTTGACTTTATAAGTCAACTTAACTTTTAAAGTTCTTGAGAATAAATTTAAACTTAAACTTCTTGATAAGCCATTCAATTTTCACATCTAAATCAGTGATATGCTAAGTAGGTCTTCAAATCCAAACTTGTACCCAAGGAGAAGGTTACATTCACGTTCTCATCAAGCCTCTCAATAGTAGCTATTTTACCAGTGCACAGATTCACACAAAAATAATTAAACACTGACAGCCTGTCTCCTCAGACATGAAAAACCAGAATATATATATATATATATATATATATATATATATATATATACATTTTCCTGATTAACCTTTTTTTCTCCACTTTAAACATTGCGTTCAAATGCTGACACAGGATTGAGACACATTGTGCAACTGACTTGTGAAATAATATAATGCAAAATAATGTCATTTTCTTTTAATGTATTTAGCTTCAATTTGGCATTGCTGAAGTAAGGGAAATCATGGCATGAATAATCTGGGTATATTTTTCATAATATCACAAATATCAGAGTACTATCAAGTGATTTCTCTTGCCTCATTATCACTTCCAAAGGAAGACATAGTGTGCCTATCTAAATTTATACATGTTAGAATGCACATATGCTTTTTTTTAAATTACAAAACATCCATGTCCACCTTGAATAAAGATGCACCACCTTGAAAGCAATTTCTGTTAAGCAGGGAGTTCATTCATTTTTGTTATTTTCTTAATCTAACTACATGGGAATCTGGCAACCCTGTATGTCTTACGTAGCTTAACACACTAACCTGGCCATCTTAACTATCTGATTTTCTGGGATTTAATATTGAAAACTACCATCTATTTTTATTTTGATTTACATATACGTTTAAATTAATCTAAGTATCAATGTCAAATAAATCAATATTTAGCATATTTCTCTTAATGATAACATAGGTATGATTTTATACATTAAGTATCATGAAACCACTTGAATTTAAATTAACTACAAATAGTATTTGACTTAAAACTTCAGTAAGTGAAAGGAGGATTGATGTGTTCGCTTAATGTAGCTCGGTTAAACCACCATTAATTCATTCAATTTGCCAGTTTCTTAAACATTTTGCAGGCCAGCAGAGCATCATGCAACAATGGCTAGGTGCAGCTCGGAGGCAGAGCAACTGCTGGGATGTGTAAGGTCCTGGGTAAATCCACAGCACTGTGGTATATATGTGTATGTGTGTATACACGCATATATGCACATATAGTTTAATATAATAAATATATGATATCCTTCTTAGCCAATAAAATAACTTTGCATGCTCAAATAACTGTCATATTTCATTGAGAAAAATAAACTACATTGATATCTTGGATACCTGATATTAGTTCACCTCAGCAAATATTTCTGGCATATTTATTTTTCAAGACAGGGTTTCTCTGTGCAGCCCTGGCCATTCAGGAACTAGCTGTGTCAACCAGGCTGGTCTCAACCTTACCTAATCCACTTGCCTATGTCTCCTGACTGCTGAGATCAAATGTGTGCACTACCACCTCCAGGCAAATTTCTTGCATATTTATATTTATATAAATTCTAATTAACAAGATGTAATTGCAATTAATGTCCACTGACTCCCTGTCTAAATAGTACCTTACAATCTGGGGGATATTTGGGGAAATAATTATGACAAATTAAGAGAGTAGAAAGAAGGAAGATATGGACTATTCCAGAACTAAAATAAGTCTTAGTGAAAATTATATACGCACAATACTTTGCATGATAAGAAAATTTGGCTAGGTGTAAGGAAAGGGAGATGTTTTCCAGAGAAGTAGAACAGCCTGAATGAACACATGCAAAGATGCATGTCATTTGTGTATTTGAAAACACAAATAGTTTGAATTAGTGGAGCATAAATTATAACATGGAAGCAGCTGACTATAAGACAAGCAAAGGTGCCTCGTGGGTGGGCAGAAATTATATTTTCTTCTATTTAAAATTTATCACATGTTGCTCCTTTTTATGTTCCAATAAAACTTCATCAACAAAAGCAAGCTTTGAGCTGAATTTTTATCTACATGCTATACTTAGCCAATATGTAAGTAGGTTTTATTATATTTTTTATTGTTTGAAAATTTCATGAGTACATATAATGTGGTTTGACCAGATATACTTGAATTCTTTCCTCTCCAATTTCTCCTTTATCAGACCACTAATTTTCTTTCTCAACTTCCAGCGTTCTGTTTATTAAGCTGAATGAGTCTAGTCAACGCTACCTGTATGTGTATGGCATATGATCAGCCACTGGAGCATGAGTAGCTGCTCAGTGATGACATCCCTGAAGAAAACTGACCCTCCCTGACTCCAGCAGACATCAGCTGCCAATAGCTCATCTGGTAGGTGTATGATTTCATACAAACACAGAGAAAGTATATTTTGAATTAATTATAGACTTCCTAGTCAATGTAACCTTATCAACTTTCTTTAAGCACAGATGTGATCTGATCGATTTGCATTCTGAAGTAAATTAGCAAAATACTTTATACATAGTGTAATGTAATTTGTTCATCAAGTTGATTAGCCTTTTTAAAAATTTGTTAATATGCTAGGCAATGTTAAAATAGTTCATTTAAACTACACACTCTCATTTTAGCAGTATGTTGCAGTGTAAAAAAATCTAGTTTTAGCCATTGTATAAATTTCTCATCTGAAATATTGTTTTATCTTCCATTTGTCAGTCTTTAAAAGGTGGCTGGCTTATGCTTTATCCCATTACCCGTGCTGATGAATTTGTCTTGTGGGTACTTCCATGACCACATACTCACTTGTCATCTTTCAAAACATAATCCTCTAGAGGACAGGGATCATGATTTAGTTGTTTACAAATGCCCAAATACATATCACAATTATTTTGCTATAGAAAATTATCATTACACTGCATTTGCCCTCTGTAGATGGGATGCTTATATAAGGCAGCTACCTTTGACTGTGCTCTTTGGTACTTCACGCCGTACCCCCAATGTGGAATAAAATGGTTAGTGTCACTGCAGGGTTAAGGGCAAGTGAGATAATAGATGAGTTCCTCAATAAGGTTTTACAACTACAGAATGAATTTGATTCAGTTAACTTAAAGGAAACAAAATGCAAGTGAGTTTAGAAGCTGTGAACTGGAACTTATATTATATTAGAAAGAAGTCAGGGACCTGAGGCAGTGGAGGACATCAAGGCTGCAGAGAAATGGCCTGGAACTGAACTTCCCCATCTGGAGTAATTATAGACAACTTTTGTTTTCATCCTGGAAGGAGCCTAATTTCTTAGAAGCCAAAATGATAATGGAAGAACTGCAGAAAGTCAGGGGGACGCACACTAGGGGAGCAAGGAGCACAAACATGCTCGCTCAGCAGAGTGCTTACACTGCTGTCTCCCCTTAGCTCCCGATTAAGAAATGCCCCAGACAAGCCTTCAAGGCATGTGTAGAAGGATGAAAGAATGCATTTCTCCCTTCTGCAGGAGTACTCTAGGCTACAGTTATCCTTGCTGAGACCTGGGAACACACAGAATTCTACCTACTAATAGAGACAAATGGGAGTGCGAGTCTGATCTACATTTCCCAGATTGCCTTTCCCGCTCTAAAACAAAGACAATCCTGCAGAGTACAGAAGTTTAGGATAAAGCAGAGTCATCTAAGGGTTCATTCTAGTTCAAATTTCAGTATATATCTAAACAGTAGTAACTTCTGGAAAGTTAACCATAAATGTGTCACACATTGTGTTCTTCCAATGAATATAATTCACATTTTTCAAATGTGAATCAATGTATTTCACATTAAAAAAGAAACAAGCAGCAAGGAATATGATCTGTACCTTTGGTGTGTGCAGAGAAGTGGGTAGTTATTACCTAGTATGCATTGAAGAGTTGCTGGGATTATGAATTTGTTATCCAAACAAATAAAACAAGCTTCAAGGGTATCATTAACAAAAAATAAGTTGCAAGTTGTTTGGATCACAAACCAGCAAGGAAGGAAAATACCAAGAAATAGATGGTTTTGTTCTTCCAACTGCTTACTCTAACATTTAGTCAATAGTCACATTATTTAAATTCAAATCCAAAAGGATTTTAAACAATTACAAAGTTTAATATTTCAGTTGTCATACTCTGACGTTGAGCTATTTTGTAACTAGTTGTGGCTAGTCCCTGGAGTAGGGTGGGGGGAACATTTTCAGGATGTTGCCTGGCACTGCTCTAGAGCTTATTCTTTAAAGACTGATTTGCAACAATCATGTTGTTGCTGGTATTGCTTTATGTTTTGTGCAATAAAAAAACACAAACTTTGGTTCAAATCTAGAAGGTTGTTCTTGTTTTTGTTTGTTTTTACTGTTCTGAGAGACAGGAGTCACCAATTCGTTTTGTGAGCACGAAATCCAGATGTCAGCGAGGTCACAATCCATACAAGGGTTGAGTTGACTCATCTTTTTCATTGCATCAATCCTTCGTAGGAATCACTTAGTCCTAATTCTGACCTCCTGGGCTGCAGTGCCTGCTCTTCCTCAGTCCCATAATCTCCCTCACCTGAGCTCTCTTAGAGGTGATAGGAGTGACCTAAGGGAAGAGGAGGCTCAGCTGGGTAATGCCCACTACATTCCTTGTGCCAAGACTGTAAGTCATATCTGCAAACATAGTTTCCGAAAGGAATTAGGATCTAAGAGACAGGGTCTAATGCCTTTGGGGTCCACTGCTCAAATAATTATGATGCTAGTTTTCAATTTCTATCTAATATCTAGTTAATATTATGTTCCCACTTACTATACGCTGCACTGATATCTATTGGTATAAATGTTAACATTTATAATGTTTGCTCCCCATGGAAGAATTCTTCTAGGAGTGTCTGCTCTCCTGCTTTTTTTAAGCTCTGTCTCCTTCCTGTCTTGTGATAGTCAGAGCCCAGTTAGATAGAAAATCCTCTGAGACACTGACCCTACATCATACAATTGGACTTGTTACAACTATAGAGCATGTTGTTGTGTTTCAGCTACAACTGAGAAGATTCCCTTTTTCTGTGGATTCTTAAATGACCTCATTTATAATATGTATTTCACAATGATTACTTCTAAGGAAAAACATATTAAAATATGTCTAGAGATCATAACAAAGGCTGTGTGAGAGACAAAGAGAGAGCAAATGAGAGGGAAAATTGTTTAAAATCACTTAAACTGACATTAAAAATAAATAAATAAAGGACGGCACCCAGAACATGAGCAAGATATTTTGAATTTACACATCAAAAGGGGGGGGCAGTGGTGATCCACAATCCTAACCTCTCTAAAGGTCATGCAAATCATCATCACTAAAACTAAATGAGATACAATTAACATTTACTAAAACTTTAAATAAATAAAAAAATGTCTGTATTTGTAGAGAAATGGGTATTCTCACAGAGCTTGTTAAGATGTAAATGGACACACACACACACACACACACACACACACACACACACACACACACACAGACACACCACTCGTGATACCAAGGCTTCTATTGAATGTTCTTTACTAGGGGGCATGAGGAAACACCTCTTCACTGCAGATAAGAAAATGAGGGCATACTAAAATCATAACTCTACTCAAGGCTAATTTGGGGAATTTGTAAATTTAATTGAGTATGGTATGATCAGCTTACAGTCAGGAACAGCAAGGAAGAAGGGTCTCTTTCTCTCCCACAGCACATGCTAAAAGCTTGCATATACCCTGGAGTAGAAGAGCCCAGTGCACATAGCACTGACTTTTTAATATCCCACTTTCAACAGAACAAGTGGAGCAAATCTTGTGAGAATCTCATAGAAGTAACCAAATCTGTTTGGATGTTTTGATGTCAAATTATCAAGAGCCTTGTCACACCTGGAGGACAGAGTTCCACAACTTTCTATATCTATAACATCAGAAACACTAACAGCAAATCTCCAAAAAACAAACAAAAAATAAGCACAACTCAATGTTTATAAATTTGAATATTTATTTATTCAATAGAATAAGAGTGAAAAATTAATACCTCAAAAATATGTCTACCTCTAACAAAGATTTTAATAAAATAAGCAAGTCAGATGATGCTCTGTGTCCTGTGTCCTGAATACAGTGACACACAATAGCAAGGATATTAATTTATGTTGCGGCTCTGTGTTGGCTTCTCCCAAAGATATAACTCATTTGCTTGAAACGCTACATTCTCCCAATGAGCTAAATCTATCCCTCTTTTCATTATATATAGAACATATATATATATATATATATATATATGTATGTGTGTGTGTGTGTGTGTGTGTGTGTGTATACATATATATATATATGTATAAAATATGATGATCAAATAAAATTAACATATGAACCTTTAGATAACTCCCATGGCTACTTTACTGAATTCTCAAGAGTTTATCTGTGAACTGAGAAGATATTATTTCATCATCTTTGCAGCTACTGCTTGCAAGAGTCTTTGCAACGAAAGTCATCAAAGACATGAAAGCTTTACATATTCTTTATTATAAAATATTAATAGTTCCATTAATTTTAAGAAGCCTTCTCAAAAAAGGAATTTTGCACTTTATGGTTATAGTGACTATTTATGTTTATGGATCTGTAAGAAATGATAGGGAACACTCTACTGGGCTATTTCTTGCAGAAAACTGATATACTAATTCCCCTCCCTGTCCATTCCTAACATTTTTTTTCCTTTGTGCAATTGGCAGAATATGAAAAACATTTCCTGGGAGGACAGGAAAATATAATACTGGAGATTTAATGTGATGAAGGCAGTGTTTATAAACAAAATTTATATTATCTAGAAGCTTCAAAAATGTAGCAATCTTTAAAGTGACTTTGGGCTAGCATGGATTCACAAAGAAAAATAAGTGAAGACATTTATCTCCTTTAAAAAAAATCCATCATCAAGTTTGACCTGAAGGAGCTTCTAAAGACAGATTTTCAATGTGGTTGGGGTCCTCTGTAGGCAGAAGATGTAAATACAAATATAGGTAGATAAGGAGGCCTAGAAGAAAGCTGGAGGAGGCAAGGGAGACAGAAGGGAAAGGAGAGAAGAGGGCAGAGTAGAAAGAGAAACACATCAGTCTCCATTCTTTTATTTTATGTTTTGATTTCTATATTTTCAGTGCCTCACATTCTACTATTTCCAAAAATATTCAACATTAAATTCCAGAAATGAAAAAACCTAAGTCTTAAACATCATTAGTTATCGCATACTGTTTTAATTGTTCTATTTCATCAGTATTTCAGATCTCTTACCATGCCTAATTTATAAAACAAATTTTATCGTAGATACGAGTGCATAAAAAACCAGCAGTATATTTAAGATTCAACACTGTTACACCTTCGGGCACCTTTGACGTTTCTATTGAAAATCTTGGACAAGGGGTGGCCTACTCTATTGCAAGCAGAAAAAAACAGCTGCTTTCCATTCACCCAAATCCACATATTGGGTCCATTAGATTTAACAGTTACATAGTTAAGAACTTTTTAAAGATGGGGATTAAAACACAATTAAATAAAAATAAACATTTTATGTGAAAATTAAACTCACTAAAATGTAAAATATAGCTAATAACACAACCCAGTGATAGAGGTCATTTGCCACCAAGCCTGACAATCTAATGTCTTCCTGGCCAGATGGCAAAAAACAACTCCAAATAGTGTTGCTCTATGTTCATATCCTGGACACACCCAGGCTTACACACAAACACACACATAAATAAATAAATTGGTAAAATCCTTAGAAATTTTAGATTTTGACTTGTAAAGAAAAATGACAAGTCAGGGAGCCATGGTGAGCCAACAGAAGCCTTCAAAATGTGTCTTAGCCCTTCACCAAAAGCCACAGGGTGGATCTCAGGTAGATGGCCCCTTTTTAAATAATCCATGGGTTTAGTCATTTTAATGAAAAACCTTTGCTGCTTCAGTGTAGTGAACAAAATCACCTTCTGCCTCCTTCACTTAATGCACTCTTTTTAAAATAAATTTTTTTTTTTTTTTGCGCAAGGTCTCATTCACTTCAACACATGATTGTCACAACCTATGGCACTGAGGATGACTTTGAACTTCTCATTTTTCTTCCTCTCCATGCCTCATGCTCTGATTGTCATCATTAACCACCACATCCAGCTATGAGGGGCTGAGAACAGAACTCGGGACTCAGAGTATGCTGGGCAGTCATTTGACCTCCTCAGCACTCAGTTAATGTATCCTTATATGTATAAATGTGTCATATATTTCTATATTAAAAATAAGGAAAGCAACTTGGTGCTATATACATACATATGTGTGTAAGTTCATTTTTAAAGAGTATAAGCAACTTAAAAAAAATTGCTATTTCAACGAAGTTGACCCATGGTAAAAATGCAGATTGGATACTTGGTACTCACAGTAAGAGCAGCCGTAGACTTCTGCACGCAGACCTATGTGACCTTCTCCATTCCAATCTAGGGGCACAATGCGTACATAACGGGCAACAACAGCATGCTGTAGGTCGTGCCGGACCACACTATCAGAATTGACATTTCCAGGAAAAGCCTGCAAAAAAAAAATGCTTTTGAAAACCTGTGAAGAACACCACAATGACAAAGGTATATTTTCTTCTCTGGTGATGAAGTTTCATCTTCTTACATCAGAAACAACATGGAATAAGGCCTTTCATTTCTTTTATTTAAAAATTCACCATTTTAGTGCTTTGGGGAGATAACAGAGCAGGTAAAACACTTGCCATGCAAGCTCAGGATTGAAGATTGGATCCCAGAATTTATACAAAGGTTATCAGACATGGGGGCCTCGAGTAATCCCAGCTCTCTAGAGAGATGAGATTCCTCAGAGCAAGCTAGCTAGGTAGACTAGTAGAAGTAATCTCCTGGTCCTGTGACAACCTACCACAGGAAATAAAGCAATGGACAAAGAGACCAAGAATCAACGCTGGGCTTCAACACACATGTACACACATGTAACCTCACATATACAGATGTGCAAATGAAGCACACACTTTCACATTTGTAGGGAAAAGAAAGGAAAAATATTATTTTATGTGCAAAATAGGCTAAATTAACCAGATACCCATTTTATATACAAAGATATCTTCACAAAGAGCTACCATAGGCTCTATTGTCATTTAACGTGACAGGTGTCAGGGACAGGTGAAGCAGGTACATCTTTGCAGACAGCCTACATCTGGGAAACCCAGAACCTCCTGAAGGCAATGGTTTGGAGGTTTTGGTTATTCAGCCTATCCTTCGGTTTCTTTGTTACATAAGTGGAAAGGTATTGACCAACACATAGAAATCTGAAAGTATAGAGCAGGAAGATCTACAGACACTGTGTTTGGGAGCTAACAATCCAACACAAGCTGCTGCAAAATTTGAGAAATGTAAGGAATACAGCTCAACAAGGAGTAGTGCAGCATTTCCTAAAGGTGCATTCACTAATTATGAAGAAATTTTACTCAATATAATTCTTTTGCAGGATTCCTACAGTGTAACCCTCACCACTTCCTTCCACATCCAAGCATGCTTTGAGATTTAAGACATTATCCTAACTGAAGTCTTGTTTTTTTCTTCTAATTATTGAAAAGAGATCTATTTTTCATACGATACATTCACATTGTGGTTTCTCTTCCTGCAACTCCTTGCAGTTCCTCTGCATATTTTCACACAGCAAAACCCACAACCTTTCCTTCTGTCTTCTATTAAAAACCAAACAGGTATCTAAAGAAATAATAAAGTAAAATGAAATCCTAAAACAAAAGCAAATCAGAGTAGGACAAAACAATGTAGCAGAAAATAACGAGGCAAAGAAAAAAAACTGGAGACACCAACATTTGCATAAACACAATTCTGAAACTTTAATAATCACAGAGGTAAGCAGGCCTTCGTATTCATATGGTAAATCATGTGAAGTGGTAAATATATCTCAATATAGTAGTATTTTAAAAATAAGAAAACAGAGAGAAGTATGGCCAAGAATTTTACAAAATAAGCCAATATTTATGTAATGTCATTATTTAAAGATTTTGCACATTCCACAATGCTTGTGCCTTACAGGAAAATAATTTTCTAAGTATTCTATTTTCTCCAGTCAACATTTGGACTGATAGAGATGAAATGTGATAACTGGACATTTAACACCTAACCAAGGGAAACCAGGGAAACGTCACAAGATCATCTGTCTATTTGCTTTATTTGCAAATTGTATTTTCAGACAGAAATAAACACACTCTATACTTAGGCACAATATACTTTATTTTTGATATTATATATTTGAATACAAAATTGACAGTCTTATTGAGAATTTCTGTTACCCACACTTCCATTATAGAACTAGCCTCTACCCTAGCTCCCAGATGATCCATTTTGTTTGTTTATTTTGCTTTTAATTTTGGTTTCCACAAATTTTTGACATGATCAATATTTTCTTTATTGACTAATATTTTAGCAAACATGCTTCTATTGTGAACATTAGAACCAATATCACCTCCTCCGTGGTTTTGATAAAAGCAATTTAAGTCTGAGTGATATTGTTGACTAAAGTGTAGAAGGACTTTATTTCCCTTTGTTGGGGTGGTGTTAAAAACAGCCCGGGGATGGATTGAGGCTTGGCTGGTGCCAACACCTTCCTGAGAATATGAAAAGTCAGTATCGAAAGTCAACCCTCAGCAGAAGACTTTGTCAAGGCTTGGCATTTAAAAGTCAATAAGCTTTAGAGAAGCAGTTTTAACCTGTCTAAGCATGTAATTCATTAGCCTACAAATTTAGAATCTTGCTCTGTGTGGGATGCATAAAATAATGTTTCCCCTTCAAATGCACTACATGGGTTCTGGGGTGTGACTTGTAACGTATTTTATAAACAGAAATACGTATATTTTGGCCTCATTAAAACTTTCGTAAAAAACTTCTTTTTCAAGAGACCTTACTGAAAATACCATATCCTATCCAGCAAACTAATGAGACGTTGTATCTTAAAGATTTTGCTTAATTAAAATCGAGCCTAAAACCTGTATCCTTTGTGTAAATTGACATGGATAGACCTTTTAGTGTTACTGAGAGCCATTAATTTAGAGAATTACAGAGAAAAAGCAATAGCATCAAACACGTGTGCTTCCTAATGTGGGCAACTGTGTGCCAGTCGAAAACAAATTTGCTCCAGTAGAGACAGTTCTTCACTTTGATATTATAAACCAGGACTACTATGATTATTTTACTTGTAATTCTATTTAATTGTGGTTTCATTTTAATTTCTCCATTTCAAAAATTTAGAGTAAAATTTAAAGATGGGTTTGCTATTTAGAGCCTCACTATGATTTTCCAAGTTATTCCCTGATGAGACAATCATATAGAATGTCATTCCTGGTGTGTTGTACCTCTTGCCCAATCTTTCTGGGCTCTTACCCTGGAATCTCTCTCTATTCATTGTTTTGATGTAGCAGGTCACACACACCCTTACAGTACTATCTGACTATAGGTATATTCCCTGAATGCACTTCTCAAATCCCAGCTATAAAAGTTCTAGACTCTACCTCTTTGGTCCCTCTGCATTGGATCCCTTAAGTACAGGGGTCCCTCTCCAACAGTTACCTATTTACTTCTTCATGAAATGAATGAATAAAACCTGCATGCCCCAATTCCTAGCCATTAACAGATATTTTTTGTTATTTCTATTCTCTATTTGTCGTTAATAAGCCATATGCTCAATAATATCATACAAGAAAAATATAGATCATGCTAGTCTGATTCAAGAAGACATTCGGGTAATGAATATAAATTTCCCAGAGTTATGAGGTTGTCATTATAATTATGCAAAATAGCTAGAAATGACAGGACTATGGGAGAAAAGGAAATGGTGCTGCAAAATTCAAAGGAGACACACTATCAGTAAAAGTTAACTCTCTTATTTATCAGTCATATCCAGCAGGTTCATATCAGACAGTCCCTTGAAGTTTGCTGAAAACATAGACTTGGTTCACGAACCAATGCAGATGGGGGACAGGGTCACAGGAGATCCACCAGCTTGTGAGAGGCAGCACATTCTTTGGGAACTACCAGCCTTGATGTAGTTGAATATATCTCTTCTTTTTAATTCTCTCAGCATTATGCAAGTGCTTTGAAATTATTTTACTAGATGATTAACTTTGCCTTTCATTGAATCTAAGACCAAGAATTTACCCCTGGTTTGTTCCATCCAGAGTGATATTGGTAATATTTCCCTGTGCAGTTTGTATATTGATACTTTGTTCTGCTAAACAATGTTTTATTGTACAAATAAGGGAACATTTGGATATTTTATGTAATACAACATAAAGCTTTGTCAAAAATTAAGGAAGTGAGTTTAAAAACTGCTACTTGATCTGTGGTGAACTCAGAAGTCAGTCAGTAATTTCTGGATTGAAAGTTGAGAAACTGCCACATGAGTATAGAGAGAAAGCGGCGCCTGATCAAGGAGGATATTGAAAGAGAACCTTTGAGTTTTGAATGAAATTACTTATATAGTACTTGGTTAAAGCAGTTATCTATATGCTAATTCAAGGAAAATATATTAAAAACAAGCAGCTAAGTGTGCCTTGTGTAAACATACAAACGTGTGTGTGTGTGTGTGCGTGCGTGCGTGCGTGCGTGCGTGCGTGCGTGCGTTCGTGTGTGTGTGTATATGTGTGTGCACGCGTGTGCGTGTATGTGTGTGTGTGTGCACGTGTGTGCGTGTGTGTGTGTGTGTGTGTGTGTGTGCGAGTGTGTGTGTTTGTGTGTGTGTTTTGTGTGTGTGTCTTTAACATCCTTTCTCTGCTCTCTGGCAGAAAATGAGATTCCTTCTGTAGTAAACACACAGAGTCAGTTGAAGGATTCAGCTCATCTTTTAACATAAAATCCAACCAGTTTCTTAAAGGCTAACCCTCCTGGTACTAAGCCCAAGGCGAAATTTCTCAAAGTCTCATGCAAAAGAAATGATTCTGCACCAGCAACATAGTGTTCAATTACACTAGTATAAAAAGATAGCAAACAATTGCACAGGGAGTTTCTCTGAGTTTCCCTCAATGAAGCCCCATGGGAAAGGCCAAAACTTAATTCAGTAACCACAGTTTCACTGTTTAACTAAAATGTTCAGTGCAGGACTCTGCTCCCTTCTGACTGCCTCTCAGATGTACTTACATAGCAGTTTGTTCACTTTTTAACTGAAGCATCCCAGGAAAAGGGTAGATCTTGTCTTCAGGGTATGCTTTGTAAACACAGCTTTTCTTGAGTTTGTGATTAGTGTTAATGCCATGAACATGAGAACACACTGGTCGGAAAAGCTCTGTAATAGCTCATTTTCTCTATGAACAACTCAACATTCTCAGGAGCAAGCAAGCAGGGAAAGGGTCAAGTGTTGTTTAAGGTGAGAATTCATAATAAGTAAGTTAATTGCTGTTTTAGTTTTTTAATCTAAGCACAAAATCATTCATTTGAATACCTCCATGCCACAAAATGTAAATACTTCTAATGCTAACTGTATTGACTGAATTGATAATGGTTTTACTCTTTCTCAACTTAATATAAATATATATTCTATTTAATATGAGCACAGCATTTACCACTTTTAGTTTCAATTCCATAGTATTTCCTGGTTCTTCAGAAGCTATTTCTTCATCATGTACTTGAATATCACTTCCAATGAAGGTAGGGAAAGAAATCTCCCAGTGTCACTTTTAAGATATTTTAAAAAAGTTCTTCCATTTTTGTTAGAGTTAGCTCCCTACTGCCTGCTACTGAAAATATTTTGGGAGAAATGGCTTAGGTTGCTCTTCATTTTCTTTCAGTGTGATCCTTACCCTAATGCCTTACACTTTCTGTTTTCAAAAAGTTCTTTTGTATTCGTGGGTGTTTGCCCTGCTTGTATGTGTCTGTGTACCACCTGTGTGCTATGCTCATGGAAGAATCCTTCGGAACTCAACTTATAAACATTGTTAGCCACCATGTAAGAGCTGCGAACTGAAACTGGGTCTTCCATAAAAGTAGCCAGTGTTCTCAACTGCTGAGCCTCCTCTTCGGCTTCTTATTTTTCTTTTGACAGAGGAAACAAATTATTGAAGAGTATTAAAATTACAGTTCTTTGAGCTTTTTTAGGAATAGCTATTCCCATAGTTAGTCACCTCCTTGAATTTCCCTTGTTGACTTCTGGTCATGTTGCTATTATCCTCATTCCACAGCTTAAATGTGTTGATGGGTTACCACTGGTCCCATTATTTCCTGCCCTCTTTCAAAAGTGAGATCATTTAAATTACCTCCTTTTTTAAAAAATTTCATTCCCTGAAGTTGTCAGAATATATTCAGTTGGAAATTCATCTATCTTAAATTCTCTTAATTTTTTTTGTAGCTCAAGTTCCCTCAAATTTTCATACCAGTTTATTTTTCTGAGTTTAATAACATCAAATCTAGTTAGTTTTTTAATGCATCATATATATCTTGAAGATATCAAGAACTATGAAAACAATTCACAGTAGATTCCTTGTACACTGATGTTTGAAATGTAAAATGTTGTAGTCAATTTGGCAAACAGTTTGGAAGCTCCATAAACATACTCAGCAATTGCAGTTGTCACAAAAATATGCGAATCTCATTTATGTAAGAGAGCGTATATGGACTTATCTATTAGCTTCAGTATTGATCACTCGAGAAGCATCCCGATTGTGTGTCAACTGACGAGTGGATAAACTAAGTGAGTGAACTACACCCCCTTAAGGACTGCTTCCTACCTCTTTTGTCTTCCACCTCACCACACCTCTGCCCTCCTGGTTCTACCTTCCCCATTCTCATGTATCTTCTTTCCTTTAAAAAACTCTCTTTGCCTCAAAAATTTTAGTGAAAGAAAAATCAAATGTCATTCACTTCAAAGTAAATCTAGAGAACCTCTCTAAATTTCTATAACCCTTTTTAATGTATTAAATTGTAATACATACAGTATTTTAATCTCCCAAACAACTTCATATGCAGCTTCCTAAGATTATAGATCACACTAGCCATCTTTTTCTCCTGTTGTCAATCTCCAGCACTAATAATTTGAAACTCAAGCCTCCTTTGTAAATTCTAAGACTATCTTACTCTTTGGAAAAGTTGATATTCTTTGTCATTTGTATTGTGATTTCTTTTAGATTTCAGGATAAGGATGGCATGGTACATGCTCTCCAGTCTTCCTGATCATCTTGATCTCTGTCAAGGATCCAACACTTTAAACCAAACATTGAGAATCAATTCCTGTAGCCCTTTCTTCAGCCATAAGTTGGTATTTGCAAAATGAGCCAGCATTTTCAGCTTTCTAGCAGATGTCTTTATTTGAGGAGACAGGAAGTATTTCAGACTGATAGGCAAAAGCATTAAGCAAAAGAACTTCTGTCTGTAGATCTCCAAAGTTTGACCCATTTCCTATTACCTTCCCACATTTGCTAACATTGCTATCACCCTAGCCTCCCATGTAGGGATCTTCTCTTGCATCAGTCCCCTGCTCTGCCTAAGTTACCTCACATTGATGGGTGCCCTTCCTCTCCAGTAACAGCTTCCTATTCCAGAGGCCACTGTCTTTTGTCAAATCCACTTTCTCCTCTTACAGCCCTCAGGTCCTCTAGCTCCATCTGGCCACTTTTTTCCTCAAGCCAGTGTACATACTACAAGAGGAATCTTGCTAAGTTAAAATCTCAATATTCATGAACTTAATTACTTCACCCAAAATATAGATACTTGCCTTTGTTTACATGCTGCCAACTCAATAAGTTGGAAAGAATAATCTGCACAATTATCACCCTTTATTTTGTTTATAGGATGCTAAATGATTCGCTTAACAGATTCTTCTTCACAAATTAACAAAATTGACTTAGCTAAACAAATATATTTGTTTTATTGGTGTCCTACAGTGGCACCCATTGTAGATCAAGTTAGACTTGAAATAAGTAGGCAATTTTAGCTCCAAATTGATAAAAACCTCTGTATTTTATTTCCACCTTTAATGCTTTCTATTTTGAATAATAGAAGATTAAGCATCTCTATGGCAATGTGCTTGATATTTGTACAGCTATGCCCAGGCTCTCTTATGCATATGAAAATTTTATTTTCTTTATGAACTAAATAATTTAGAACTACAAATAGATGACCATCACTTTAACTTTGGAGCTCAATTTTCTCATCTATGCAGGGAACTGGAAAGACGACAAAGGCAATGTTGCAGATTGCAGATAAGCCAGTCCTCTGATTTAAAGATGGGCTACCATTCTCTTCACCATATTCCTGTTTTACTTTTGTGTAAAGGAACAAGCAGAAGGGATAGATGATGCACATTTGTAATAATGTTGTAGAGTTTTAGCACTGAGATAAAGCTAACAAGCAATGGATTTTGTTAGCCAAGCATATAGAAATGTTTTGCAAGGAAAATAAGAAATCATAGAGTTGTTTGGAATCAGGCCTTTTGAATAACTGACAATGAATACAACCAAGTCTTAATAGTTACTGAGTAACTCTAGGAATATATGGCTCACATCACATCTATTTTATTTTACTTGGCTTTGGAAATTATTCTATGGAAGACAGCACAACCATAACCCAAATGTTACCTGAGGTTATGTATTTGTCTCCACATTTAAAAGTCACTGTAAATATGAAGAAACTATTTCATGCATTGTAAAAATGTAATTATAAGACTCTTATAAATCTTTCATTTATTTGCATGCGCACGTGTGTGTGTGTGTGTGTGTGTGTGTGTGTGTGTGTGTGTGAGTGTGTGCTATTGTTGAGACAGGGTTTCTCTGTGTAACAGTCCTGGCACTAACTTTGTAGACCAGGTTGGCCTTAAAATCATTGAAATATACCTGCATCTGTCCCCTGAGTGCTGTAATTAAACGTGTGCAACACCAGGCCCAGCCAGACTTTTTATATTTTATTTACTCAATGAACAAACATGTATCATTCCTAGTCTATCTATATTAGATTTTTTAAAATTTGGTACTATATTATTAACATGAAAACATAAAGCTGTTCTTTGGGCTCTTTTCATTTGTAAATTTTGATATTACTATTCTTAGGCCATTTCTTTCTGCTTGGTAAGGATATATTTACCTCTTTTACAAAGCCACATATATTACAATGCTTTTTTGTAAAGTTCAGACTTATATCTTGAATTTTTCATTCATTGAGAATTCTCAAGCAATGTAAACAAACTAAAGTTGCAAGCCTTGAAAATTTGTCAAATGAACATTTATATTGAGTCATCTTAGCTATTTAAACGACACATGTACATACATGCAAATGAAGAAGTGGCGATTTTAAGTAAAATGGAAGTTTGTGGGCTTGATCCTTCCTCTTCATATTTTGAAATGATTTTAGAACCACAAACCAGTTAACACAGATAAGATAGAGAGATCCCAATTGCCTCTTTGCAATTTCTGACACTATTTGATTATCATGCAATGGTCAAAGTCAGGAAAGTTACATGCCACAGTACTGTTAATTGAACCACAGCGTTTAAGTCAATTTAAAACTGAATTTATTATTATTAATAATTTTTATTAATATCTAAGGTGTTGTTTGTAGCACAAGCTGGCCTGGAAGTCAGGATCTCCCTCCTACAGGGTTAACAAGTGTGTCTCACCATTTCCATCTCTATTTAATTAGTTTTAATGTGAATCTCATTTTGTTTATTTTTTTATTATAAGTTTTGTCATTCATAGTTTATCATAATTATCAATAATACTACAATTGTGATATGGAAGTTTGTATCACTTAGAAGTCATTTTCTTTCAATATTAAACTTAAAGTTACAAATTTATAGACTATACTAAGGGAAAAGAACCTGGAAGCATCCAAGATACCCCTAAACTGAAGAATGGATGGAAAAAGTGTTGGTACATTTATTACTCAGCGGAAAAAAATGGAATCTTGAAATTCACAGGCAAATGGATGGAACTAGAAGAAATCATCCTGAGTGGGGTAACCCTGTCACAAAAAATACAAAAATGGTATGTACTCACTCATATATGGATATTAGACATAGAGCAAGGGATTATTAGCCTACAACCCATAATGCCAGAGAAGCTAGGAAATGAGGAGGACCCTAAGAGAGGCATACATGTTCCCCTGGAGAAGAGGAAAGGACAAGATCTCCTGAGCTAATTGAGAGCATGTGGGGAGGAGAGAGGGAGTTAGGAGAAAGAGAAGGGAGGAGGGGAGTGGAGCACATGAGCAAGCAGGAAGATCAAGTCAGGGGAAGAATAGAGGAGAACAGGAAAAGAGACACCATGATAGAGGGAGACATTATAAGTTTAAAGAGAAATCCGGCACTTTGCAAAGTTCCAGAGATCTACAGGGATGACCCCAACTAAAAATCTAAGCAATAGTCAGAGAGGTTACCTTAAATGCCCTTCTCTGATAGTGAGATTGATGACTGCCTTATATGCCATCCTATAGCCTTCATCCAGTGGCTGAAGGAAGCAGAAGCAGAGACCCACAGCTAAACACTGGGCTGACATCCTGGAATCCAGTTGTAGAGAGGGAGGAGTGATCAGCAAAGGGGTCAAGACCAGGCTGGACAAACCAACAGAAACAGCTGACCTGAACAAGGGGGAGCTCATGGACCCCAGACTGATAGCTGGGAAACCAGCATAGGACTGATCCAGACCCCCGAATGAGGATGTCAGTTTGGCAGGGGTGTGGGGGGGAATCTATGGGGCCTCTGGTGGTGGATCAGTATTTATCCCTACTACACTACACTAATGGACTTTGGGAACCCACTCAACACAAAGGGATATTCTCTCAGCCTAGACACATGGGGAAGGGTGTAGGCCCTGCTCCACATGAAATGACAGACTTTGAACATACCCCTTGGAAGGCCTCACCCTCCCTGGGGAACAGAAGGGGATGGATAGTGGTGGTGGGGGTCAGGGGAGGAGGGGAGGGAGAGGGGACTGGGATTGACAAGTAAAAGAAGCTTGTTTCTAATTTAATTTTTAAAAAAGGAAAATAATTTCATTCCTATTAGTGTGTACTTTATTTTCTTTCTCGTCTCATGACCTAGTGCCTTAGTTAATGTTTTTATTTCTGTGATAAAATACCATGAGCAAAAACAACTTAGGCAAGAGAGGGATTATTTAAAAATTGTTTTCAGTCTATAATTCAAAGAAAACAGGATAAGTGCTCCAGACAGGAATCTGAATACAACAACCTGGATGCAGGTAATAGATGGAGCACCCGCTACAGATGAACACTGGTTACGATAGCTTCTTCCTTGTGTTTTTATGTCTTACAGGACCAAATGCCCAGGAGTGGCACCACCCACAGTGGGCTTGGCCCTCCCACATCAATCATTAATCAAGAATGTGCCCCATAGGGTTGCCTTCAGCCAGGTCTTATGGGAGGATTTTTTTCAATTGATGTTTTATCTTTTCTGATGACTCTAGCTTGTGTTAAATTGACAAAAATCTCTCCAGTACATAGACTTTGACTGGTTTCGGTGTTGGAAACTATGTGTTCTATTAGGAAGAGAAAGGAAATAAAAGGAACTATGTCTAAAGACTATGGCTGCTATGAATAAAACAAGATGTCCCCACCTGAATTGAAATAGGTAGCAGGATATAATACAATATTTGGAGAAATAAGAGTGGAGCAAGATAGCAGTTTATCTCCAGCTAAGTTCCATAGATGATGTATGCACACTAGGCAACCATGGATTTTGTATAATGGAGGAAAAGAATCTGTAAGAGTGAGCATTTTTATTAAAAAAAATAACTTGAATGTTAAAACCAATATCTTGGCACATGACCACTCATTTGTGTCCCTATTGATGACTGCATGTGGATGGCAGCTGATAGAAAAATGATGCCCAGGAATGTAGTTTGCAGCTTCCACTGGTTTAAACATTGGGATTTAAGTGTTATATTAGCCAGAGAAATAAGATTAAAAGAAAGTGTAGAAACCTAGAAGTCCTGGTGAGTTCATGAGATGCCAAGCAGGAGATTAACAGTCCCTACTTAAGCAGACTTGGGAAGAAATAAATGCCCATCCTCATGGATACAACTGGTTGCTAGGGATTTGGGAGGAGAAGGAATGAAAGGGAAACACATGAATCTGTACAACAACACATAGGTTATTTTTTATTGTGAGCATACTGTGTATCCATACCAATCAGTGTGGACATCCTGGATATGGTGATACATTCCAGTTTTACAAGAGGCCAGTGGGGTAACTAGACCTAAAAATGCATGGACACACTCAACCGCATTTCTTAGAAAGTCAGACTGATCTACAGTTAATTAAAAATAAAAATTTAATGAAAAATATGAAATGCTAAATATCATAGATGGTTTCTTGCAATGCTGAAATCTTCATAATACAGATTTTTTTCAATGAGGTAAAAATTACAGTAAAATGTTGGCAAATTAGTGAGGTAAAACATTTGTAAAAATCTAAAACTCTCCCTGCAGGGGCTACTGTTACCCTAATCTTAAATGCCCTTCCAAGAACCTGAAAGTCATACTTTATTATGCCAGTGTTAATCAAAGGATGAGTAGGACAGCATTTTGCATTACAGCATCCGGGAATGTGATGCATTTCTTTAACTGCCTCTGCAACCTGTGGCAGTTAAATTGCATAAATTGCATAAATTGCAAAGATTAACAAGTTTTTCCACTCTATTACAAAGAGTAAAAGCATAGTGTAGTGACATGGAAAGTAACCATCACTGTATCTGATGAACATGAAACAATGATGAACTTTCCTGAGAAAATGAATGCACATTCAGTGCAGCCCTAGAATAGTTTTTCAATGTAAAGAACACATAGAAAAGCTATAGAAAATAATTACATAATCTATATAAATACTTTGTTCTTAGTGGAACAATAAGTTTACTGTGTGATTATATTTTACTTTCCTGTGTGGAAATCTAAACGAGGGCTTTGAACATGTGAGGCTTGTACTCTGCCACAGACTAATCTCCAGCCCTACCATGTCTTTTCTTGCTTAAAACCTCTTAAACCATTCGCATATGGACATTGCTAATCAGACTCAATGAGTTATATTTTTTATATAGAAAATAAAGAAAGAAGAGGACATGAAGATGACAGAAAAGGAATTGGAGAGTGAGAGTGATGGCTGATAACAAGTTATATTCATGAAGTTCTAAAGAATAATAAATAAAATAAAAGGAAATGAGTTAACAAAATAACCCCAGAGATATTTTTTGTCATACAGAATAACATAAATATTAGTTAGGTATATGCATTAATTGTAGACCTAAACATCATGTATAGAAAAAATTCAGGTCATTGGGGAAGTTTTGCCAAAACAACAACAAAAAAAAAAACAAAAAAAAAAACTGAATATTCCTCATGTGATTGTTTCTGAGTAACTTCCCGTGGTGATTGGGGAGGCAGCTATCTATATGTATAGTTCTGGAGGAGTAGACTAGTTAACACTGAGGACAGATCAAGAGGTCATTTTAGATTATGTCTGTCAGACAATGGCTCACTGAGCTTTTACAGTGAAGACAGAAAAAAGAATGGACTTTGAGGCTTAATCTCTCTGTAGCAAAATGTGTTGTCTGGTCTACTGTTCTAGTCAACAAACTGCAACAAAGAAAGAGTATAACCTCTAGAGAATCCTCAAAGGCCAGGAGACTACACAGTCTTCCTATAAAGAGCAGTTTATGAATTTCAATTAAAGATGAGAAAACACAAGTACACAGCCACATATATTCATTTATAAATCAATATTAAGTGCCCTCTGTGGTGTACTGGAGAGTTCTTTCCTCTGTATGTTGAAATATAGAATTTGTTTGATAAAAGAAAACTGTTGTCAAATTTTTATGTTCCAGAAAGCTCAGAAGAATAATATGATTTCATGTGCTAGAAGCAATATTGAAGATGATAAAAAGTAAGCAGAGATAAAAATCTGATAAGGTCAACTTAGCAAATAAATAAGCATGTGTGTATGTCTGTGTGCGTGCAGATATATAGTATATAGATTTGGATTGCTCTCTGTATGTATGAAATGATATATATGTATATAATTACAAAGGGAATTATACTAATGGGCATAAGTTAAAAGAAGAATGCTTTTTTTTTAGTAGCAACAAACTTGAAGACTTGAACCTCACTTCACAGTGAGTTCTAACATGCTCATATGCATAAAGCATATAGTAGTAGTGACTTTAGATAACATTCCTATCATGGGACATCATTGCCCTAGTGTTTTATATTAACATGATTGTCATGGTCTAAAATATACATGTCATTTAAGCTTTGGCTAAAATTAAGGATAAAAAATATGTGTATAATCCTCTTCAATAATCATAATATCTTTTTTGTTTGTTTTTCGAGACAGGGTTTCTCTGTGGCTTTGGAGGCTGTCCTGGAACTAGCTCTTGTAGACCAAACTGGTCTCAAAATCACAGAGAACTGCCTGCCTCTGCCTCCTGAGTGCTGGGATTAAAGGCATGCACCCCCACCGCCTGGCCATAATAATATCACCACAATATGGTAGTGACAGTCTTGCTGACAACTTAATGACAACCTTGTTTGGAAAATCTGGTACTGGTCACACAGTACTCTGGTGTGGGAAACAAGAGATGTACTTGTCTTATGTACTCTCTGCATTCTCATCAGACTCAGCCTCTTCGAATATGAAACACAATGCAGTGAAGGGTATAGCCTTGTTATACTACAGTTAGATTCCTAAAATCTCCAAATGACAGATTTAAGTGAGTCAACTCAAATCAACAGGAGCTCCGTCTATCGGGGAACCCAGCCAAGTAGTTCTGAGATATGAACAGTGCTCCAATAAAATAGATAATCACGGAGGGCCTGCCCACATCTTTCAGTTCAGGACAAACAGCTTTAGCAACATTATTTTCCAATTGTATTGCTATTATCACCCCAATTATGCATATATCTGAACTCCAGATTTGTTGTGGAATATTATTTTAAGGTGTTTTACTTTTGTTTTTGCTCTGGAACATTCGTTTAAAATTCACCTGTGGTCAGGAGGGTGGGTCAGCAGCTAGCTGACAGGAAGTTGTAGGGAGGAGCCAGGTGGAAAGAGTTTGTAAGAAGCATGGAGAAAGGCACAAGGACTTCTTGGGCCACATGAAGAGGTGAATGAGGTGAACTGCTTGCTATTCAGCCTCTCTGGGAAGCAGGATTCTACCTCAGCATTTGAATCGTGGTTTTTTTTTTTTTTTTTTTTTTAGCTGGACAAATTTAAATAAGTTTCCTTAGTAGCTTTGAAAAAGCTGGTGTCTGATGGAGCAGAATCCCCTCACTTTAGCTCTGCTGGTAACAGCAGAGTTGTTGTTGCTAAATAGGACAGCATTAGCTTAAAAGGAAACAACAATCAAAAAGGAAAACCACACAGTTTCACATTGTTTCAGTCAGGTCTGCAGAGTAACAGAAGAATATTCTAAAAGAGATGGCATAAATCTTCAAAAACAGTGCATGTGAATATGTGCACATGATTTCATCTATAATTCTGTTTATTTTGTGTGTGAGTGATGTGTTTGTGTGGTGTGTGTGCGTTACGTACTTAATCGCATAGTGTACACGTATGCGTTTGTCCACATCCAGGTGGAGGCCAGAGGTCACTGTTGGTTATTACTCCTCAGGTATTAACACTGTCATGTTTTAAGACAGGGTTTTCAGCAAGCCTGAAGTTAAACATGTTGGCTAGACCAGTTGGCCTATGAACTTGAAAGAGCCACTGGTCTCCACCTGACCCTTGCCTGTGGGGTTACAAAAAAAAGAAACCACACCCCACATGTGGATTTTATGTGGGCTCCAAGATCCAAAATGAGGATCTCATGATTGTTTTCCTGACACTTCAGAGACTGGGCCATACCTTCAACTCTATATATGCATTTAAATGCTTCCTGTGACGGCTGAACACAGCAGGTGTGAAAATTTATCCCATGATCAGATCTATGACTTTCCCATTTCTACCTCCAATTCATCACCCACTAAGCATTGTGTGTTTTATCCACACCATGTCAAAACAATTATGAATTCTTATTATTTTGTGTCCTTCACTTAGTCATTTTCTCAATTATGATAATCAGAACCCCCTTTACTTCCACCGAGTGCCCTTTGTGTTAGAATTAAATGTAAATTTATGAATGTCGAATGAATGTTTAGTACTTCTTAGGAAACAGAGGTCATTATAACACTTGATAAAGATTTGCATTTACTTCTCTCTATCTTTTGGTTTAAGTGCTTCATATTTTTTGTTTGTTTATTTGTCTAATTAGTGACAGGGTCTCACATGCAGCCCTGTTGTCCTAGAACTCACTATATAGACTGGGCTGGCTGTGTTCTCACAGTGATCTGCCTCTGCCTCTTGAGAGCTGGAATTAAAGACAGGAATGATCACATATAGCCAAATGCTCTATTTTTATCATGCATTGTTTTTTAACTCAGAGGTAATTTGCTTACATTCATTGAAAATATATAATTATTAAGGAGATAGCAACAATATTGAATTACTCAAATGACAAAAATGATGTAGCTTGTCTTAGATATTTATACAAATTAACCGTAACAACTTAATATCCATTCTGCTCTTTTAACCATGGTTCTCTAAGCAGAGTCCGGTCACTTTTAGAAGGAGATAACTGTAGATCTCAACGCTTCTTTCTCACCATCCTGTCTTTGACACAGTTGACAAAGCACCTGACTCTCCTTTCACTGTCTTAGTGTCTTGTTAATCTATACAGGTGACAATTAGTACTTGGCTCAGACATTTTTAAGAAGGAACCCTTGAAATCGATTATGACTTTTAATTTATAAATTCAAGGGTTTTCATAGCCATTATTAGAAGTATGACATTTTTTCCCCTCAAAGGTAGATGTTAATATATTTCCAATGGTTTTCCCACTCATAAATATCTCTGAGTAAAGCCTTTTTACTTTTGTAAAAAAAAAAAAGTTTATTTCATTTTTTCTTTTAGCCCCTTCCATCTTAAAGCTCTCTCCTCAGTGGTGGGGGAATGGCTCAGCTGTTATGACCACTATCGTTTCTTTGGCAGAGGAATCAGTTTCAATTCCTTGCACCTACACAGTGGGCTCATAACTGTATGCAGCTCCACTTTCAGGACATGCTATGCCATCTTCAGGCCTCCGTGGGCGTATAGCTCACATGTGGTGCTGTACATGCATACACACAAGCAAGAATTTATGCATATAAAATAAAATAAAGGAATCTTAAAAGGCTGTCCTCTAATTAAAGCTGTGTAAGAGCTATTGAAAAGCAACAATGATTTCAAGCAAGTAAACCATCCTAAGTTGAGCATTTTGAGGTAATAGGGGATGATAGAAACAGAGAGGGCCTAATACAGAGAGAGTTGCGTAATAGCCTCTACTAGTTATAAAAGCACTGCCTTGCCGAACATTAGCCAGGTTTGCATCTAACTGAGTAAGTCTTTGTCAGAATACTTATTTCACTGGCATACAGTATTCTCTCAAATCTTTACAATTTTTAAAAATATTTATTTTAGTTTTATTTTACGTATAGGGCTGTTTCATCTTCATGTATGACTGCATATATTTTACAATGTACATATAGTACCTACAGAGGTCATGAGAGGATTTCAGATCCCGTGCATCGTGAGTCACTGGCAGTTACAAGCTACCATGTGGACTCTGGGGATTGAATCCAGTTCTTCTGGAAGAGCAGCCAGTGTTCCCTCATTTCAGTTTTGCATGTTTATTTTTTAAATCAGCCTTAGTTTCATGCTGATTTCTACAGCAATGACTAAATGGATAATTAATGTATGTCTTTTATTTACTTTTAAAAGAATCATGGTTATAAAAATATTTTAGAATTCATATCTGAAAATATATACATGATAAAAAGCAATTCTCGGAAAACATTAGTTTTTTTCTTACAATTTGTTAAGTCTTTAGCCTTTTCAAATTTGTTTTCTGAGATTTTGCACAGAAAGTGCAAAGTAGGCATATAGACATGTATGTGTGTGAAAATGTTCTCATATCACGGAGTATAATGAACTGTGAAAAACATACAAAACACATAATGAAAATATTAAATCATATTTAAAAATAAAATTAAACCAGGAATGCTAAAATGTTTACTTTGTTTCAAATATGAATTCTACACGAAGTAATTTTAAGCACAAAGTGTTATAAGTGTTTCAGTAATTTTAATACAAAATAAGCAGTTATAGCATAAACAGGAAAAGGTATCATAAATAATTACAATAACTAGGGGTAAAAAAAACCACCAACAGAGAATGTACTTTTAAATGGTATTTTACAACAAAGAACACCCTTTAACATTATGTCTCAGTTATTGTGCTTTCCAGTCCACTGGCGTGTAATAACGTGGAAAAATATAACATGAACTAAGAGAGGATGAAGAGGATAAAGAGCAGAGGAAGGATGTAGGTGAGAGAAAGACAGAAGGATGTGGTAAGAAGCAGTAATAGAGGACCAGCGGAAGGACAGCAGCTCTAAAATTCATTGATCTAAATGTAACTATAGTGCCGGAAATGATGGCATCAAGTCCTTTAACTGGTTTTTAGAGCATTCTCTAGGTCACATTAATAAACCTGCATGCAATATCGTCTAAGTTGTTTTCTTAGAATCTTGAGGACTAATACCGCTGTCTGAATACAGTCCAGACCTGCTCAGGCCACTCTGCCTGCAGAAGCTGCTTTCTTCTGGCAAGCTGCCAAGGGCCTGGGTTCAAGAAAAAGGTCAGGTTCCATTTTCACGTCAGTAAGAAAGTTCATAGATATCAAGTTCCCAGCTTCTTGGGACAGCGGAGTAAACCCAACCTGTTTGAAGGGTCCACGTAAACTACGTGTGTTCTCTTTGCTTCCCCTGTGTTGTATATTCTTAACAGAGTTCCCTCTCCTTCTCTTGCCTCCCAGGAATCAAAAAGAGTGTTCCGCAGCCTCTTATGACTTTTAACTTGCTCTGAGATCTGTAACATGGGGACCTCCCGCTGTGCCACACGGACCCAAACATTCATCCAAACCCCAGACGCATAGTCATCTATGGAAGTGCACTGGTGCTCAACACACTGTCCTGCGATGGAAATGCCCACCGGCTATGGCACTGCTAATTCTTTTGATAAACTCATTCCACATAAAGATGATCTTTCACAGTGTCTCCTCCGAATCCCAACTGAGAACCTTCCAGCCCTTGCTTCATCATCTCCACACCAGCACGCCCCTTTGCAGGACATGCGTGACTTCTGTATGTCTAACATCCGGTTCACCCTGATGTGTGGTCTCCTTGGTAACTCACTTTCCCAGTTACCTCTAGAGGATCCACTGTCACTTGTCTCTGGTGCTGTCACTTAAATCCTACTCTCCCTCACAAAATAACCAGAAGTATTTCAGACAGCTATGTATTTTATTCATCTGAATTTTCTTTTCAAAGTAATTACTGGCCTATTCAATGATGCCTCTCAGATATGACATGTTTTATCATCGCATATTTAAAAACTGAATCTTAGACACTTTGGCAAATCCAAGAGAAAACACTTTGTTAAGATGGCCCTGTCTATCAACATGCTTTCAAGCATCTGCTTTAAGTCCTTCATTCGCCAACCATTAAAATTGAAAATCGTTGAGGAAAAAGTGAAGTGTGGCTTTGTGATCATTCAAGCCATGGACTTCATTGTATGGTTTTTAAGGTCTATTATTTCATAGATCATCTTTAGCCTACTCTGTAATGGGAAAGGCAGTGGAGGATTCCAGTCCACAGAAAAAACTTCCTTTTAGTCTGGACCTTCCTGCTATAGAGATCTCTCAGCCTGTCAGTTCATAAGCACATGGGGACTGAGCTCAGAACAAGGTGTTTTACTTTCAACAACACCTCACATTTAAAACCTTTATGGCTCACTGGTTTTCCTGTCTCCAGCAAGACAAGAGCCATGTTTGCTAAAGTTATCATTGAAGAGTCCAGAAGATTTTAAAGTTTCAAAGCAAATTGTTGATATTCCAGCATTCAGAGGACTCGAAACACAGTGTGATGAAACTAAGGTTAGTACTCTGACATGACCAGTTAAAGCAAGCATGGCATGTTCTGCATTTCACTACTACATCCAGCCTTGCTTTAGAGAAGTGATGGGTGATTTGCCTTGGAAGAAGGTAGTCTAGATCCAATGTGTGACCTATGAGTTCTTACTATGGAACCATACATGAAATGGTACGTTGTGCTTGAGTTACAATTTAAATTTGGGAATGGTAGAAGTAGAAATGAGATGATTTATGAGGCTTCTTAAGACTTCCAGTCTACAGTGCTCCTGGCTGCTTCACATTGTTTAAACACAAAAGAACACGGGGTACAAAATGAGTGGAGCACTGGAGGTGAATATGCTGATACAAAGGCATTTTAATAATTTAAGCTCTTCCTGTGATAAAAATGTATAATTGGGGACTCAAGAATTGCCCCAAACTGTTCCTTACAAAAGCATAACTGAAGTTCCCTTCAACCCATCCCAGCTGGGGAAATTATATTACCCCTGTTACTTCTTGCTATAGAAAATGAGTTCTGGTGTTAGAGGGCATGGTGTATCCAAGGTGATCATTTTTAGAAAAGGAGTAAGTCCTTTGGCTAATGTCAACATTGGCAATACAGACTAAAAAAATCACTACCTGTTGGATCTGAAGGCGAAAGAACAAAATATAATTTAAACTAGGATGGTGAGGAATGACCCAGGAACCTTGTTTCCTCTGTTCTTCCAGCAATCCTTTTAGGCCCAATTTATCAAGGTAGGCCAGAGTGTCCTGACAGTGTGCCCAGAGACCAAACTGCCCCTATTTACTTTATTCTTCAAATAAGGCTAATTAAACTACATTAACTATTGCTTTGACTTTTGATTTGTAAATATTGTAGAAAACAGATATATACAGAAAACAACAACATCTACTGGACAGAAATATCTCATGAAATTAACAAATGTGCTGAAATGTTTTAAGAGATTGGTTCTTTAATGTTTACAAAGCACTTTAAAATAATTTGTCTCACCTGTGTATGGGCTTTGTTGGCATGTATGTCTGTGCACACATGCAGACGGTGCCTGTTGAGCCAGTAGAGAATGTCAGGGCCCCTGGAATTAGCAATACTGAAGACTATGTTATGAGCTCCCATATATGTGCAGAAAACTGAATTCAGGTCCTTTGGAAGAGCAGACAGTGCTCTTAACCATTAAGCCATCTCTTCAACCACTACTAAATATTTGTACATGTTGTTTCAGAGTAATCGTTTGAAAGATGTATTTGTCATTAATAATGTGAAACTGTGCATTAATTTGCCAGGCTTTTCAGTTAGAGAAATCAACAGGAAGCAACCTATGAGCATGCATATTACTAAACACTTGCAACCAAGAGATGCAGGAAATGTAAGAACTGCCACAAAGGAAGGCACATCATTTAGGGCTTTTTCTATTTTGCTTTCTGTTGCTAATTCGTGGGGCCCTTCACTACTGATTAACCAGGACTACACCCAAGATTGCCTGGGGTGCTGGATGCTGTGGGTATTAACTATAGCTCCTCAGTCCATCCAGTTGGTGGCTGCAATGGAGTAAGAGATGTCAACAAGTAGAGGAAAACAAGAGGACCAATATCAGGAGTTCAAGGTCAGACCCAGCTATGTTACATGTTTGAGAACATCTTGGAGTATTTGGGATACTGCTTCAAAAACAAAAACAGAACCATATCAAAATATCAAAATAAAATGAAACTTAAGAAAACAAAAGGAAAAAATAGAAAACACCAGTGATTTCGGAAAATCAATTCTAACCACTCCATGTCCACTGACTCTTCATTAATTTCTATTAAGATTAATATCTAGAAAAGCTCATAGAATCATTTTGCTCCAAATATTCTCTACTATGCTTGTTTGTTATTGTTTTGCCAAAATATTTTGATTTTTATAATTTTTTATGTATATGGACTTTTGCCTATCTGTGCACCATTCGCATTCAGTGCCAGAAGAAGCCAGAAGAGGGCAGCAGAACTCCTAGGGTGGGAATTGCTGGCAGGCTGGAGCTGCTTTGTCGGTGCTGGAAGTCAGTCAAGGTCCTCTGAAAGAGAAACAAGTCCTCTTAACTGCTGAGCAAGCTTTCCAATTTTGAGTTGCTTTTTTTAATTTTTTAAAAAGTTAATCCATTAATTTATTTTCTGGCAAGGCCATGTTTGTTGGGAACAGCAAAACTCATAAGGCCAGCACAGCTGCTTGACAAAATCCAGCAAAGCTGAGCCACATGACGGCCACAATGCCACCTTCTCTTTTCATCTCCACCTGTTGCATAGCTGGGAAACTTTTAATATTTGTACAATTTGAGCATATCAGACTGATGGAAATTTTTTATCATTCATTTATTCCTCCTCCCAGGAATGCTATTTCTAAGTTTCCCCAGGACAATTGTGAACATACTCTGCTTTAGAGAGGTATCCTTATCTACTTGAAGGTCTTCCTTGTGCCTTGGAGGTTGTGACACACATAAAGAAATCAGAGGTCTCTTTCTGAGGCTATGAGACACTCTTGGGACATCTGTCCCTTTACTTACTTATGCAGGAACATGATATTCAAGACAAAGTAAACACAAAAAGGTCAACAAGATTCTGTGGGCTAGAGGAGTTGGCCATAGTTCAGATCACAAGCATCTTCCTCCATATACTCAGGCGATTATGTGGCATATACAGCAACATAGTTAGATTAGCTGTCCTACACAGAAACTTATACTGATGGGCAAAGAATGATGTACAAAGAAGAAAATATTCTATAAAGATATAAAATATGAACACATATTATGCCATAATTTGAATAATAACTGTAGCATCTTTGGCCTGAGGACATTTCTTGGACACTCTGACCATTAAGAGTTAATAATACACTGTTCAGGACATGGCAATATGCCCTGGATGGCTTGAAAATTGTTTTGGTCTAGTGTCCTTGTACCCACAAAAGCTACCAGCCTGAAATCAGGCTGTCACGTGCCTCTAGATACTTAAATCTTTGGTTATGGGGTTGATGAGTAAAAATGGTTATGAAAGAAAACTGTATATCATTGATGTCAAAACTTGATTGGAAATGATAACTCTGTTCTGTCATAGTTTATTAATGACTAAGCAATAAGTAAGAGAAAATGTTGAACACATGTCCAAAAACAAAAATGATATAATCTATGTTTTGCAACAACATGAATATGTCACTGCTTATTGAATTCTGTATAAGTAAAGAAGCACTCTGGCTGCTTATCAGTCAGGCTGCAAGATTCTCCCAACCATTATCATGGCCTGGCTCACTTTTCTCCCTCAACAACACCTTACATCCTCTGCTTGGGCCTGCCCACCACTGGGGATGGCTCCTGGCAATTTTCACATCTATTAAGAGTTCCCCATAAACTATTACCTTGTTGGAATTTGTGTTTTAATATGATTTTCCAGATCACTACACTGGTTCAACAGAGGAAAAAAAACTCAAAAATTCCACAATAGCTAAACCGACATAATTTTGAGCAAGATTGTGTAGTTTGTGTTCAAAACTGTATCTTCTTCTTTCTTTTTGCTTTCATATTTCAAAATAATTTGAAGCAGAAAATTTGGAAGTCCAACCCAAGGAACACTTCCATGTCCTTGAATCACTTGAAAATAAAACTACTCTCCGATCCCACCACCCCTTGCACTCCATTGTGTACTCTCCACAAGCCAGTGCATTTTCATGCAGCCAGGAAGTCAAAGAAACAGGACATCGGTGTTAATTTCTCTCATCTACTGAACAGAGGCCAATATGAGTCCTGCCATAAAAGTTGCATCCTCAAATTCAAGCTGATGACTTCTTTACTTCATTTCCTAAAATTAGTTACAGGGAGACAAGAGGTATTATTTATATTTGTCTCTCATTAATACTCAGAAATAGGTTGATAAATATTCTGATAGATGTTGAGCTAAATTGTTCTATAGTTCTATTTTCTCCCACAAAAACAAAAGCCTTGTGTTTGAACTGAAGTAATCCACATTCATATATATCTCCTTTCATGCAATTGAATTGCAAATTCAAGAAAATTGAAAAGTACACTGGCTACAAGCAACATCCTTTCAAAGGGGAGTCATTAATTCAGCAAAACTATGAGAGAAATAAGTACCTACTTCTGCAGCCAAGGTAAGTGCATGCTGGACTAAGTCTCAGTGAAAAATTGTCCTCTTTCCAAAGTATACCACAGGATAAGCAACAATTTTGGTATTAATTACATGGTTTGATTCCTTTTTTAAAATCAGAGTTGTTCTCAGTCAGACATTGTATTTTTGAAAAGTCTGGCATTCTATGAGCATAATAAAAAGGGCATTGATAATTATCAAAACACAGCTGATCCTATAATATACTCCCATTACTCTATGGTAAGTAACATTATGATCTAGAGAGGCTATGATGAGCTGCAGATGTGACAGTAGCTATGCCATCCTGCCTTTTGCCATGCTATTCTAGATAAGTTCTACCTTCTAGATTAATCATTACTTTTCTCCCCTGTATGTTATTGTAAGCTCCAAAGAAGACCAACTTTATGTGAGTGAAACACTGGCTGTATGATTCAGCTACTCCAGGAAGAATAACCAGAAAATATTTGTTCCAAGACCTATTAGTGATGGTTCTTTATATTTTCAGAACATAAAAGGGTGGGTATCTGATGGCATCAAATTACTGCCCAATCACTTACTAATCCCATTTTCAAATTCATACTGGCATACTATTTCACTTGAAGCTGAAAGAGGAATATAGATGATGGAAACTGGCTAAGACCAAAAGAAGGGTTGGGAACATAAACATATTCCAACAGAAAAGAGAAATTATTAAAAAATGAAAAAAAATTGAACACATCTGTCACGATAGAAGTTATCAGGGTTAGATATGGACTCAGCTTTTAGCCTTATTGTCTTTGATTCCACCTCTCACTTTTAATCCCAACAAAAGCACTTTTGATGACTGGTTTGATGGCTCAGCAAGTCAAGGCACTTGCTGCCAAGCTTCATGACTTGATTTCAATCCTCAGAACCCCCATGGAGGAAGGAGAGAACCAACTCCTGAAAGTTGTCTTCTGACCTCCACACATAATACGCTTCTCAAACACATAATATGTACAAATTACTATACAAAAAATTAGTTAAATGTCCTGTGTTGTTCAAGTATTGCCTAAAATGGTGTCTTAATCTCTTTTCCTGTTGCTATGATAAAATAATCTGACAGAAGCAACCCCAGGGTTCAGTTTACAGTTTAAGAGTATAATCCATCATGATGTGGAAGTCAGATCATAACACATCCACACTTGGGTAGGAGGAGAGAGAGATGCGTATCTGTGCTCAGCAAGCTTTCTCCTTTTCACACCATGTAGGACTTTAAGCTCAGGGAAGTTGTTGTTCCCTTTTGGTGTAGATCTTCCCACCTTAATCTACCTAATCACCATTATCTACCATGGGCATGCCCAGAGGCAATGTAAAGCCTCACATATATTCCTAGGGACTTGTCTTCTAGTGTATTCCAGATCCTGGGAGGTTGAAAATTTACACTAACCCTCAGAAATGGGCTTCTGAAACAGTTACTTCCCTGATCTTGGTGTGCTGGTCCTAAGTAGGCTCATTACCATACCTTCAGTTACCATACCTTCAATTCCTGTTTCCTCAGTATTAGCTTTGAGGTAGTGAGCAGACAGGCTTTGCTCTGGTAATATCACACTACTGGTGTGAGTGAGTGTGTGTGTGTGTGTGTGTGTGTGTGTGTGTGTGTGTGAGAGAGAGAGAGAGAGAGTAATATAATTTGATAAATATATGTAATATATACTATATAATACAATATATAATATAGTATATTATATATATAATATGTAATATATACATACTAGATATCGAGATGCTTACAATTTATTTGAATAATTTTTGCCATTGGATATAAAGAAGTCCAGAATAATGTCTCTCTACCAATGGTGTACTCTAGCTTAAAAACTATTTGGACCTCAGTACAAAGAAAAGAAAGTCCCCCTCTTATGTACTCTATAAACAGATAATAATGGCTCCTTGTGAAGATAGGTCCCTTTCTATCTGTCAGTCTTCTGATTAATGTGCCAGGAAGACATTAACTTTATTGCTACACACTAGGAGCCATTTAGGGTGAGTCACTGTAAACAAGCCCTGTAGTCAGACCTTCTCTAACACTAGTTTCCCCACATGTTTGCCTTTCCCAGATTTGCTGCCCTTAGAAACTTGATGTTATTTCCCTTGGTCTTGTCAATTAGCCACAGAATTATTTTCTTTGTTAAGACAGTCCTTAAGCCCCAGTTCTGACTGTGAGGAAGACGAGAGTAAAGATCTGAGAGAGAGGAGAGCTCTATGGTAGACCAGACTTTAATTGGTAAGAAGCCTGAAGAGAGTAGGAGACCCCCAGGAAGGGTGGGGCTCTGATAGGACAGAGAAGGGGCACTGGGAAGGAAACAGAAAATGTTTCCTTTGGCCTGAGCTGCCCTGTGTAAGGGTGGCTGAAATAAGATGAGAGGTGAGTGATCATTAGACACCCTTCCTGTTCAGTCCATTCTGGCATATAATAGGACAGGAAGGCAAGAATCTGGAGAAATGAATTATTTTAATTTAGGAATCCAAAATTAGTTTGGCAAATTGTCATTGTTTAACAAAAAATTGGAGGCATTTCAAAGGTAATCTAACCTTTACCAACACTAGTCACTCCTCTGAATTAACCCGGAACAGAATAATGCATGAATGATGCATACATATGCATATATAGCCATTAGTGTATTTCTGCTTTTTTTCTATAATTTACATATTATCGTCTAATTGCCAGCAGACAAGCTGAGGAGCCTACCATGAATTTTTTGTTTGTTTGTTTTTCGAGACAGGGTTTCTCTGTGTAGCTTTGGAGGCTGTCCTGGAACTAGCTTTAATAGACCAGAATGGTTTCAAACTCACAGAGATCCATCTGCCTCTGCCTCCCAAGTGCTAGGATTAAAGGCATTCTCCACCAATGTCCAGCTGCCTACCATGAATTTTAAAAATATTTTTTCCTATAGTTCACAATCACTTGAGACTGGAAACAACCACAGATTCCAACACTAAGTTTAATGGGAGATTTAGAGAAGGCAGAAACCTAGTAGGATGGAAAGGAGGAGGATAGGATTAAGGGGAAATGACAGGAGGGGAAGTTCATTGCCAAATCAGGTGAGATACTTGAAAGAAGTTGTCTTCATGAAACCAAGAACTTTACACTATGAATATACACCACTGCACAACTGCGTAAACATTGGAATGTATTTACTATGCTAGTTTATTTCTGTTCATACTCCTCAAATAAGGGCCATAAAAAATCTAGTGTAATCTCCACTGTGTTTTGTAAACAATTGAAAATTTATTTATTTAATGTGTGTGTGTGTGTGTGTGTGTGTTTGTCTAAGTTTACATGTACCATGTGCAGGCAAGAGACCTCAGAGACCAGAATTGGGCATCAGATACTCTGTAAGTGGGTTTGCGTGGTGGTGAGCTATCCTCCAAGAGCAGTAAGTGTTTTTAACCACTGAGCCATCTCTCTAGCCCTGAAATAAAGAGGATTGAAAACAAGCTAGTCCTTGTCATTTTCTGCAACTGATTTCAGTTCATCTGAAGCCTATAACCAGAAGTGGCAAGTCATGTTCCTTCTTAACTCTTAGTAGGAGTGGAAGTTTAGAATTCTTTTCTGATGGATGCTGAGTAAACATGGATAATAGAAAGTGAAGGGCTGTCATAATCAGGCCTTTTTAAATGGCGAGGCTACCTAAAATTAAGTGTTAGATTTAGTGGGTAATATTGGGTTGACCTTGCTACCCACTAAAAGATTTAATAGGCACCTTTCAGGTTAATTAGTTTTAATAAGAAACAGGAAGGTGAATGTGCAATTATTTTCTTTCAATTTATGATGTGGAGAGAATCACAATTATTTTATTAAAGTATCCTCTATTTTCTCTAAAGCCTCTGAAGATAATAACTATTTTCTGAAATTTCCTCAATGAGAATGAGCCACGTTCTCTCCATTGTTAGTATGATGAAGATAGTTCATGAGGTGCTTAAATTATAAAGGAGAAACTAAATGTCATCAAATAATTTAAGATATTTATGAAAGTTAAATTTACATTATTACTCAAATTATTGAATTTCATTTGCTTCATCAGATTAATTACATAAACTTAGTCGTTTCTATTCAATTTGTGAAATAAGCTTAAAATAAAAGATGATTTTTCAAGAGATGGGGATATTGCTGGATGGCTAAGACTTCACGTCGCTCTTGCAGATACTTGATTTCCATTCCCTGAGCCACATTGGGCGGCACACAACTGCCTGTAACTCCAGTTCCAGGGCTTCCAATACCTTCTGCTGGTCTCCAAGGCCACACAAAAATAAACACAAATAAAATAAACTCAATAACATGTGATTTTCTTATGATATTTTATATTACGTGATAAATTATTAAATGTATTGATAAAGTGACAGCATATTCCAGTCTAACTCTCACTTCCTGGCCATTATTTATTAGCTGACTCTGATACTTTTTCATCTTTGTCCAACTAAAAGTTTATCTTGAAGGTCATAATATTTTAAATCTTCTTAATATGGATTGTAGTTTGTAGTTATTTGAAGGTTTATACTCTGATATTTTCCAAATTGTCACAAACTTTGAAAAAATCAAAATAGAGTTGTGAACTGAGGTTTTCAGGAAAGATAAGAATGCTACCCTGTGGTAAATTTTGACAAGACTGAGTGATTGGTTAATATTTCAGTAACTGTGGAGCATCAGAAGTTTGAAGCCCAATCATAAGACTACCATCAGCTAACACCTCACACCTGTGGTAGAGGTTACCCTGTTTTGATATAAGCCATTTACCTGATGTTTCCAACTATCTGTCTTTAAAGTACCTTGGTTTATGAGTCCTTTTTCTCTGTCACTATAAAAACTTCATGAAATTGTTGTGACATTAGAACATGGTGTTGGGAGTGACCCAAGTCCATGTCGCCAGGCGGCCATTATTGCTCATATTTACTCCACAATAAACTATCTACTGTTCCACTTGAGGTGGGAACTGTATTTTCCCACCAGCACTGAAGATTTAGTTTTGATAAAGAAATCATTAGTCATAAGAGAACATGAATGTGTTTAGAATACAAATATTATGTCAGTTATTTAGTTTCTGTATTTCCATTGAATAATTCCAAAATATGCCAACTTAAATTATGTTTCTGTGCCACATTGGTTTCTTTGAGCTAAAGGCCACTGAGAGCCGGAAAAAACTGCTGTGAAAAAAAACTCTGTACACTGTGAATATGTATTGCTCTCATTGCTAATAAAAAGTTGATTGGCCGATGGCTAGGTAGGATTTTCAAGGCAGAGGGAATGCTGAGGAGAAGAAGGGCAGAGTCTGAGAAGTCCCAACAGATGCAGAAAGAAGCAAGACGAATGTTCCTTGTTGAAGGTTGGTACAGCCATAAGGCAGAAGTTAGATAAAAAAAATTTGAGTTACTTTAAAATATCAGAGTTAGCTAGTAACCACCCTGAGCTATAGGCTGAGCATTTATAGTTAATAATAATTCTCTGGATGGTTATTTGGGAATGGCTGCCAATACCCAGAGAAACTCCTCCTATGAGAGACCCATGAAATCTGAGATAAAACCTGAAATCCTGGGGCAGGAGAGATGGCTCTGCAGCTAGGAACACTTGTTGCTATTCAAGATCCATTTAGAGTCTCCTTCTGCTTGGGGATCAAGATTCAGAACCCTTCACTCCTCCAGCGCCAAGCCTGCCTGCATGCTGCCATGTGTCCCACCACCCTGGTGATGATGAACTAAACCTCTGAACTGTAAGCCAGCCCCAGTTAAATGTTTTCCTTTGTAAGAATTGCTGATGGCACAACCAAACCTTGAGTGGCTTGGCATTTTCCAAGTCTGAGTGGGCAGAGGATAGAGATGGATCTCTGTCTAGGCATCTTGGTCTTGGTGGGGCACAATCAACAAGGAGGCCAAATGCCACCCATGAATTCTGGGCCTTGGCATGCAAGAGAAGAAAAGCAACAGCTCTAAGTCATGCCTTATGGCTGGGGCAGGCAGGACTTACTCAAATGCCACCCTTGACTCAATCAGGCACTTGCCTGGTGCCCCTGTCACAGATGGGTGGTGCAACATTATGATAACCAAATTAAATGGAAGAGAGAGAGAGACAGAGACAGAGAGGGAGGGAGGGAGGGAGAGAGGGAGGGAAAGAGAGAGAGAGAGAGAGAAGAGAGAGAGAGAGAGAGAGAGAGAGAGAGAGGTAGAATGATTCATGGGCTAGGGTACTGAGGAACAGGGTGACTGTGATGGCCTGCTAGTCACACTGAGTCCAAGGTGCTGTCTGGGCCTGGGCTAAGGAACAAGTCTTGGTCAGAGGCCCCAAGGGGCCTGGGCTGATATCTGTGGCTCCTGTGGTCACCGGGGGCCTTTCAGAGGCCATCTGAGGCAATATTGATATCTGAGGGACACAATGCAGTAGGGGTTATGCCAATCTGAGAGGCCTGCACTACCACCTGGTGCCATGGTATTATCTGGGCCAGGGCTGCTGTTGAGGGCCATAGTCTGTGTTGATATCCATAGCTTTGGATAGCACTGAATTCCATACTGATGCCATAGGTCTGGTCCTCCACCTGTGGCTATGTTGTTGTCCAAAGGCCACACTGCAGTGGTGGCCATGCCAATTCCAATGGTCTGTACTGCACCTGGGACCATGGTGACGTCAAAGTCTGGGCTGCTGCCTCGTACCATGTCTTGGTATGTGGTCCCATCGCAGCTGGAATCCATACTGATGTCTATGGATCATGTTGTCACCAAAAACCTCACAGATGCCTAGGATCTAGGTTGAAAAACCTGTGGCTATGTACCTAGTGCCATAGGGCTATGTTGCCACCAAGACTATGTTAATTTGAGTGGCCTATGCTATTTCCTGGGACCATGGTATTGTCCTGGCTGGGGCTGCTGCTGAGTGTCATGTCTGGGTCTGGGTCCCGACAATATCCCAGTGTCTGGGTTGATGTCTGTGGCTTCTGTTGCCATTGAGGGCCATGTGGATGACCACAGTCTAGTTAGCCACCTGAGACTGTAATATTGTCCAAGGGCCATGCTGCTGCCAGGGCCATAGAAATATCTTGCCCAAGATGTTGCCTAGGGCCATTCTGAGTCTGTGGCTCTGCAGTGGCTGGGGTCTAGGGTGATGTAAATGGCTCCTGTTGCCACCTTGGGCTCTGCAGATTTCCAGGATGCAGTCAGACACAGGAGACCATGTTGATGTCTGAGGGCCATGCTGTCACCAGGTCCACAGTTGTCTTGGTAGCTTGTGTTGCCACTGGAGCCACAGTGATGTTCAGGCCTGAGTTGCTGACCAGGGCCATGTCCGGATCCATGGACCTACTGAAGCTGGGGTCTGTTATGATGGTCATGGCCTGTGTTAACACAGGTGGTCATAGGAACCATAAGTGTGGAAATCCAGGACTGTGCAGAGGCAGTCCAGTCCTACACTGGTACTGGGATAGCTGGCCCTGACTCTTGCTAAATATCACAGGAGGACAGCTGACTACTACGGCCCTCAGGGGAGAATGAAACCCACTAGATACCAGACATCTATGTGGTCTTTGGTGACTACATGGGAAAGATGCCCTCCTGCTACCTGCAGCAGATGAGAAAGCTGACCCCTTGGCCATGATAGTGAGAGAACTAGCCCTGCTCCTCACCAGCTG
This sequence comes from Cricetulus griseus, assembly GCF_003668045.3. Classification (NCBI taxonomy): domain Eukaryota; kingdom Metazoa; phylum Chordata; class Mammalia; order Rodentia; family Cricetidae; genus Cricetulus; species Cricetulus griseus. The sequence continues at coordinate 223,921,897 of NW_023276806.1, forward strand.
CAGCACACAGGAGAGTGGGCCCTGTGCCCTACCTGGGCAACTCTCTAGAGCTGACTCTTGTTGAGAATACAGGTGAAAGGACACAGATGACCCAGCCCTGAGGGTGTGAGACCAGGAGAGCTGACTCTGCCTTCACTCATATTCCCCCTACAGCATGCCAGAGACAGGGCTCTATATCTCAACTGGGCAAAACAGTAGAGCTGACCCTGGTAGTGTGAGTGTAGGTAACCTGGATCTGAGGACCTAGAGCAGGAGAACTGGCCCTGCTCATTGCTATAGGCTGCATTGGGTGAACTAGCCAGGGCAGTGCTGGAGAGCTCACCTCACCTGACTATGTAGCCAGGATGAGGGAAAGCTGATGGGATGACCAAACCAGCTACCACCTAAGCCCAGAACCAGGACTATGTGTTAGCCTACACCAACATCTTCCTCATCTGCAGGCCCTCCACAACACAGTACGACAACCGGATATCCATGAAGAGCCCAAGTAGTGTAGGAAAATCCAGAGGCCTTAAAACAGACAATGACTCCTAGCAATGAACACCCACAAGCAAAGATGAATGGACTAAGGGGTAAACTCTGTGACTAAACAAAAACAAGATTCTCCCCCGACCCTTTTATCTGGATTTTGCTTTTTCTTTTAAATTTTTGTGGGGTGGGCATTGCAAGGGAAGAGGGTGGATGTGAGGAGACAGATGAATGGGATCAGGACACATGATATAAAACTCACAGAGAACTAATAAATGTTGAAAGGAAAGAAAAAAATCACGGTTTAGTTCCCAGCACCCACACCAGGCAACTCACAAGCACATATAATTCCAGCTCCCAGGGATCTGACACTTTCTTCTGACATCTATGGGTACCAACACACACACACACACACACACACACACACACACACACACACACACGCACGCACGCACGCACGCACGCACGCACGCACGCACACACACACACACACACACACACAATAACTCTTAAAAATATAACCATAAAGTTATATATATATATATATATATATATATATATATATATATATATATATATATATATATGAAACCATAAAAGACATAACAGTCATTCTTGATAACAGAAAAAATTACATTTTGGAACCTACTTGCAAATATTAAGTGTGATTATATTTCCACAAAGTTACCAATTCTTTTAAGTTCATCTGCTTATCTGCTTATTTTTTCCTTCTCTTTTATTAGTTTGCTAAATCTTCTTTGTTTTTTGTGGTTTTTTGAGACAGGGTTTCTCTATGGCTTCGGAGGCTGTCCTGAACTGGCTCTTGTAGACCAGACTGGTCTTGAACTCACAGAGATGCACCTGCCTCTGCCTCCTGAGTGCTGGAATTAAAGGCGTGTGCCACCACTGTCCAGCTTGCTACAGCTTCTTAATCAATGCTACAAGCTATCTTCAAACCCCTGTCCAGCTTCATTGAGGAGGAACCTGAAATTTGCACTCTTTATATCCCTCCTCTTGGGGCAGTGAGGAGTGCTGAGTCTTTTGTCTACTACAATTTTAAAACATATGCCTTAAGAACCAATAAAGAGGTCAAGGCTAGTGACAAAAATTATAGTACCCTTTGTGTCCAAAAGATGTGTACAGAAATCGGAGTGGATAAAAAAATTAAAAGAGAGAGAGAGATGGAAAGACAAAGACAGAGAGATGAGACCCATGTAACAGGAATCCAACACTCACTTTAAAACCATTATTATTTAATGCCCATGCTGTTTTGCTTGCATGTTTGCCTATGCATAATGTTCATGGCTGGTGACTGTGGAGACCAGAAGAGGCCAGTGAGGGCCTTGGATCTCCTGGAGCTGGACTTACATTGTGAACATTGTGAGCTACAACACAGGTTCTGGGAATAGAACCCTGTTTTCTGACAAAGCAACTCTCTTTGTCAGAGAGTTCTGCTGAACTCTCTCTCCAGTCCTTTTATATGCCACAGATTAGGGTTTTCTGTGCATTATGTTCTATGGTGGTTATTTTACACTCATTTCACACTAATCCAGTTCAAATCTAATTCTATTACAATTAAAATGAGAGATTATTAATGTTTCAAGTGATTCATTTAAAGATAGATCCAAAAGGTATCAGACATAGTCAAAACCAGTAACACTTACCTGTAAAATACACAATATGTCTCTCACAACACGAACAGAATCCATTAACATCCACAGATGGAAAGATTTCACATAACATCATATATGTAAAATACCAAACCAAATGCCTCAGGACAGTGGGAGCTAAATAATCATTAATTGTGCTTTGATTATTGAAAAATACAGTTGCATGGTAACAACATATATAAGTGAAATAAAATAAACCAAAATTACGTTAAGTGGGTTATTCATTTGACAGAAAAATTCCCCAAATTTTGCTGCAAAGTAAATCTCCATGTTTCATGTAGCTGTCAGAGTGAAATTTAAATTCTACTCAAATAGAAAAAAAATGTTTCCTTAATTATCTCAAAATTATACTCAAGAATTTTTCAAATGTTTAAAATTACAGATTTGAAGGGGAAGCAAAACTTTCTGATGGAACTTCACCAGCAAAGTTCAAACCCTGAACAAGGCCACAGTTCTGCCTAAGCAATTAGCAGAGTTGAAGCTACAATACTGATATGTTGCCTGATGAAAATGGTGAAAAGTTTAGAAAATAGTTCTAAAAATAAGTCAAGATCAAAATGTTTCTGTTTGTAAACCACAGTGTGATTCCATATTTCCTGTGGTTTGTATGTATCTTACATCCAGCAACGGTTGGTGTATTGGTAGCTCGGGGAACAGTATAGCATAACGAAGAAGTGTGGAATTTCTAAGAGGTGGAATATTATTAAAGACAAACCTGGTCCCCTCTCTGGTCCCTCAGATACCCCTTCTTCCTTGTGATTGTGTTGTATATGCCACATACTGATGGCATGTGCCTACCATCAGACTTCCACCTGGCATTGAACTCATGGAACCATTAATTGTAAACAATTAGCTTCAAAAACTGTGAGCTATTAAAACCTCTCTATTTTTAAAATAAATGATCTAGCCTTCAGTACTTTGTTATTGTTGTTGGAAATGGCCTCCTGTAAACTAAAATAAGTTTTCAGTCTCCTCACGTTATTTTGTATTTTAGTCTTCCTTAGGAAATGAGTGTCCATAAATGTGTGTAAAATTCATTGTCTGCTAATATTAATGATGATTACAGTATATATTGAAAATACAGAGAGTATAGAATTAGCTGCATCAGAAATTCTCATTAAATTAAAGGCTTATCTATGTCCTAATATTACTAGTTGGGCTCAAAAATTGTTAGACATTTCCAGAATTTTAATAGCGTTTTTAGATATTAGTAGGGAAGAAGACAAAATATCAGATTGTGACATACTGTTTTCACAGCACATTAAGATATGACAGGCATATTAAGAGATATTTGGAGATGGATGTATAGTTATGAAAATATTACTACAGTTGTGTAAATATGTGTGCTGAAGCATATTAAAACACAAAATCAAGGAGTGGCTGAAGAGATCCTACAGTGGTTCAGGTCATTTGCTTCTATTGCTGAAAATCTAGGTTCCATTGCAAACACCCACATGGCAGCTCACAACTGTCTGAGTCCATTTCCAGGGCATTAGATGCTCGTTTCTTGCTTCTCACATGTACAGACATGCAGCAAAACAATCATATATATGAAATAAAATAAATAAATATTTTAAAAATACATTGAGGAATATTTCTCTAAAAAGGGCATAAAATATTAATTGACTTTGAATATATTTAAATTTCAAACAGCAAATGTCTACAAAGAATTTATTAAAATATCCACATCATAATTGCACTTGGGCTACTTTTCACCATATCATTGGCATCTAGCAAAAGTTCCCAGCATGACCACAATTTTTTATATGCAGGCTATTTTATGATATTTGGGCTGGGAACCGGGACAACCCTGTATACAAAATTACTCTGTGTTCTGTTTACAAATGCTTCTGGGAAAGACATGTCACTCTAGGGTTTAAAATATAGTCCTTTGGCTTTTTGCATATTTTAACAGGACTACATAACAATATATACATAAAACGATCCCTGTTACTCAATGCACTTATCTGAAAGACACCATCATCTGTTTGCTCTACACAGTGCTTCCATAATATCAGTTCACAGCAGAAATACTTCTAACAGAGTCGTGTGTGTACATAACAGTACCATTTCTCAGTTGGAGTCTTTTGCTTGATGTAACACCAAAACCTTGAAATGAATTGTGCTTACCAAGTAGAAAAGAAAGAGAGAGAGAGAGACAGAGAATACACAGTGATCATCATTCAAGCAGCAACAATGACTTTATTCTGAGGCTGTAATTTCTTCCTAGTGAACTCTCATACAGATACTCAGTAATGCGTAATCACTTATCCTTCATGCCATCCACATTGTTAGGCTCTGAATTCACAAATCACCATAACAACATGGAAAATGAAGAAATATGATTGTTCTGAGTTTGGCTATCCAACCATCTCAGCATTTTTCCATGATTCAGTATGGACCCAATTGTTCCTATGAGCAAAACTGAATAATTTTTACTATTATCTTGCACTTTCTTTTTTTTTGGTTTTTTTTTTTTTTGGTTTTTTTTTTTTTTTTTTTGGTTTTGGAGGCTGTCCTGGAATTAGCTCTTGTAGACCAGGGTGGTCTCGAACTCACAGAGATCCGCCTGCCTCTGCCTCCCGAGTGCTGGGATTAAAGGCGTGTGCCACCAAAGCCGGGCACGCACTTTTTCTTAAACAAAAGAAAGCTTAGCTAAGTCCCTAGCAGGGCTTATATATCCCCCCAAATTCTGGATCTCCTCCCTTATTGGTTTTAAAACTTATTATAAAACCTAAATTTAACAAATGCACTTCAGCTTATACCTTCTTTCTTCCCTAACAACTTTGAAAAGTTTCATTGGATTTCAAGGTGTTCTTTCCTAGGCAGTAATATTCTGATCACTTTGGGGTGTATTGCCTAAGGACGTTACCACTTCGGTGGGTGTAATGAAGTGATCTCTCTCTCTCTCTCTCTCTCTCTCTCTCTCTCTCTCTCTCTGTCTGTCTCTCTCTCTCTACCTCTCTCTCTCTCTGTCTCTCTCTCTGTATGTGTATTTATTTTGACCTCTACATTTAATGGCATTTAAATACTAACTGTGTAACAGTCCTTTATTTTTCATTTAAATTAAATTATCTGGTTATATTATGAGCCATGTTTCAATACAAACTTTTAAAATTAATGTTATTCTGATTTAATGACAGATAAACATATACCGTCACAACCACCCTGATCAGATCTCAATATTTCAACTATAATTATAATGTAATTCAAATTTGATTAGCTTTAATGTTTTTTTTTCTGAATGCACTTAGTTGTATTTTGGGCCTAATTTTTTAATAATAATAATAAATAATGATAATGATAATCTCATTCAGGTACATTATGCTTTGTCTTTGACTTAGACTCAAGCTTCTGGGCGATATAAACATCATCACTCTTTTCCATGGAACATTGCAACTTGCTTATATAGTACAAAAGTGGAGGGACCAGGGGCACTGAATCTCTCACATGAAGAAAACCTTGGTGATGTCCATTTCTCCCAGAATCCTTTGAGTTTGCAATAGCTATTGTTACATTCTTTCAAATAATTCTTCATTGCTGAAGGTCAAATTCTTTTTGAAATTTTCTTAGCTAAAGGACATCAATTTCACAAAGATCACTTTTCATTACCTAGACTGTATTTATTCATCAAAGAGGTCTCAAAATTGCAGTTCCAGACCGGCAAGATTGGCTCAATGGGTCTAGAAACCTGCAAAGGATGGTGACCTAAATTTGATCCCTGTGACTCCTGCAAGCATTCCTCTAATTTGCACATGTGTTATGTATGATACACAAACTATACAATTCATCAACACAAATGCGCATAATGCAAACAATAAAAATGTAATAAAAATTTAAATCCAAGGCCCAACTCTAGAAGGTTCATAGTTAGGTTTTCTATTACTGCGAAGAAACACCATGACCATGTCAACTCTCATAAAGTAAAACATTTAACTGAGGTGGTTCACTTGCAGTTCAGAGGACCATTCCATGGTCATCAGAGTGGAACATGGAAGCATGCAGTTCAACATAATGCTGGAGAAGAAGCTGAGAGTCCTTATATTTTTCAGGCAATAGGAAGTGCTCTGTCTCACTGGGCATGGTTTGAACATATATGAGATCTCAAAGGTTGCTTACACAGTGATACACTTCCTCCAACAAGACCACACCTACTTCAAGAAGACCACATCACCAATAGTGCCACTTCCTTTTGGGGCCATTTTCTTTCAAACCACCACAACAGGTCAGGTAAATGATTTTATGTACATTTAAGGTAGACAGCTCCCAAAAAGGCTATCTGAGAGCTTGTGATAAGAATATACTGGGCCCCACTTCTCTCTAATCCCAAATCACCATCTTTACCTTCATTTCATTGAGAGAGAGAAAGAAAAGGAAAGAGAGATCTCCATAAACTAACCTCAAAACCAAAGTCAAATTCAGCCACAGAATCAAAAAATGATGTTCAGCTGTCCTTGGTGAAAAAAGACTTGTGACATCATGAACCAACTTAAGGTCTGCCAGAGCCAGAAGAACCAGAGACACAGAAATGTAGAGAAGAATTGAGGAGTGGATCCGAGAAGTCACAAGCTTTGGCCCACAGTGGAAATGGCCAGCAGCACAGATAGTGGAGGAGCTCAACTGGTACTGACCTAAAAGCTTCCTCCCTGAGGACTAGCTCTCATAGTATGCAAGTGCTATAGAAGCTGCCAAGGGAACAATGAAATCAATAGCCCTACCTAGCTGTTAAATCTGCAAACCACAACAATGACAGGCCTGAAGAATATTTCCAAGTTCAATAGTGGGACTTATATCCTGTGGTAACCAACAGTTGTCTAATTATGCTTAAGGCTTAATTGGTAGAAAGGAACTATTCCTGGTACTATAAATTTAGCCAATAACAGTATCTACAGAGGTCACAGACCCTACAGAAGAAACCACTAATGCCATTTTTATAAATCAATAAATCACCAATATTGGCTTCCATTTGTATTCTTAACACCTTTATAATCACAGATAAGGGTAGCTCTCACTCCTCATCAAAGAAGCTTCTTTTTACAGTGGGCAAAGGCTATTGCAGAGACATACATATGCAGAGAATAAGTGACCTTGGGGTTTCTATTCCCAATCATATATCTACAACACAAACCCTATACCTAATATTCAGGGAACATCATGGAAGAGGGGTGTAGAAAGATTGTAAGAGCCAGAAGACCACAACATATGTAACAGGATAGTATTTCCTAGAAAGAACAAGGATGCAGCACCCATGATATCTCAACAATATGGTTGCTTGAATAATGCCGGCATGATGACAATACCAGTTGATCTGCCAGTCTTGATTAGAGGAGTTTTACAAGCCCCTTCCCCTATATAAAAATCAACAGGCATTCAATGAATTCTGATGGAGAATCAGTTTTCTCCAGGACAAGCACCCTAATCATTTATTCAATCCCAAGCAATCAGCCCTAAAGACATGTATGTATACAGAACACTAAGTAGAGTCAGCAGTGTGGGTGTGGGTGTGGGGTGTGAATACAGAGTGACCATATTCATTATGAAAAAAAGAGTGCATGAATCACAGAGGCAATGAGAGAGTGAGAAGAGTTGAAGGGGGAGAGGGAAACATGGAAACAATGTAAATACAGTATAATCATGTATAACATTGATTATGTATAACATAAATAAAAATCACATTAAGAAATACATTGTTGGCTTTAGGAAAATATAGGGTTCATAGGTGGAGGTGAGCTCAAAAAAGTGGATACAGATGTGGTGTTTTTCATGCAGAGAAGACAGTCCAATTTTTTCTTTGAGCTGCACAGGTTCCACCTTTGCTTTTATTATCCTGTTAGGAAATCCAAATGGTCTAAGATCCATTATGTGATTCCTGATAAGATTTCTTTTTAACTAAAATCTCTTTGGTCTGTGTATTAGCTGTATGTTCAAATGAACTGGCTCAGGTTTTAGATCTATATCTTCAACATTTTTTGAACAATGGTGCACCCTTCCATCGGCTCAATGATAACAATATCTACATCTTTTAGAAATATCCAATAGGATAAGAAATACTCCTGAACAAAGAAGTTTCTTTATCAGGAACATTACAGAACTTAGAAGCAAGTTCTTGAATCTCAGCAAACAATGAGTTTGTGCCTTTCAAAATCTACTAGACTATCTGGGCTCACACATCCTTTGGAAATGATTTCATGTACTGTTTTTGTCTGTTTGTTTCCTCACCACTGTTGAAAATGGAACCTAATGGCAACTAACTATGATCTCAGAATAAGATGGAAAGCATACCCTAATCTATATGTAAATATCACACTAATTTTCCTATTCTGAGCACTAATTAAAAGCCATTTCAACCAGCTTTTGTAAAAGTCCATCAGTACTTGAAATCCAGAACTCAAATGTATCCCACATAAACATTATTCCCTGAAGGTAACCATGGATTTTATTTTTGTATGTTCAAGGTTGTGTTATGCCACGGATTCTTTTTTTTAATTTGAATTAGAAACAAGATTATTTTACATGACAATCCCAGTTTCCTTCTCCCTCCCGTCCTCCCCTGCCATCCCCAACCCCAACTAAAATCCTACCTATCACGGATCCTTTCTGCTTCCCCTGGATGGTGAGGCCTTCCATAGGGTGTCATCAGAGTCTATCATATCCTTTGGGATAGGGCCTAGGCCCACCCCGTGTGTCTTGGCTCAGGGGGTATTCCTCTATGTGGAATGGGCTCCCAAAGTCCACACCTATGCTAGGGATAAGTACTGAACTGCTATGGGAGGTCCCATAGATTTCCGAGGTTTCTACACTGAAACCCATGTTCCTGGAATCTGGATCAGTCCCATGCTGGTATCCCAGCTATCAGTCTGGGGAGTAAGAGTTCCCCGATGTTCAGGTCAGCTGTTTCTGTGGGTTTCACCAGCCTGGTCTGGACCCCTTTGCTCTTCACTCGTCCTTCTATGCATCTGGATTCCAGTTCAGTTCAGTGATTAGTTGTGGGTGTCTGCTTCTACTTCCACCAGCTGCTAGATGAGGGCTATCGGGTGGCACAGATTCTTAACATGTTATGTATTAGAGAGTGAACATCAGAGAAGGCATGCTAAATTTAATCGATTCATTAGCTGAATTAAATAATTGCAGAATAAGAGGTTTTTTTCAGAGGCCTGGAGCTACAGTTCTATGGGAGAGCAGTTGCCCTGAATGGATGGATCCATAAGGCTCAATCCCTAGTCACTACTGTCTCACCACCATTATATACACAAAAGGAAATACTGTGTCTGTGTGATGACTCAGTAGATAGAGGCATTTGACATCCAAACCTGGAGATCCGAGTTCAGCCTCAGATACTCATTTAGAGGTGGAACGAGAGAACCCAATCTTGAAACTTCTCTTCTCACTTCTACACGCTCATTGCTGTGGCATTTACCACCTCCACATCAGTCACACTGTTGTCCTGTTATGCATGCTGCTGTGGCAAGCAAAAACCCTACCACATATACCCATGGTGATAATAAATAACATTATAATAAATTTTTAAAAATAGAATTTCAGAAAGTGAGAGGCCATTGGTGAGGAGGGGCATGAGAACTTAAGACAACGATTACATTTGGTCAAGAACTTGAATCTGGGTACTTCTCCATATCTGGCACTGAGTGTACTATATTCTTCAACAAGAGGTTTTCTGATCATGCCACTCTTAGAAGATGGTGACAGCTATTTACTGCTTATCTGTGGGACTAAATGATTGAATTGAGACCAAAAGAGCTTAAGTGTCTAAAAATAAAAGGTCAACTCACTAGAAATAACTTTTCAGTTTCCCCTAATGGCTTTCTGTGAATGATTAGAATAATTCCAATGATTTATTTTTGAGAAAACTTCTTGAGAAATACACAAAAATCATCCAATGTATTTCCATGACAGTATCATCACAATCTCTCAGTGACACATCTGTCTTCAAAATTCTGTGAGAGAAGACAGGATGAGGCTGGAAATTAATCAAGTCCAAGTCATAATTGAAAGTAGTCCTACTTTATCACTGTAAATATGGCACTATACAAAGTTTCAACCAGCAATTTGACATGGTTAGACATAAGTTATTTTTAGTTGCTTCTATATACACTTTATTATAAAAATATGATAACTTTTATTCTCCTAATATAATAAATGTAGGTGCAATAATTATTGATTCATGTATTTTCTAATACTACATAGTGGTAAAATAAAATTTAAAAAACTACAACAAATTCTAAATAAAAATTGGGCAAAAAGTACAATTTGTAGCAAGACTCACAGAATGAATCATTTGGGGTTATTTATTAAATAAGCTAATGCTCATGGTTTATAAATGTTGCTATAAAAAGAACCACCTGGTATTTTATCTTTAAATTCAACTGTTCTGCTCAGAACCAAAACTGTCACCTTAACTGACTTAAAAAATTAATCTCCAGGATCCTTGTTAAGAACTTAATAAAGGCTACCTAATAAGCATCCCTGATAGACAATGAATTATATTCCTCACATAAAATGCTGACACCTAAAGTAAGGAAGCATACTCCAGAGTTAGTGAATGAAAATACCTAGCCCCCGACAATTTAACATCAATTTACTTGCTCTCCAAAACTGCCCTAAGAATTTATCTACATTTCAGTAACACATTAACAACCTCATAGTAAGAATGATCAGCAGGTGTCCTTAGACCCACTTGAGTTTCATGGATCCCAGACTCCCAGCATCTTCAACATTATTAGAAACAAAGGAACAACAACTGTATGGTCTCCTACACCTGTCAAATCGGCTCCTCCAAGGGGTATTGCCAAGGAACAGGAATCTCTCCCCAGAAAAAAGAAGCTTTCTGAATACCTCTATATATTGAGCACTGTGGCAAAAACAAAAACAAACAAAAAAAAAAGTGCTCTCCCATGTAATCGATCTGCCATGGTTGTTCTTCAATTACAGAGCTCTCTCAAGTTCTTTCTGCCATAAAGTATCAACTTCATACGCAAGAGTGGCTAACTGTCTGTAAGTAGCTTTAAACATTATGTTAGTGAAATTTTTCAGGGGTAGTGATGTAGAGAACAGTTAGACCGTTTTCCTAGGATGAAGGGAGCTCTGAGTTCTATCTCTGGTGCTACTTATATCCAATATTGATAGCCCATGCTCTGGCACTGGGTGGTTGAAATAGAAGGATCAGTCCTTCAAAGCCACCCTCAGCTCAGCTACAAAACAAATCAGAGTCAGTTTGTACTACAATAGAACCCATCTCCTGAGGGAACGAAAAAATATTTGTTTTTATAAAAAAATATCTACTCAAGACTTTTTTCTTTTTAAAAGAACTACTCAAGATTTTTAGTCAGGTTTGATACTCTCTTAGTTGATGTTTGATGAATCACATAGTTTAATATCATCCTGACTATTGAATGTTTCAAAATCAAACATCCTAATCCTATATTTTGTTTCTACTAATTTCAATAGGCGAAAAAAATATATATGAATAGCTTGCTGGCTCTGCTGGTGGTTAACTTTACTAGAGACAACTTTTAGGATGTAGCACCTAATTGGCTGAAAAATCCAAGTGAAGAATAATTAAGATGAATAATTTCATGCCCACCTCCGCCCCCAAAGCTCTACCTTTTCTACTCAAGTGCTTTATGAATTTCTGATGTATCACTACTTAGTGTATACTTTTAAATGTAATAATGAGCTGTAGGTCCAGGTCACTGTCATACTTCCTGACGGCACTTCACAGGATAATTAAGAAAGCCTGGTGTTTACATTCTCTTTTTAGAACCACTTTCATCATTCTGTGAATTAATGTGGGAGTACTAAGTCTATTATAACTACACAGAGCTGGTTCAAAACAGTGTGAAAGCTTTCGTCTCCAATAGTGTGTTTTTGTGGCAAAAGGTTAATTTCGTTATATTCATTCCATTAGAGCTCAAAGAGGGCAGTTTCACTCAGATGTTGGAACACATGAATTGGGACTGTCAAATGCAAATTCCACTCAAATTAAATGCCTACTTAGAATGAATTGTGCTTGTATTTCAAAAGCATTACATTTAGCTGATGGCATGCATACTTGTCAGAAAGTAATACTGATTTATAGGACTTGCACAGCCAGCCAATGTTGGGGAAAATGGGAGAACCAGAGGGACTCAAAGGATGCTGAGTCTTTTCATGAAGACAAAATACAATATAAGTGATGTAAATACACAAAGAAATGAACTTAATGAGCTCATGGAGCTATCTATTCAAATCACACCACTGGGAGAAGAGAATTCCAGTCCCAGAGCCACAGCCTACTAGTCTAAGTCTATCTAAATAATATTAACTGACTTCTCTCTGTCTCTCTGTCTGTCTGTCTCTGTCTCTGCCTCTCTCTTCAGGGTATACTGTTGTGTCTACCATTGTTACTCTGTTTTCCTCTGGGGATAAAATACTCTGACACAGTGATGTAATGGGGTTTATTTTGCCTCACATATGTTAAAGCCCATCGAGGTGAAGAAATCAGGTTAAGATGCTTGTCACATGGTCATATTACACCCACAGCCAAGAAGCAGACAATGATGAACACTGTGTTCAGCTTGCTTTCTCTTTTTTCACAGTCCAGGATACCTACCCATTGAACCATTGAACAGTGCCATTCACAGTGGGTGGGTCTTTCCACATCAATTAGCCTTTCAAGATCATCCCCCACAGGGAGGCTTAGAGGCATGATTCTGGATCTCATCATGTTGACAATAGTTAAGAACCATGAAGTTCTATAAGATGGTATCTTCATGTGTCATGAAGTTGAGTCAAAAGCCATGTTCCTCACAGGTGACAAATGAGAAGATAAACCACAAAAGAAGATGACTACAGACTAGCTTAGGCTGCTTGATACAGACAGCAAAGCAAAATTAAATAAATGGAAAACCAAAAAGAGAAAAAGTAGAAATTATGCAGATATCCAGACAAAGGGAGAACTGAATTTAATAGTGAAAGCAAGTTAAAAATATAGTGAGACCAACTAAGAAAGAATCAGTTCCAAAAAAAAACCAAAATAGCTTTTCATTTGTGTCATTTGCTAATTGTCTGTTAATTCCTTAATTTGTCTGTAACAAAGAGAAATTATCAAAGGAAACATCTTCCAGGTAGAGAACAGTCACCATTCCTAACATTTAAGGGACAAACATTCTTGTCACTTCCTTTTAGTTGTTAGCTACAGCCCTCACTCCATGTTATGGAGCACAAACCAATTTCCTTCCCAGGCTTGAACTGCTAAAGAGAAACTCAACCATGTCATACCTCTCTCTCCCCCCTGCCCCTCCCCAAACCAGATTCTTCTCTCACACAATCCATCTCAACAGTTTCCCCTCCACTCCTCCCAGCTCTCCCTACCTTCCTCTTTCCCCAGGTCCAATCCTCTCCATTTTCTCTTCAGAAAAGAGCAGACCTCCAAGAGATGAGAGCCCAAATGACAAAACAAGGTACAATGGAAGCCCTCTTATCAGGGCTGGGCAAGGCAACCCAACAAGAGGAAACCTTGCCAGTGTTCTAAGAGGGACACCTGCTGAAGTCTCTATTCTTATTATAGACATACCTGTCCATACTCTGCCTTAGCCTGAAAATGAAGAATCCAGGTATGATACAGAAGGGTGCTTGTAGCTGAGAAGTCAAGTGTGTATAAAGATGGTGAGGGGAAGCATTAGAGGCAAGACAATAAGGACAAGATAATTTTCACTTAATGTTTAGAATTGTGTCTTCTTTTGTTTTCATCTCAAGCTATGTATTTATTTGTTCATTTGGTCTGTTATTTCCTATGATTTTTATTTGTTTAATGTTTTTAAATGACAAACCTATGTACATATGTGTACATGTGAGTGTAATGTCCCTTGCCAGTGAAATCCAGAAGAGGATGTTGGATGCCCTGGGGACTACACTTGGATCCTCTTCTCTCAACCATTGAGCCAGCCCTCCCATTCCTGATCTCTAATTTAACTCATAAACACAAATTGCAGGACATGAATGAGAATGACTAGGGAAGTGACATTATGACTCTAGGTTCAGGGTAAATCAAGTGCTACACTTAGTCAGATGCATGGAACATCTGTGTTATTATAGATAGAAGTGTAATGTTTTCTAAGCATTTCAGTTTGACATAAGTTTGGTATGATCTTCAAAAAGAAATTATACACATATGAGACATTTGTAGGGATATTTTTCCCCAAGTGATTCATTACTAACTGTGGACCAGCTGCCTGATGCAGTATTTGGAAGTTTCCTTACATTGTGTCAACTTAATCATTCTAGTCTTTCAAGTGGGTAATTAGTGAATACAACAATTGGTGTACCTTATATTGGCAGTGGACTTTGAATAGTAATGATAAAGGCTATTTAAAACTTGATGGGCTGTTCTCTGCCTTTATTATTTTTTCCTTTTAGCATCCTATGCAGGCGATCCCCAGACATGTGCAGGTGATAACAGACAGATTTCATAAGGACAGGCCTTAAACAATGACAAAGAATCGGAAATGCACATGTATTTTCAAATTCTAATCCAGACACAGAGGTAGAGCTGTCTTTTCTTCTCTGAACCTTGTGACATTCGCAGCGACACATTCCACATTTTACTCTGTCATCTGTGATATTGGAAATGAAACACCGTGTCTGATCAGAAGCATCAAGCATGAAGCCAAGCAGAAGATACATAAGTATCTCATGGTCTATTGCCTGCAGAGAGTGAACTTGTGGCAGATAAAAGAATAAGGAGATGTCTAATACACTGCATCATGCCACAGCCACACATATGAAGAAATGACCTTTCTTTCCTTCTGGTGGCTAGCCATTGCCTGACTCATCTTTGAGATCTCCAAATAGCTCTTGACAATAGTAGATCTTAACGTATCTCTATCCTGGAGCAGACTGGGATCATTTCTTATAGTTTCATTAGTATACATAATTGAAGAAAATTCACATATACAAAACAATGAGGTTTTGTGTGCTTATATGGAAAATTTTATACAGTCTGGATTACCACCGTGCATTCAATGTACTTCAAAAATGTATCTTATAAATTTTTATGCTAAATGTACATTTTTGTTCTAAATGGTTTTCAAAACATGTTTTATTAACTCATATCCCAATAAATATGAGTATTACAGTTTAGCTATAGATCATGTTTTCATTCCAGATGCATTATATAATAGGAATGATTAAAAATAAAATGAGGTCTAATAGCCATCTTTTGAAAAAACAAATAAAATTATACATTGTGAGAGACAACCAGTCTCGATGGAATTTCAGTGGTCCATTTGTATTTGTATTTTTATCTTTTTAATTGAGATTTTAAAATTTTATTTGTATGCATGTTTTGCTTGAGAGTATGCATGGGCACCATGTGCATGCAGATCCCAAGAAGGCCAAAAGGGGACATCATTCTCCCCTCCTACCCCATACCACACCCTGGAGCTGGAGTTCTTGACAGTTCTGAGCTGCCCTGTGAGTATTCAAAAGCCAGACCAGGTCCCATGCAAGAGGAGGATTTATGTGAGTGGATTATCTCTTCCACATAGAGGTCTTTGGGATCAAAAAAATATCTAGGCTCAGTTGCAAACACCTTTGAAGGCTGAGGCATTTTGCCAGCCCTGGCCATGTCAACTCTTAATAATTTATGAACTTTGCCTCTTCCTTGGCTCTTTCTCTTCTTGTAATCTTTGCTAAAACAATAATTTTTGTTATAGATTATGCTGAGACACAGCACACATTAATCTCACAATGAAAGTAAAATATGCTGTCTAGATTAAAATCTGTAAAAGCGAGGCAGATGTGGAAGATAATATTTTAATGACACAGTTAATTGCACAATCACATTAGTTTTTCACACAAGGTGCATGCATACCTGATGCAGTCATCACAGACATTTTTCTGGGAACAGGAACCTATAAAAAATGTGCCGTTGGAAATAGGAAAAGAACTATCAATGCAGGAATTCTGACCTTTTCATAGCATAGCCATAGACAAGGACCTACTTCTACATTTTCACATGTCTTCTTAAACAAAATTGAATCCCCCACAACTGTGGCGATTGTGTGTGTGTGTGTGTGTGTGTGTGTGTGTGTGTGTGTGTGTTCATGTTGTGTGTGTGTGTGTTGTGTGTGTGTTGTATGTGTGTGTTGTGTGTGTGTCATGTGTGTGGTGTATGTGGTATGTGTGTGGTGTGGTGTGTGTTTTTTGTGTGTGTGTGGTATGTGTGTGGTGTGTGTGTGTGGTGTATGTGGTATGTTGTGTTGTGTGTTGTGTGTGTGTTGTGTGTGTGTGTTGTATGTGTATGTGTGTTGTGTGTGTAGGAGGTGTGGAGGGTGTTGTGTGTGTGTGCGTGGTGTATGTGGTATGTGTGTGGTATATTGTGTGTGTGGTGTATGTGGTATGTTGTGTTGTGTGTTGTGTTGTGTGTTGTGTGTGTGTGTGGTATGTGTGTGTTGTGTGTGTGTGGTGTGTGGTGTGTGTGGTGTGTGTGGTGTGGTGTGTGTGTGTGTGTGTGTGTGTGTGTGTGTGTGTGTGTTCCCACGGAGTGTCATGGTACTCAAGTGTAGGTCAGAGGACATCTTTTGTCATGTTGGTTCTCTGCTTTCACCTTGAAGAGGCAAGTTTCCCCTTGCTTCTGCTATGCTGCATACTCCATGCTGTCTCCTGCCCTTGAGCATCAGAGTGATGCTTCCTCTGTCTCTCCCTCTCATTTTGCTGTAGTGGTGCTGAGATTATCAATGATCATCATCACCATGTTCAGCATTTTATGTGTATTCTGGGAGTAGAAGTCAGGTCCTCATGGCTATAGGGCAAGTGCTTTTTATCCACTGAAAGTGCCTAACCCTATTTTTGTTCTGTCATAGAATTTATGTGGCTACCTTAGAAGGGAAAAAGAACACTTTGAATTTCCTAATTTGGGTGCATGTCTTATCACTTCTATTTAAGTCTGATTTTTGAGAGCTTGTCTAATAAATGATGCAATCTGGTATTTCTAGGTCATCCATCAGCACTGGTGAGATGAAAAGAACTTTGTTGGATGCTCTTCCCATTCTCTTAGAAGACATACCACTTTCATTCATCATTATCTACACATCTCCATCTGTAATGTGAACTGAGTTCCAGGAAATAGTTATCCATTGATAACATTTTTTGATCTCTTGCATTGATTAAGTTCTTCTGAAAGGAATGTGGGCAGAAGTGATTGTGGGGGGGGTGTTAAGGAATTTAAATTGCTCTCATAATTCTCTTGTCCATGTTAGCTGGTTCCATGGATCCTTTTTGGTGGATCCAGAAGAAAAAAGGAACAGGTTGCCTTAATCACTTACAGGAAGGCCTCATATTACCCAACAACATCTGCTTCAGACAGTTTTTTAAGGTGGGAAACTAATTTCCATTGTAGAAGCTGGTGTGATTTAAGTGTTTATCTGTTTTAGTAGTTTGTGTTACACAGATACAACACAGCTGCCTCCTCCGTCCGAGTGTTCCTTCATTCAGAGCATCTGTAAAGCCCTGCCTATTTTCCTCCAGCACATTTTCCTTGGTTATCGGACCCCTTTTGAAATTCCTCTTTTATTTGTCTTTGCTCTCTAAGGCTGCATTGGAAGTATCCCATTCTTCTTAAGTTTCCTTCCAGTCCTTGAGTTTGCCATTTCATATTCTGTTATTATGTTTCAAAGTTCAAATTGACTACAAAACCTCAGGTCACTTCTTTTCCATGTCCAACAGTGACCATTACCAATCTACTAGGAAAAGCATGATAGAGTATTGAAGACCTTCACCTGGAGGCAGGTGACACTGGCTTGGGTGAAACTGTTGTGAGATGAGCAGAAAAAAAATGTGGAAATGCTATGGTTTGGTAGTTTATATTTTACTGTTCTCTTTCAAGTGGTTACTCTGTGAATTCAGCAAGGAGGTTTCAGCTTATGAGGGCAGCATTTCTTCCTTCTACATATTAAGTCTTCCTTGGGACGCTGAAATTGAAATAGACTGCTTAGGACTCTTCAGTGCTAGACTTTTCTTCATCCATATGGGAATATGAAATGCTTACTCCATTAATAAAAGGTGGGAAGGGATTTTTAATGGGTCCACTATAGAATGCTTGTAAAACAAGAATTCCAGACAGACAGACAGAAACTAAGATAACTGAACTTCACAACTGAATGCAGGTGACTGATAAATTTGGGGGCTTAGCACATGTCTTCCTTAAAATCCTGTCTAAGCTATCTGCATAAAAGCCCAATTTTTATCCCTAACGCATGAAAGGGCTTTGGAAGCCCTTTCCCTAAGGAGGGATATTCTCTCAGGCTAGATACATGGAGGAGGATCTAGGTCCTGCCCCAAATGATGTGATAGACTTTGGTGATCTTCCCATGGGAGGATCCACCCTCCCTGGGGAGTGAATGGGGGTGGGATAGGGAATGGTTGGAAGAATAGGAGGACGGGAGGAAGAGGGAACTGGGATTTAAAAAAATTAAAAATAAAGAATTTCAGACAGAGACAAAAGTGACAAAGATTGTAATTTGTAATGACAGGGCGAAGGTAATGGTTTTGCTTGTTATCAGCTAAAATTTTCCTAGTGAAAAAAACATTCAAATGAGAAGTAATCAGTCATGCACACATCAGGAACAGAGGATCTGTGTACAAGAGAAAGTTGCCTTATTCTTAACGAGCGGAGGACTGTCAGTGCATAAGAGTTCATTGCATAGAAAGAAGGCAGAGAAATGACTTAACATGCTATTTGTATGCCATTGTATGTTGAAAGAATGTGATCTTTTTATATTATTATCTTGAGTTTTATAGAGGATTACAGTGAAGATATTGCATTAATTTCAGCAGAGACTTTGAACTTCGTAATTTTAAACATTTTTGAGACTGTGATAGACTATGGGGACATTTGAAGTTGGACTAAATGGGTTTTACATTACAATATTGTCACAAGCTATGGGAGCCAGGGAGTGAAATGTGGTGGTTTGATTGTAATTGGCCCCATAATCACATAAGAAGTGGCATTATTAGGAGGTATGGCTTTGTTGCAGTAGGTGTGCCCTTGTTGGAGGACGTGTATCCCTGTGGAGGTCGGTTTTGAGGTATTACATATGCTCACACCATGCCCAGTATTTCACACAATTTCCTGTTGCCCATGAGCACTTGGCCCCAGACTGATTATTGGGAAACCAGCATGGAACTGATCCAGACCCCATGAATGTGGGTGTCAGTGCGGAGGCCTCTGAAATCTATGGGGCCTCGTGTAGTAGTTCAGTAGGTGTGGACTTTGGGAGCCCATTTCACATAGAGGGACACTCCCTGATCCAAGACACATTGGGGAGGGCCTAGGCCCTAATCCAAAGGACATTACAGACCCTGAAGGTTCCCCCATGGAAGGCCTCACTCTCCCTGGGGCACAGAAATGGTATTGGATAGGTAGGGTGCTAGTGGGGAGCAGGGGAAGGGGGAGGAAAAGGGAACAGTGATTGAAATGTAAAACAATCTTGTTTCTAATTTAAATAAAAAATAATAAAAAACATTTAGAACTCTCTCAGCTCCTTCTCCAGTACCATACCTGCCTGCATGCCACCATATTGCACTATGATGATAATGGACTAAACCTCTGAAAATGTAAGTCATCCATATTAAAATTTTTTCCTTTATAAGAGTTGCCTTTGTCATGCTGTGTCTTCACAGCAATAGAAACCCTATCTAGGACATACACACTTAATGAATTAGCAAATTTTAAGTTAATTAGACACATTTTGTAACATATATACACTTATATTAAATAAACATATGCATTTTATATATTGGGACTCAAATGTAATTTTCTTCTTTTATAATTTTTTTATAAATAGGGTCCGAGACTAAAGTCAGAGTCTTGGTGCCTTTTATGTAACACCGGTCAAACTTTGAGGGCTTTCAGCCTGATGTTTACTTTATGTATAGAAAGATCTTCCTAGATTTTCTTATTCTTGGAACCATCAATTCTGGGGAAAGGGCTATCTCTCCTAGTGCAATGGAAAGCTGTCTGAGGCTGGTGCCTGTCAGCCTGGGCCCTTGGAGTACAGTCTGGGCTGTGTTGGGATGTAGGTGGTCTGCTGGGGAAGACTTTCTCTGGCTGTCACTATTGTTTGACAGCTGAAATGGCAATCCTGCCACACAGCACATCTGCTCTGATTGTACAAAGATAACTGAATTTATTAAGTTATCTTAGATTTTCCAAGAAGACCCTGAACTACTAAGCAGAAAAAAGTCAAACGCAAATTAATAGTTTGGTGAAATATAAAAGGCCCCTGTGTGTAGCCAATATGTTGAAGATGAGTCTCTATAACAGGAAAGAGCCAAGGGATTGGATGTTGTTGGATTGTGCTTCAGCAGTTCAAGCACTTTTCTATATTTATGCCTTTCTTACCAGGTAACAAACAAACAAACAAAAATCTCCAATTTCTTTGCCCAGTGCTTAGTCTCTTTACAAAAACGTCCTGTGTGAATGTCCTCACTTAAATCCTCTCTGGGCTTAATTTTCTTATCTCTCTTCCATATCTTCTTCCACAGTAATATGGGAGCAGTATCAGCTTCTGAAGCCCTGAAGTGCTGAGGGGAAAGAAGGCTTGTCACCAGGTAGCCGCTGACATCTGCAGATTCCTCTAATTCCATAAAGTAAGCAAGTGGGTCCAACAGTCCCAGTGGGGAAACAGCATTGATGGTGAAGCAGAAACCACAGGCCCCTGATTAGAACCAATGATCGGTTTTGATAAATGTCTGCATATAAAAATATATGGGTAATGGGGTTCACTGGGCCACTCTGCAGCTTACTTGGTGAGATTTCCCCCTTCTTACTCTCCACCTTTTTCTCTTGCTTTATTTTGGGGCGGGGTGGGAGAAGGGTGGGATCAGGAGGCATGATATAAAAGACACAATGAATAAATTTAAAATATTTAAAGATATTTATTTTAAAATCTACTAAGAGGACCTGTATCTATCTCTCCTGGGCTGAGTTTCTCAGCATCCTGGGCTCTGTTCTTAGTACTATGTCCAACATTGTCTTTTACACCAGTGCTCATCTGTGCCTGGAAAGACTAATAGCTCTTCAAAGACAGAGATTTCTGGTCCCTCTGGGAATCTTAGCTGTTAGCATTCTCTTATATTTGTATTCCAACTCCCCCCTCATTTCCTATTCATTCTGAAGGGATATTCACTCATGGACCAGCCATTTCTCTGTTTCCTTAATTCCTGTTGTGTCTGTATGCATATATATATATATATATATATATATATATATATATATATATATATGAGCATGAACACATATGTTTGTATTTGTGCATATATGTGTATGTGTGTATGTATGTACATATGCAAGTGTGTGTATTTAGACATGTGTATGCTCATATGTGAGCATATGCGTGTATTTGTGTGTCTGAGTAAGCATGTGAATGCCAACTAAGAGGTATATCAGGAGAAGCATTCTTCATTTCTTCATGAAAAATTTTCATTGACCCTTAAACAGTTGCAGAAATATTTTCATATTTCTGGCTAGATGTGTCAATAAGGTTTCCTCACCTGTATTGTTATCCCCTGCCTTCTTCTTTCTGATAAAAAACATCTTTTCTCCATTGCTTGGTGCTACACACCTTTAAATAGTATGTTTGTGCTTCTATTTCTTTGCACATATGCTTTCTAAAGTGTAAGCTTAGGACTCCTAACCTGTGCTCTGGTGCCTTCATAAAGACTTCCTAATTTGGTCAGATGATAAGGATAATCTCCTGTTTCATCTGGATAGTTTTTGCCTCTGTTATTCTCTGGGAGTCTGCTGAAAGGACAACAAGTCTTAGCTATTGCTCCATGTTGATCCTCTAAAGACTTTGATTTCCTGAACAGACTTTATTCAAAAGAATAAATACAGACATGAAATGATGCACTCAACATCTTTAAACCTTAGGGCAATGGGAATCAAAACTATTCTGAGGGGAATAGGGAGGAGGAGCAGTGGTAAAATGCTTCATGTGTATAATGTTGCTTATCTCATTACTATGAAAAGACCTGGTGAGATCAAGTTAAAGACTGAAGGGTTTGATTTGTCTGTAATTTGCAGGTACAGACCATTGTGACTAGGGTCATGGTGGCAGGAAGAGGATGCCACTGGTCACATGGTATCCACAATCTGGAAACAGCAATAAATACACAGCTTTCTTCCCCCTTTTATCCAATCCTTAGAAATGTGTTGTCCATAGTGGGCAGGTTTGCTCACCTCAATTAACCTAATCTGCAAAATTCCTTTCAAGCTTTCCCAGAGAAATGTGTCCTTGATGACTTTATATCCCAACAAATTGTCAACCAGAATTAATGACCAAGTTGTGCAAATACAAAGACCTGAATTCAGATCCCCAACACCCACACAAAAAAGCATCCCTGGGGGCTGGTGGTAAGAGATGTACAAACAGGCTGATTCCTGGAGCTCATTTGGCAAGCTAATATAGATGATTTAATGAGTTCTAAGTTCAACAAGAGACCTTGTTCTGAAAAATAGGTAGACAGTATACAATCTAATGTTGAATTTTGGCCACCAAATGAACAGGTCCTGAGCTTCAAATACCCATATAACCATCTCTGAATTGGAATAAACACAAGTGTATAAGCCAAAAGCAAATAGAAAATACTAATTGAGATTTTATTTTACCCTAGGAAGAATGCTTATTTTTAGAAACAGAGAAAACATAGAAAAACACAAGCATAAAAAAATCTTCCTTTTGCAGATGATCAAGACCATTACAGAAAACCACAATGAGTCAAAATGCAGAAACAACTTACTTTGAGGGGTCCAGCACCATTTGCTAAATCTACAACATAATCTTTACACTTATGATTTCTGGTACATGAAAAGATGGCAGGAAGAATCTAAGAGCTAGAAAACCAGGAAGTATGCTGTCAGTTTGTGTCTTCTAAATATGAGAGAGTTACACCCATGAAATCTCAGCAACATGGCTGCCTAAATAAGACATCAGTGACAACACCAAGTGGCATACCACCATGAATAGAGGGAAACTCATATGGTAAGCCTATAAATGAAGACCTAGAGATAATTAATGACTATTGAAAGATGGGGAATTAGTCTTCTCAAGCCTCTTAATTGCTTATCTAATATCAACTGTTCAGCGACACACACATATAACACTAAACAAGTTCAACTCAGCAGGTTGTATTTAATTTAATAAAATACATATAGATTTTAAAAAAGAGAAAATTGCCTGATGCTGAAAGATAAATATCAGTATCCTACAAATTGTCTTAGTTCTCTTACACTTAGGAACTAAAATTTACAAATACATGTTAAAATTAATTATGGAAGAATGGTCTTAGAAGGAGAGTGAATGGGAAGAGAAGTTAAGAAAGGATAGCAATGTTGGGGGAGTAGAAAGAAACTATGGTATAGACCATAGTGAACATAAAGAAACCCAATGATACGGCCAAATTATTAAAATTATAATAAGATGTGAATATCAATAAATATGCAAATATAAGTACAGTACTAATGATCAGATATTTGAACATGAATAAAGACCTTAATTCCAAACACAAGTTCACTTACACCTTCAAGCTGCCTTCTTAGAGCACAGAGCTAGCTTCAGTTTATATTAATGTGAATTCTGAAACTCCCCAACTCCCAAGCACTTCTCTTCCAATTTCATGTCTTCTTTTTAAAAACAATAACCAACCAAGTCTAATCAGCTATGCTATGCACACACACAGATGTTGTGCTGGTTCTTTTTTTGTCAATTTGACACAAACAGGGTCATCTGGGAAGAGGGGACCACAACTGAGAAAATGATTTCAACAGTTTGGCCTGTAGGCAAGTCTATGGGGAGGTTATTTCTTGATTTTGGTTGATGTAGGAGGGCTAAGTCCATTATGGGTGGTTACAATCCTGTGCAAGGTTTGTAAAAGACAGATAGCTAAGCAATCCACAGGGAGCAAGTCAGTAAACATCATCCCTATGTGTGTCTACTTCAGTTTCCTTTCTTTAGTTCTTGACATCCTTTCATGATGGACTTTGATTCTGAATATGTGTGCCTAGTAAATCCTTCCCTCCGAAGGTTGCTTTGGTCATGGTGTTTTGCCACAATAGAAAATGAACTAGGATACTATCTTTGCCACACAATCAAATAATGTCATTTGTGGCCTATTCACAAAGCAATGACGAGCCTCCAAATAGCAAAAATAAGAAAACAAAACAACCTATCAGCATAACTTTATCATTGCATTATCAGAAGTCTAACTCAAATTTTAACTTCAAAATTGGCATGAACAATTCCCGGAAGGGTTCAATGGTGATATAGGTTTTGTAGATGGATTTTTGGGGTGTCTTAATTCTATTTTCCTAAGACATCTTTCTCTTGTACACTTCCAATGTCCCCATCCACAATTTGATATTTTCCAGGATGGCAAAATGAACATGTTGATTTGAGGCCTCAAAAGTGATTTGAGAACCTCAAAAGTGATCTTCCATGGTCATAAAACAATAATGCTGAAGTCTCCTTTGTCTAAGTCTAATTAAGCCTGAGCCAAATTGAGAATCACCAGCAACAAGGCAGGGAAGTGACTCAGAGTTAGACCCCCCACCTATGTGAAACAAATTTTCATGAAGCCCTGCTTATAGCAAGGAAACTGGGATAATGACAAGGTTTCTGAGAAGGGAGGCTCACCTTGGAGATACAGATGGAATTAGTCACCCAGAAATGACATGAATGACCGTATTGGGGAGACCATGTGAAGAATACAGGAAATGAACTCACTAAGTCTGCCTCTACAGACTGCCCTAAATACTGGAGGTAAGTTGAATTAAGCTATGAATATTCAAATACCATACAGTTTTTTCTACAATGTGACCCAAAAGCTGGTTGTAAACTGCTGAGTATATGCAATCCTCCTGCATCAGCTTTCTGAGTACCAGCGAATGCAGGCATCTATAATACATGCTGGAGGACATACCTTTTAAATAGAGTCAGATGCAGTCTCACACAAAGGGTTTTGTAATAGGGCCCAGGATGGTATTGATCAAACATTTCCTGTTTTCCTTACTAAAATTGATTTTTCTATCTTGGTGTTTTAATAATTTTAAAATAAATGTTTCTATAATGGTGTTATACTGCACTTCCTACCTTTCTACTAAATATAAACACAAAGAGGAAGTCACTACACATCTTACATCAGCACAAGTCCAGGGGCCTTCAGTCATGAAGTCTGCTCTGTACATTTGCCCTGCCCATGGGTAGTCACCAGCCACGGGGGCTACTGAGCCCTTGAGTTATATTGTGCATGGCTGAGAAATAAGACTCTTAATTGTACTTTATGTTTAAATTTAAATAGCATCACATGATTTCATACTAGGAGGCCAGACTGTGCAGCACTGAGCTACTTATGTTTGATCCATTTCTACATCTGGATGATATGTGTGATGTACATTGACTATAGGACACATGAGGTAAGGAAATGAAACAAGTTGAATTTTCTCTGGTGTTTTGATCTATTTCTCACATGGGGGTCATTTCAAGTTTATTAGTAAAAGGTTTCAAAATATTATGCTTCTTTTAAGGATTTTTTTAAAAAACAATGCTTGAGATAAAGGTTCCTCAGGAATTGTGGGAGTGGCTAGCCAATGACTGGACCAACTTGAGACTCATACCATGAATGGGAGTCATGCCTGACACTGCCTGGAGGGTCAGGGAACCATAGGCCGGTTAGCTCAGAGACCTGGGATAGAACAAAATATGACTGGAAAACAAAGAAAAAGAAAGTCAACGAAATGATCCTATTGATATTCTGCTATATTTGTGGACAGGACTGGCACAATCAATATCAGAGAGGCTTCATCCAGCAAATGATGAGAGCAGATGCAGAGACCCACAGTCAAACATTAGGCAGAGCTTTGGAAATCCCAGGGAAGAGAGGGAGGAAGGACTGTAGGAGCCAAAGGGGTCAAGGTTACCATTAGGACACAGACCATAGATTCAACTAACCAGGCCCACAGGGCTCACAGAAACTGAACAATCAGGGAGCCTGTATGGGTCTTACATAAGCTCTCTGCATACAAGTAATGGTTGTGTAGCTTGGTATTCTTGTAGAACTCCTAACAGTGGGAATGAGGTCTGTCTTTGATTCTTTTGCCTGCTTTTGGGAAACTTTTCTTCTTACTGGTTTGCCTCATCCAGCCTTGATATAAGGGTATATACTTAGTCTTATGGTGGCTTGTTATGCCATGCTTGTGTGATGGCCCTAGGCAACCTGCTCTTTTATGAAGGGAAACAATGGAGGAGTGGATCTAGGGGAGAGGAGAGGTAGGAGAGAGGAGAGAGGAGAGGTGTGTGTGTGTGTGTGTGTGTGTGTGTGTGTGTGTGTGTGTGTGTGGCTTGAAGGAGAGGAGGGAGGGTAACCTGCTGTTGGGATGTAATATATGAGAGAAAATGAATTAATAATTTAAATAATTGGTTAATTTTTCTCTTTTTCTTCTTCTTCCTCCTGTCTTGCTCCTCCTCCTCCTCCTCCTCCTCCTCCTCTTCTTTTTCTTCTTGTTCTTGTTCTTGTTCTTGTTCTTCTTCTTCTATAGAGTATTTCATACTTGGTATACTACTAAACCATTTAGTATGCAGACTAAACTATTTAGATTCAACTAGGGAGGGAATACAGACATTGCTAAAGCAAAAATCTAGAAATGTTGCAATGTTGTCATCTGTGTTCTGTTCAACTTTGGACACTGACTTTTTTCATAAGCAACTGAGAACTATCTGCTTCTGAATTATTTTCATTGGAGAATTGAATGTCTTTGTCCCCATCTATCCCTGTCCACATATATATTTTAACTTGTACTCTTTAGTAGAAAAATTTAAGACATATTTTCTTATACAAACAAATATATAAATGTATGGCAACTGTACCTAGTGGGCTTTATGTTCCCCAACTGAGGACAGCCTCAATTATTAAAGGTATTTGAACTGATAAACCATCTCATATTCAGACATATATCATACAAAGCAGCTGGTTCTAGGCAAACTCTGAGCATCTAGGCAGAGCAGATTCTCCTCAGGACACATTTACATAGTGTATCTACTTAGTACAAGAGTAATCACACAAGCAGAAAAGCCATCCAGGTAAGATTTGCAACCCTTGGGGGTACAGATTTTATTTTCAGTGCTGGGAATTGCACTTGGGGCCTTACACACATTATTCAAGTGCTGTACTAATGAGGTATATTCCAAGCAATTTGGCTGCAGATAATTTGTGCTCCAAAACATAAAATATTTTATCTTTCATGTCATCAGAATACCTTTTTCTATTCTTTCTCTACAGGGCACACTAAAACAAGAGCAACTGAGATTGTTGAATGATCTGATTAGACTTAGGTAGATATTTATTTTCAGGGTTAACATCCTTAGCCATTAGGGAAATGCAAACCAAAACAACACTGAGATACCATCTTACTCCTGTCAGAATGGTTAAAATCACAAACAGCAATGGTAACTTATGCTGGAGAGGATGTGGAGAAAGGGGAACACTTTTCCTCTGCTGGTGGGAGTGCCAGCTCATACAGCCACTTTGGAAATCAGTATGGCGACTCCTCAGGAAAATGAGAATCAGTCTACCTCAAGATCCAGCAGTCCCACTCTTAGGCATATAACCAAAAGGAGCACATTCTTACAACAAGAACATCTGTTCAACTATGTTCATAGCAGCATTATTTGTAATAGCCAGAACCTGGAGGCAACCTAGAGCCCCTCAATCGAAGAATGGATAGAGAAAATGTTGTACATTTATACAATGGAGTACTACTCAATGGAAAAAACAAAGGAATCTTGAAATTCACAGGCAAATGGATGGAACTAGAAGAAACCATTCTGAGCGAGGCAAGAGGTAACCCAATTACAAAAAGACAAACAGCAAACAGGGTATTACTCACTCATATATGGATTTTAGACATAAAGCAAATGATTATCAGCCCACCATCCACACGATCAGAGAAGCTAGTAAACAAGGAGAATCCTAAGAGAGACATATATGCTTCCCTGGAGAAGGGGAAAGGGACCAGATCTCCTGAGCAAATTCAGTGCATGAGGGGAGAGGAGAGGGAGCTAGGAGAATGAGAAGGAGAAAAGAAGAGGAGTGAGGAGGACATGAGGGAGTAGGAGGTTTGAGTTAGGGGAAGAACAGAAGAGAGCAAGATAAGAGATAATATAATAGAAGGAGACATTATAGGTTTAAAGAGAAATCAGGCACTAGGGAAATGTCTGGAAATCTACAAAGATGACACCAACTAACAATCTAAGCATCAGAGAAGAGGCTACCTTAAATGCCCTCTGTAGGGGAACCTGTAGCCACGGCTGCTTAGGGGCTGGCTACAGGTCTGCCTGACCACACCTGCGAGGGCGTGATCAGGGTGACATAGAGTGAGAGGCTGTCAGTTGATGGGGAATGTACTGTGTATGTTTATCTTATTGATTGTTGAATAAAATACTGTTTGGCCAATGAGATAGCAAGTTAGACGGGACTGGAAGTCAGGGAGGTTTCTGGGAAATGTAGTAGAGAAGTGATGATCTAGGCAGGAAGTGACATAGCAAGGAGACTCATATTTAAGCGAAGGAGAAACAGGAAGGGCCCTCTTTCCAGTTCACCTCCTCCAGCGGAACAATGTGATCCCTGACAAGGAGGGACACCAATAAGGCATCCGATAAGGTAAGTCTTATAAAATATATAGATTTATGATAGTTAAGACTGAGCTAACAGATGAGAAACCTAGTCATTGGCCAAGCAACTTTAAACCTAATACAAGTTTAAGTGTATTCATTTGGGCCTAACTCGGGCAGGCGGCTGGTGTAAAGCACACAGGTGGTGGTGGGGCTCAGGCAGCTTTGGGCAGAAATATTTATGGTAACAGTCAGTGGCTTGTCACTTTCGTTTTCGTTTTTTGGCTTGCTGTAAAGACTGCTGTCACATCAGCTGGCTAGGTTGCTCTGTAAGTAAGGCTTTTACCTATTAAATACCCTTATATTTCTACTTGGCTCCATATTGGTAATTTCCCACTTTAGCCCTCCCCTTATATGCCATCCTATAGCCTTCATCCAGCAGCTGATGGAAGTAGAAGCAGACACCCACAGCTAATCACTGAACTGAACTGGAATCCAGTTGCAGAGAAGGAGGAGTGATGAGCAAAGTATCCAGACCAGGGTGGGGAAACCCACAGAAACAGCTGACCTGAACACAGGGAACTCTTGCTTCCCAGACTGATATCTGGGAAACCAGCATGAGACTGATCCAGACCCCAAAAACCTGGGTGTCAGTGAGGAGGCCTTGGAAACCATGGGGCCTTCTGTAGTAGATCAGTACTTATCCATAGCACAGTAGTAGACTTTGGGAGCCCATTCCATATAGAGGTGTACTCCCTGAGCCAAGACACATGGGGGTGGGCCTAGGACCTATTCCAAAGGTGATGACAGACTCTGAAGACCCCCCTATGGAAGGCCTCACCCTCCCTGGGGAGCAGAAAGGATATGTCATAAGTAGGGTTTTAATTGGAGGGAGGGTGTTAGGGGAGGACAGGAGGGACAGGGAACTGTGATTGTCATGTAAAACAATCTTGTTTCTAACTCAAATAAAAAAAATGGAAAAAGAAAAGAAAAAAAAGAAAAACTCTCAAGTGCCTGATTTCTTCATCAATGTTCCAACACAAGTGCAAAAGAAGGAGGCACTTCAGAGAGCTTCTCTAGAGAACAAAATGTGGAAAATACAGGTAACACAAGGTTAGGGTGACATGGAGAAAATAAGTGTACTTTGGAATTTTTGAATTTGAGGAATGGTTGGTACTTTTTGGATGTTGGGGTATAGAGAATATCATCTATCTATCTATCTATCTATCTATCTATCTATCTATCTATCTATCTATCTACCCATACATTCATCCATCTATCTATCTGTCTGTCTATCTAGGCACCCATCATCTACATAATTCTTGAGGATTTTGTATAACATTAAGCAAGATCATCATCCATTTCTTATTTCCTCCTCCAATTTCCCCTTAACATCTTTTTTTGATAACCTTTTAAGTCTAAATAGTGCTTTTAAGTCAAATCGTGTGGCTGTGGCTGTGAGGCTATCTACTGGAGTATAGGAAGTCTATCAGTGGCCAAACACTACAAAGAAAACAACAATAACATATCAGAGTTGCTTCCCTTCCCCAGCCAATACCAATTGGCCAGTCACTCTTCAGTAGGAGATGGCATCTGGAGAGCACCTCTCCCAGGTGAGAATTTTGGCTGGATTGCTCTTTTCTGTGTAACCACAGATGGCATGATTTCATGCATGTAATAGCCATATGAAGTCCAAAAGTCTGAATTTCACAGCATCCCACCCCACAATCTGGTTCTTAACAGTGTTTTTGCCTCCCATTCCCCAGTGGCCCTGAGCCTTGGGGTATGGGGTATTGAGGAAGGAGTCCCATTGAGGGCTGAAAACTTTGTTTCATATTCTTAGCACTCTGACCAATTCGTGCTTTTCAGCATCAGTTCCTATGCACCCCAACAAGAAGCATCAGTGACCGAGGCTGAGAGCACCAAAGGTCTGAGAGTATAAACTAATATTTACAAGGCAGTTTGACAACATAATCATGTAAAACAATCTGTCATATCTACCTCAAAATGTATCTAAAATGAGCCCCTTTATCTTTTTATGAATGCTCACCACTCTCCTGAGCTCTGAAGCATGCTGTTAAATGAGTTTATGTTTCCACTCCTGGCACTTTTCAGTTCATTTTACTGAGGCAGTCAGGTAGGTAAAAGGCATCTGTCTAAATGCAAACTGGACACTGAAGCTCAACCTTCAGTGGCACTCCAGTGTGCAGACAGGACATCCTGGGTCTCCTTAGTCCTCCCTCTTCTCTGAGGGCCCAGCTCACATAAAACTCTTTCCAGAACTTTCATCATTCACACTTGGCATACAACAGTCTACTGCTCTTCTTATGGTGTTTTCCCTCCAACTCAATCCCTTTATTCACCCTTGCTGGCTATTTGCCTCACTATGTTACAAAGCAGAAAATGGGTAAAAAATTTGGGAGCAGATAATTGGCCGGTTGTGTTTGTGATTATTCTCTGTAACCCAGAACAGAGTCTAGCATAAGTCAATGACACCACAAATCATGATCACTTCTCTGCTTATGTGTACCTATTTCAGGGCCACCATCCTGAATGCTTGCACTGCTCTGTTAGAGCTTTCTCCCCATGCACAATGGATAAAGAATTTTGTTCCTGATTGAAGCAAAAAATTTAGTCAGTTTATTAATTTTATTTGTTGGACACAAGGGAAATTGGATAATTAAGCAATTTTTGCTTTCTGTGTTATACAGAAGCATGACAGGGTTCTGTGTATCAGGTTTGTCCTATACAGAAGTCTGCCACCATTGCATGTTCAATGGGAACAGATACTCCAGATCTTTGTCCTTCTGTCACTAATTATGAAATGGTTTCTTCTGAGGGCCTGGCTCCAAGGAAGAAATTCAGTGATAAATATATAGACATATGACATAAATATCCAGAGCCAGAAGAAATTTTAGCCCCAGAGTTTTCTTCTGTGTAGAGCCCCAAATGAATCCAAGATTAAATGTAAAATACATTTTATTTCCAGAACACCTCTAATAAATAATGGGCAAAATTTTAAAAGGTACCATGTGGTCAAAGTCTCCTCCCCACAGAAAGCCAAGGTCTGAAATTGAACTCAAAGTTCCTGGAAACCAATGCTCAAGGAATTGTGGAGGAAAAGAACCTGATCCTGACTCCAAACTCATAGTGGTTACAAGAAAGGACAACAGACCCTCCAATCTCTGAACAACAGCTTATCAACAGAGAACACTAACCTATCCTGATGCTAGGAACCTTCCTTCCCCCTTGACAGCCTTAGCTACAAAATCCTAAGCCTGAAGCTTATAATCTGCATTTCTTTCTACTCTGATCATTGACTGACTCTAGCTATGGGAGGCCTTTAGTTTCCCATCTTTTATTTCTTCCTACACACTTCCTTTTCATTTATCCTCTCATGTAGTTACATGGGAAGCATAAATGATTTAAGGTATTACCCCTGAAGAAACCTGACAATGTTTTTATGGAGTTGCTTGGCAGGCTGAAGGATGGCCTGCCAGATTGGTTTCCAAGATCATCAACCTTTAATTAACGCACATGGTACTGAATTTGTGATGGGGAATGTATTTCTGTTTATGTTCATCTTATTGATTGTTGAATAAAGTATTGTTTGGCCAATGAGGCAGCAAGTTAGACAGAACTAGGAGTCAAGGAGGATTCTGGGAAATGTAGTAAAGAAGTGGTGATCCATGCAGGAAGTGACATAGCAGGGAGACTCATATTTAAGCAAGGACAAGCAGGAAGTAGTTCCTTTTACCCTTTGCTCTTCCTCCTGCTCTCTGCTGTGAGCCACCATGTGATACCAGGAATGAGAATGCCAATGGAAAATGCCAATTACAAAATATATAGATTTTTGATAATTAAGATTGAGCTAGCAGATGAGAAATCCTAGTCATTGGCCAAGCAACATTTGTACATAATATAAGTCTCTGTGTATTATTTGGGACCCTAAAGCAGCCAGCAGCACACAAGTGGGTGACAGAAAGATTTATTGTAAAAGAATGGTGTCAGTGAGTGGGATGACCCCATGCCCCAAGGTTCCCAGAGGAAGAGGGAAACCTGCCACCACAGCTGGCCCTGTCAGGCCTCTGAGAGGCATTGGAGCAGCTTCCATATGCTTTCTCCATCCAGTGCTCTTGGGGGTTGGACTCAGCACTACTGAGATGATAAAGACAGATCCAGATAAAGAAAAGCCTCAAAAGGTTTACACTGCATTAAAAAATATATGTAGACTTGTGAGAGAAAAAGTAACAGGAAGAAATAGAGTAGCTGGGTGTGGTGGCCAACACCTTTAATCCCAGCACTCCAAAAGAAGAGGCAGGCGGATTTCCACACAGAAACCCTGTCTCAGGAAAAAAGAAACAAAGGAAGTAAAAAATAAAATAATAGAAAAGCCACCTACAGATGAAAAATACACAAAGTCTGGATACTATATGCTATATTGTTGTCTTTAAATTGTTTGATTGCCAAGGAAAGAGTTACTGCTGCTAAATTACATTTGATTATAAATCCTGCTAAATTAATCCAATTTATACATTTTAAAAATGCTTTGACTTCAAAATTTAAGTCTAATGACAGGCTACTTGGGAAAAAATGTTTTTGCTTGTGTTTCCACAGAAAATAAAAAGCTGTGGATTCCTTCTAGACTAATATGGTTTGATCAAACAAGACGCCCCGAAGCAGTGACCCAACTGATCCTACATCCAAAACAGCTGAGATGATACAGCCTTACAGACCACAAAAACAGGGACTTGGTCAGATTTCTGTGTTTTATCATGATCCCCATGGTATGGACATCACCCATAATCAGCAGGAAGCAGTTTAGAAGGAACAACGCCCAAATTCCCAATATTGTTTATAAATGTTTGTTTTCATTTAAATGGGGTTGGTTATAAATGGTAATGATCACAGTCAAACTCTTTTTAAAAGAAAAAATGGGAATAGGATATAGGAATGAATACTTTGCATTGGTATGGATTTTCATTTATTGATACAACTTTAAGGTCTATTTTGCGATATGTATATGTCTCCTCTTGTTTAGGTATTGTGTTTATACAGATCTTTTAAAATGATATGCATAATTAAATACAGGTTATATAGTTACCTGTAATAGTCAGAACGTATAATTAGGTTAGTTATGTCTTCTGGATATACAGAAATGTATTTCTAGATATACATCTAGAAATACATCTAGATATACATCTAGATATACAGAGATGAATAGGTATTCTTCAAACCTTTCAAAGACCTACAGAAATATGGCATTTAAATGGTTTAGGGTTTTTCTTGGCAGTGAGACACTACTGCTCCTGGCACACCAATTATGTCAGAAAGGAAGATGGGCATTGAAGAAACTTGTTATGGAGTTTGCTTTCAACATGGCAAGATTAGCCATTTGGGCAAGAAACTGCTCTTGCCTGAACTGTTTGTTGCTGTATAAACTGGACATGCAGGACCCACAAGAAAGTGACTGCCGAACTTACAAAACAAGACAGTAGTGAAGGGTTCCTGTTGAAATGGAGAAGTGTGCCAGACACACTATGGCCTATGGGCTGAAGATGGATGCCCAACATTACAGAGGAACCTTGGGTCACTGTCCAGATAGCGAGATGTCTCTGTCAATCCTAGAGTTTATATATTATCCTTCTGTGGTCTTTGATAGAGTTGAAGACCGATAGTTATGGTTATAGTTTTCTTCAGTTATTATAAAAGATAAGTTACCCTTCTTTTTATTTAGTCTCTGTGTATTATTTGGCGCCCTAAAGCAGCGAGCAGCACTCAGGCAAGTGACAGAAAGATTTATGGTAATAAATTTGTACTAAAAAGTATGGGTACCTAGTAACTGTTGGCATACTTTCATTATATAATTGTTTCTTAATCATCTTCCTTCTGCACAAAATGTATTCAAACACTATGTAATGATTCTTTGCATCCTGAACAGAGAATATTCGTGGCGGCCTGGAACCTTGCTGACATCATATGCTTTCCAGGGTATTTGACTGTTTCTGACTTCCATCCTTAAATTTAAGCCATGTGCTACAATACAGCAGCATCCATCTTCACCTAGTTTCTGGGGATCCAAACTCAGGTTCTCCCACATGAATGACAGGCACTTTATCCACTGAGTTATCACCCTGGCCCCATTATTAAAACCTCTTAAGAATCCTTATAGGGGCTTGAATGAGAATGGCCCCACAGGCTCTTGTATTTGAAAACTTGGCCCCAGTTGATGGAAGTGTTGAGGAAGGTCTGGCTTGGTTGGAGGAGGTGTGTCACTGGGGGAGGTCTTGAGTTTTCAAAAGGATCCTGGATGTAGATGTGAGTTCTCAGCTGTTCCTACTTCAACCCCACCATCATGGATTATAGAACTGTAAGCCCATTTAAACGCTTTCTTTTTTTAAGTTGCCTTGGTCATGGAGTTTTGTCAAAGCAATAGACAAGTGACTAATACAATCCTCTTCTGCTTTCTCTCTAACATTAAAATGCCTATGTATTTACATTTTTGAGGCCTGTTCTTGAATGTAACCTTTTCAGTCTGCAATGCTACTTCTTATGATAAAAGAGTTCAGTTTAGGCTCTCTTAATGGAAAATGCAATTTAATAAGCCTCAAGCCCTTGGCAGCATAAAATTACATGATAGCATAAAACATGCAAAGGAAAGAGTTAATATGACAATATCCATTCCAATGTCTTTCCCATTAAGGATAAGATATGCATATTTACCGTGGGATCAGAGAAGGGTGAAAGGAATGAAGGACTGTGGCAAGGGTTGGAGGAACATGGCTGTACTTGTGTTCCAGTTTTCTCAGCAGGCTGGTTCTATTCATCCAGATGTTGCTCACCAGATGCCAGGAGCTTCAATACTGTGCTAGCATTAAAGCATCCCCATCTCTTCTGTACACAACATTGTGCTTGGCTACTCTCATGTGAGCCAGTGTGTACCATCAGCTCTTCTATATATTCATGGTTTACATCTATGTGCTCACACGTGAACTAATTTGATTTCTATCAACTAATAAGCTACTTGAGTGTAACAGAAGTATCTTAGAAAAGAATAACTTTAGCTCCTAAAGAAATTTAAAGCGTTATTTTATCAGTGGGAACCTATTATGGATAGATAGACCAAAACACAGCCAGTAAACTAGTATATTAGTTACTTGTGTCATGGCTGTGACAAAAGGCCTGGCTAAAGCAACTTAAGGAAGGTATGTTTTGTTTTGGTTTACAGTTTCTGGATATGGTCCCTCATAGTAGAGAAGGTATGATTACAGGAATACAACATTAGTGGATAGCAATGTATCTGCTGTCTGGAATCAGACAGCAATGAATTCCTGTGCTCAGCTCCCCTTTCTTCTCTTTACCCAACACTGGACCATAGCCAATGGAACAGTATTACCCACAGGCAGGGTGGATCTTCCCACCTCCATAAAGCAAGCTACAAATTCCCTTGCAGAGATGTCTCTCCTACACGATCCTAAATTCTGTCAAGTTGTCAATCAGTTTCAGCCCTCACAACTGGTTCTGGAAATATTTTTATTTTTATTTTTATTTATTTATTTATTTGCTGGGAGACATCTGTCTACATCCCTCTAGCTACAACTCATAGTTTCTTAGATACCATGATGACAGAATGGAATACAGAGAAAGCTTATGAGACTAATTATCTGGCTGGATGTTCAAGCCCATAATTTATATAAGATTCTTGACAGAAACTTTGTGATTTCTGCTATACATGGAACAGGTGAATCTACAAATATGTGTTCACACACCAGTTTCTCTCACCCAGCCTAGTTCAGTATTAAAGTTCTTTTACAACAGAAGGCAGATGCATAGTTTCTTTAGCATCATGAAGTCATTTTCATTGTTGGTATGCTCTCATTGCCACAGCTAATGAGTTAAACTGGGATTTCTATTTTAAAAAAAGCTGCACACAGCTCGACTCACACCTTTGTTTTCAGCTTTCACTGTCTTCTGTGAAGACATCTGGGAATTTAAATTTAAACAAAGTCATTTTAAAGACAACCCAAAAGGAATCTTAATTGCAGGCTATTCTTCTGCAGAAATGGATACTTCATTTAGTTAAGTGACAAAGTTTTAAAAAGAAAAAAAAAACAACCTCATGTTTTCTTAACATTTTTCAGTAAGTCTCATTGTTTCACAAATGTTCACTAAAGTTGAGTTTTTGATTAGAAAGAATGTATTCAAAATAAAAGAACAGAAAAAGTTACTTGAATTTCAGAATAGTAAGCTGAATCAGTGGGGAGTTTCCAGGTCTGATTTGGGTTTCAAATGGGACCTTAATAAATCAGGAGGAAGCCCATGACTTTTCTCATTTGCTGCTTCCATTGCCAGTGATCAGTGTGATAGGGCAGCATGTTGTTCAGAGCCCACATGCCTTGAGCTTTCTAACCTTCCAACAGGCAAACAGTCAACATAAAAAAAATCACCCTGCCTTGTCTAATAAATGCAAAGACAAGTTTTGGGGTTGTTTGTCTGCAAATCAGTGTCCTACTGTCTCAGGCTATTGACAGTTCATAAGCCATCCAGAGGTCAAGACAGCTCTGCTCACCAGAGAGCAATGCTTTAATTGCATAGTGATGCCTGGGATGACATAAAGAGTTTGTAAGGATCTAAATACTAAACAACAAATCATTTTTTCAGCCATATGACATGCCTTGACATTTGCTTATTTTTTTTGTTTGTACCTTTGCTGTTTTGAATCTTGCTGAACCTTTGCATGGTACTAGCAGGAACTCTGAATCAAGCATACTACTGGTTAAGACACTGCATTCTGTTCCCTTAAATAAGTAGGAAGTAATATGTTAAAGGATATACAGAGAAGAGAAGAAGTGAAAGCTTACTCTGAGGTACTTGAAACAGAATAGAAAAACATATCTTGAGAATTAGGAAGTTAAATGAACAACACACTTAGCACATTTTTCTTTCCTTTATCAAAGCTTTTCTAAGACAGGGTAAATTTATTGCCTTAAGCAAAGGCAGATATATGCCACTGGGGGAAAAAGACTACTTTTGAATAAGGAAAAGTAAGTCTGCCTGTGACTCAGTAATTTAGATGGTTTTCAGATTAAAATGTAGAAATAGATGCATTTTAGATAAAGTACCATTAACTTTTATCATGTGACTTTTTTGGAGTCTGTATTTTGAAGAAACTTGAAAGGAATTATTCATGGATTGACCCTTGGTAGGTCTCCCCAGTATTTTTCCCCTCCATAGATGATTCCTGAGCACATTGATCAGGGACACATAGAATGTGCTGCTGAGAGTAATTTTTCCCAGATTTTTTATTTAAATCAGAAACAAGCAAAAAAAAGAAAGAAAGAAAGAGGGAGAGAGAGAGAGAGAGAGAGAGAGAGAGAGAGAGAGAGAGAGAGAGAGAGAGAGAAAGAAAGAAAGAAAGAAAGAAAGAAAGAAAGAAAGAAAGAAAAAGAAAGGAAAAAGAAACTACATGTCAATCCAAGTTCCCTCTCCCACCCCTACTCCCCTGTCTCCCACTAGACCCCTATCCTATCCCCTTTCTGGTCTCCAGGTAGATGAGGCTGTCCATTGGGGATCTTCAAAGTTTGTCATATCATTTGGAGCAGGGCCAAGGACCTCCCCTGTATGTCTAGGCTCTATGTGGAATGGACTCCCAAAGTCCATTCATATACTAGGGATAAATACTGATCTACTACCAGGGGCCCCATAAATTTCAGAGGCCTCCTAACTGACACCCATGTTCAGGGCTCTGGATCAGTCCTATGCTCGTTTCTTAGATATCAGTCTGGGGTCCATGAGCTCCCATTTGTTCAGGTCAGCTGTTTCTGTGGCTTTCACCAGCCTGGTCTGTACCCCTTTGCTCATCACTCCTATCTCTCTACAACTGGATTCCAAGAGTTCAGTTCAAAGTTTAGCTGTGGGTGTCTGCTTCTGCTTCCATCAGCTACTGGATGAAGGCTCTAGGATGGCATATAAGGTAGTCATCAGTCTCATTATCAGAGAAGGGAGGTTTAAGGTAGCCTCTCCTCTATTGCTTAGATTTTTAGTTGGTATCATAATTGTAGATCTCTGGACATTTCCCTAGTGACAGATTTCTCTTCAAACCTATAGTGGCTCCCTCTATTATGGTGTCTCTTTTCTTGTTCTCCTCTATTCTTCCCCTGACTCAACCTTCCTGCTCCCTCATGTCCTCCTCTCCCCCTTTCCCCTTCTCTTTCTCCTAACTCCTTCTCTCCTCCCCCCCTGCTCCCAATTAGCTCAGGAGATCTCCCTTCCCCTTTCTCTGGTAGACCACGTATGTCTCTCTTAGGGTGCTCCTTGTTTCCTAGCTCCTTTGGTGCTGTGGATTGTAGACTGGTGATCCTTTGCTCTATGTCTAAAATCCATATATGAGTGAGTCCATACTATATTTGTCTTTTTGTGACTGGGTTTCCTGACTCTGGGTGGTTTCTTCCAGTTCAATTCATTTGCCTGCAAATTTCAAGATTCCGTTGTTTTGTTCTGCTAAGTAGTACTCCATTGTGTAAATGTACCACATTTTCTCTGTCCATTCTTCAGTTGAGGGGCATCTAGGATGTGATTCCAGGTTCTGGCTATTACAAATAAAGCTGCTATGAACATCATTGAACAGATGTCCTTGTTGTATGAATGTGCATATTTTGGGTATATGCCTAGGAGTGGACTTGCTGGATCTTGTGGTAGACTGATTGCCATTTTTCTGAGGAATCTCCATACTGATTTCCAGAGTGGCTGTAAGAGTTAGCACTCCCACCAGCAGTGGAGGAGTGTTCCTCTTTCTCCACATCCTCTCCAGCATAAACTGGCCTTGGTGTTTTTGATTTTAGTCATTCTGACATGAGTAAGATTGTATCTCAGAGTTGTTTTGATTTTCATTTCCCTGATGGCTAAGGATGTTGAGCAATTTCTTAAGTGTCTATTAGCCATTTTAGACTGCTCTATTGAGAATTCTCTTTCTAGTTCTGTTTTTGCAGACCTTTAAAAATATTACTCAACTTTATATGGAAAAACAAAAGACCCAGCATAGCCAAAACAACACTGTACAATAAAGGAATTTCCAGAAGCATCACCATCCCTGACTTCAAACTCTATTTTAGAGCTGTAGTCCTGAAAACAGCTTGGTATTAGCACAAAAATAGACAGGTAGACCAATGAAATAGAATTGAAAACCCTGATATTAAACCACACACCTATGAACACTTGATTTTTGACAAAGAAGCTAAAATTATACAATGGAAAAAAGAATGCATCTTCAGCAATTGGTGCTGGCATAACTGGATGTTGGCATGTAGAAGACTGCAGATAGATCCATTCCATTGCCATGCACAAAACTTAAGTCTAAATGTATCAAAGACTTCAACATAAATCCAGCTGCTGAGAGTCTGAAGGAATCCAATTTCCATGCTCACTTTCTTTTAATTTTAGGAGTATACATGGTATCCTGCAAAATATTCAACACCTGTTGATCTGGGAATTCTCAATAGCTCCTGATCTGGGGGAGAGTCTGCAAGGAGGCATTCTATTGTCTTTAAGACGTCCTCAATTAAAAATGTCATGAAGGTTGCATGCATCTCCCAGACATATTTTGTTTCCCTGGTAAGCTTCATATTCTGGGATGAGATGTCTGCACAGTACATAATTGGTATCCTTTAAAACCTGAAGCCCACATAACCTTAAGTTTCTTTTACTCAGTCATAAGGGAGTTTGTGGACTCAAATCTGAGTTCAGGTTGGCATGTGCATTTTTTTTTTTTTTTGGTTTTTTTGAGACAGGGTTTCTCTGTGTAGCTTTGGAGCCTATTCTGGCACTCGTTCTGGAGACCACACTGGCCTCGAACTCACAGGCCTGTGCATTTAAACAACATAATTGTTGACACTATGAAGAGGATGCAGTTAAGCAAAAGGTATCCACATGCACAGGTTACATAGTTACTCAATCTTTGCACATGAAAACAATATTTTATTGTGGTTTGGGAAGGACATTGAAAGATTTACTGGGAATATAAAAAAGATGCAATGGCCTGTCTTTATTAAACTCATAAGAAAGAGAACAATCAGGCTTCTATTAATACCTAAATTACACTGAATAAATAATTCAACATGTAATGATGAGCTATATAATACTTAGACTTATTCCAGCGGGTCATATAAATAAGCATTCCAAATTCACAAATCCAGAGTATAATTCCACATAAGGCTTGACGTAAATAAGGGATAACTGTTTTTGCTTGCCTAAGTTTCTGAGGGACCTCAAATAATTCATGTGCCACTCCAAGTCAGTAGCATATTCAGAAATTTTAATCGTAGTCACCACAGTGATTTCAGAATTCCAAGTTTGTCAGTTCCTGAGGCCAGGGAGGTGGGGAATGACTCATTTTTTTAAATTCAGATAGTGAGATCATGCAGCAACTTCCCAATAGCCCACTTGCACCTGGAAGACTGTGCCTGTGACTTGGCATTTCTCTATTCCTGGTACCCTGGCTGTGCTCAGCATTATGAGCACCCCCCAGCTAAAAATATTAGTCAGTCACTCCACCATGACAACATTGTTTTCCCTCTCCATTCTCATTAAATTTTCCAGGGAGAGAAGTCCTGGCTTTACCTCATAGTGCAGTGGAATGAGACATGGGGACAGCAGCTACAGACTGAAGATCACATTATCTTTACAGCATCACATAGATGCAGTAAAAATAGTTGTACCCATAAAGAAGAAAATGGGAAAATTTCAATGGTAAGCATCTCACCCCTTAGAGTTCTCTTTAGTGTGTAAATGTGTGCATGTGAGTGTGAGTGCTTATGCTTCTGTGTATTCATGTTCACGTGTGTGTGTGTGTGTGTGTGTGTGTGTGTGTGTGTGTGTGTGTGTGAAAGCCTATAGTGTTACGATAAATCTTTCTGCCATAAGCTGCCGAGCCCCACTGCCACGTGTGCGATTTACGCACCCGCCTGAGTTAGGGCCCAAATGAACACACAGAAACTTGTATTAGGTTCAAAACTGCTTGGCCAATGACTAGGACTTCTCATCTGCTAATTCAGGCTTAATTATAAATCTATATAATCTTATCTTATCGGACGCCTTATTGGCGTCCCTGCTTGCCAGTGGATCACATCGTGCCGCTGAAGCAGGAGCGGAGGGGGACAAAAAGGGCCACTTCCTGTTTCCTCGCTTAGATATGAGTCTCCTTGCTGTGTCACTTCCTGTCTGGAGTATCACTTCTCTACTACATTTTCCAGAATCCTCTTTGACTCCTAGTCCTGCCTAACTTGCGGTTTCATTGGCCAAGCAGAACTTAATTAAAAAATCAATAAGATAAACGTACACAGAAATACTTCCCCCATCACAATAGTGTTATTATTTAGGCACTATCCTCTTTGTTTCTAAAACAGGGACACCAATTGGCTAAACTCATCAAATAAGAACCATAGGGAGCTACTCAACACCAGCTCCCTAATTCTAGGAGTGAAATAACACACCACTGATACAATTCTGATCCTCGTGTTTCCTAGGCAAGTCGTTTAATCACTGAGACATCTCACCTAATTCTACCTCTGTCCCTCAAATGTAAGTCATAGAGCTTGTTGGCACAAGGAGACCCATCACTCTGACAAATGTTAGGCATGTTCACCTAGCTATGTTACTAGTCATATTAATATGGGAACATAGGGCACCTGCAAAGGATTTGAGGTTCCTTGGGACTGTGCTCCTGACTGAGAACTGATTGTGGGTTTGCTCACCATTGCCAACAGGGTAATGACGAAGTAAATGGGCTCACTTTATACCAAGTGGAGACTGAACAGTAGTTTTGTTCTCGTGGGCTATAGAAAAACCACGCATCACTGATCCCTCAAGGATTAATTTCTCATGATAAATGTAATTGTCTAAAATAACAGTGGTGAAACCAATCATTATAAACTCCAAAGTACAGAGAATAGAGTGGGTGGGCACTGACTATTTTAAAAGGAGAAAAGCAAGCAAAAGGAGTGGCAAAGGGTACCCTGCAGCAGAAAGTGAATGCTGTTCTCTAATGGCCCATGAAGATCCTGTCTCAGCAGGAGGAAGGTCACAGTCAAGAGGCTCTTCACGTGCAGTATGCCAGTGATAAAATCACTAAGTGCACCTGGGATTTTAAAATGTCACATTCTACAAATGTAGAAAATTAGGCTGGGTTTGGCTGAAATTTAAATATTAAGCTCTGGGGCTTTCTGTGGGTTTGGTAGAAAAATGGCAAATTTTCTTCCAGGTAAGGGTTTGTATCTTTAATTGTATATGATAATAAAAAGCAATTATTCTTTTCATTCAATCTCTCATCTATGATCCTCATACTGTTGATCTGCTTCTGAATAACTGCTGTTGCCATAATGACTTAAGCCTTTTGTAAAATTGCTTCTGAATCTACAGTAGAAAATTACTTTTTTTCTGAATGCTGCATTGTATTTCAGACGACCAAAATGACATCCACAGAAAGGGCTATAGGTCATAGCTTAATCAGTACTTGCATTATACAAACAAGTATAGAGAAGTAAAGCCTTCCAGGGAGGGTTTCTATGTTTCTGATTGCCTGCTCTCTCACTGCCAGTTGCCGATGACACACACATAGCCGATGAAACAGAGAAGATAGGACTATGTCCAGAATACATGATACAAGGACTCTGGTGAGCATGTGTGGGATGTGCAAAGAGGGGGCCAGCAGTTTGCACTTTGATTGGATGATTATTTCCTAAGTTAGGCGAATGGTCATTGAAATGAATAGAAGTCCAAAATCACACAAGTGAAAGAGGAGGTAAGTGCAGCCAGCAAGACTGGTGGGACAAGAGTGGAGACTGCCAAGAATCCTGAAGAGATTGGTACTGTGATCCAGAGAGAAGTCAAGAAAGCTAAGCACCCCCAGGGTTGACTGCACTGTATTAGAGCAGACCACGCACACCAGCACTGTGTGTGCCCCTGCTCTCCTCAGGTTCAGACAGCTTGCAGCCCTAGGCCTCTCTGGTCATGAGTGCCTAAACTCATTTGGGAAATCCACATTTCACATTCTGCACTTCTGGGCTGGTGCTCCTCCATGCTTTTTCTTTCCCTCAATTATGAGTTGGCCAGTTTTACACTTAGACCAAAATCTAACTTGTTTGTATTTCTGCCCTTTCTAAGCTACTTCTGCGTTGTTATCTCCACCTGGGGTTGCAGGTCTGACTTTGAGCAGAGTCACAGCAATGATCGACAGATGAGTCCTTCCTCTCTTCACACATCAAAGCCCAGGGCTTGGTACAAAGCTGGGCATGCATCAGGGGAAAGACACAAACTGTACTGGGAAAAAGCAGTCTTACGACTGCTGAGTTAAACTGGGAAAAATAATGAGAAGTTTTCTAAATTGAAGCTTAAATTAAGATGCCTAATGAGGAGTAGCAGTTTTGTTTCAGTCATTCGTTCAATTAATTTTAATTGGTCACCTACTAAGTCCCAGGCAGCAGGATAAATACTGAGGATATGTATAATAGATGAAAATAGCTAAGGAGGTAAATAATTGAAATTAAACCAAAATGTGTTATACAGAATAAAAATCCATACCTAATTTGAAAAGTTGGATGCTGGATTTTTGTGTAAGTTTTCTTTTTCCTCCACGATGCTTTAGAATACAAACCGACCATCAAACATCTTCATTTTCTCACTTTCCTCACCCAGCTGCATTTTTCAACTCATATTTTCTGGAGAAATTTCTCAGTTACCTGTCTCCATACCTATGCCACGCAAGGTGGGCCCACATTGGAGACATGGTAACTGTCTGTTTCTACATGAACTCCTTTTGACAGTGTCATTAAGTCATAGCCAAATTGTAAGTCCATTCACACAATACAGTTGCATCTTTCATCTGGGCTGGGTTCTAATAGCCAAAGGATACACTGCGCATGGGCATCATCCTTGACATTCTATACAAATACACATTCAGAAGGCGATGTGCTTAGCACACAGACAAATCCACCTTTCTTTCCTACAATTCTTCTAGTTCATTCTTTCTTCCCTTTCCTTCCCTTATCCTCTTCC
This sequence comes from Cricetulus griseus, assembly GCF_003668045.3. NCBI lineage: Eukaryota > Metazoa > Chordata > Mammalia > Rodentia > Cricetidae > Cricetulus > Cricetulus griseus. The sequence continues at coordinate 223,966,742 of NW_023276806.1, forward strand.
TCCCTATTCTTCCTCTCTCCATTTCCCTCTCTGCCTGCTCTTTCTATCCTTTGTTTTCTTCTTTTTCTTTCGTAAACGTCACAGTCTTTTCCTGTCTACCTAAAAGGCACTATTGTTACTAGCCCTCCTCTTCTCTGGATATTTAAGCAGCATACTTTGGAAATTGGAAAGACACCCTATGGGCATTTATTCCCTCCCTTGAGGTATACTTGCAAAGAAGTTTCCAGACCTACTTGCCTTTGCAGCTTGGGATTCCCTTATGGAGCAGAGTGGGCTATTGCTAGGAGTGGGATGCAGAGTGAGATTCTCTCTATTTCTTACGACACAAATGTATTTTATCCTGTGTCTTCCAGTGGGTGGGCATACAGTTAAATTCACTTAGGTTCATGGAACCCACACACTAACTCCCCAATGAATTCTTGTTTCAAATCTTTCATAAATTTATTCAGCCTGTACTGTTCTTTATCTTTTACCAGAATCATGATAGTTTATGAAAAAGTTCAACCATTGTATCAACCATTTGATCTCTTAAAAAGACAGAATTTGTATTGCCTTGGTGTGTGTATATGTACGTTTGTGTTATTGCATGTGCGGTGCACATGTGTGCTTGCCTGTATGTGAGTACACATGTGTGTGCAGGTGATTCTTGCATGTCAAGGACAATGGTTACACTGAGCATATTCTTTGACTAATTTTTGTCTTCTACATTGGTGCGGGATCTCACATTTGGACCCAAAGCTTCCTCATTTGGATAATCTAGCTAGCCACCTTGCTCTGAGGATCCCCTGTCTCTGTATTCCATGTGCTGGGATTATGTGCAGGCAGCCACACTTACCAGGTACTTACATGGGTGCTGGGCTCCTTAACGCTGATTTCCACATTTGTGAAATGAGCCCTTTGTATATTAAGTCATCTCACCAGTCCCAAGTTTGTATTTCTTTTTTTTCAAAGGAATATTATTGCACAGAAGTCTCTGCCTCCCTTGAAAGAACTACAAAGTGTTCTAAGTAGGAAGCCAAATGAAATTAATTAGTATGCATAATGTTTTCTGGTTTTTTATTCCATGTTTTTTGTAGGGTATATTTTAAATTTGTTCTCTTTTCCTGTTTGGGCAAGAAAGTAAGATAATTACAGATTGTACTGTAGGATTGTGTGAAAGACAAGTTGGAACAGAATATGGAAAGAACTTTTTCTTTCCTCCAAGGTAGACCTCTTGTACATTGTTAGATTTTTTTTATATATATAAAATCAGGTAAAGTGGCAACGGTACAAAAGTAGACAAGATACTTGCAATGATTGAAGAGAGTTAAGTTGATTTATTGCATGGCCTTATAGATACTTTTACAAGCCTATCATGGTGCCTTGACCATACATGAAACAGATCCCATGGAAGGGCAATGCAGAGAATCTTTGTAGGGATTCCTAATTGTTTTGCCTTATTGGTTTATTTTTGAATATTAGGTTTCTGCGTAATGCAACAAAAAGCAAGTGAGAAAAGTTAAAACAAAAAAGCTTTACTCTTAAAATAAAAGAAACACATAATTTTAGCTGGTCTAGAATTGAAATCATCTCCTGTATCTCCTATTCAAAATGATTTGTGTTAGAACTGGATATAAAATTGACTTACAGTAGGAATATTATAAATCATGGGATAGAATTACTCTTATAAATAAGAGATATTGCCCCACCAATTAGTTATGAATCATAACCATTGCCTCTACTCACTGAAATTCCCAGCAAACTTCATTTCTGAATTCCCTGTAGGCACCTTCAGAAACTGTGTGATGACAAACTTTGTTAGTTTTAACACTTATTCTGCACTGTGCAAAGTGAATTGTCAATGGGAAAAGTTTAAATAGTTGAGGTAGTTCATTGTATTCCATATGCTCCTTTCAGATGAAATTAATGGAAAATAGTGTAGTTGAAAATAATAATCACTGCAGACTTTAATTTCTTATAGATTGAATCTAAAATGGACACTTCTGTGTCTAAGACAAATTTGCAATTTGCTTGATATTTTTAAAATATATAACAATGCTACTTTCTTTGAATCCCTTAGAAGACACACTACAGTGACTGTTATGCAAATAACTCAAAGTGTGTAATAACATAATTTTCTGATTAGAAAATGAGATTTCTGTTTTTTTTTCTTCCCTATTCACAGAGCAATGGGTGACTGTACTTTTGGGGACAAAATGTTACATACATAAGAATAAAGAGTCTCACATCCTTTTGTTGCAGGTGAGCTTTAGTAGAAGCAAATAAATATTCTAATCACTTAAAAAGTCAATAAGGTCAATATTTTTGAGACTAAAAATTAGATGCGCAAGTTACATCATAGACTGAAATATACCTCTGTGAATGAAAGGTGCATATGTGATGTTTTATCATTTACAGAAAAATATGAAAGATATTAATGAATTTGAAGACCAGAGAATTTTCCTTCTGAGCACTGAACACATAAATAAAGTTTCAGTCAACTTTAAAGAATTATGCACGAAAATAAAACAAACATATATAGAGACAATAAAAAAATTAAAGTCTCAAAATAAGAAAAAGAATGAATCCATCAGATTCTATCAATGATACGCAAAATTACCTTTCACAACCAATGGGATCTTGCTGTCAAGTTACTGAGTGCTCATGCCTTTTTTTTTTTTTTTTTTTTTTTTTTGCTTTTAAGTGGGAATTCTATGTAAAGAAGTATGCATTCTTTTTTTCTTACATAAGAGAGTTTTTCCTGCTTTCAGACACGTGCAAACATATGCAAAAGCTATTCTTTTCTCTCCCACTTTCCAGGTTTAATGAGCCATGAGAGCTGTGTTTCTGTTACATTGATCATGTTAACTTCACCACAGGTAAGCATGCATTCCCAAATGCAAAATGTGCCACTGTGTACCCATTCACTCTTATACTCCACTTTTAAAGGGAAAACTAGCATTTACTTTTAATGGTATTTTATTAAACTTCAGGAGAAAGTGTTGTTTGTTAGGCAAAGAAAAGAAAGAAATAATGTTTCAAAGCAAGCATATAAGCACAGAGCCTCTTCCTACCCATGTAGCAATCCAAGAAAAATGAAATAAGACTTAGTTTTGTATGGATATTTTACATTTCAAGTTGTGTGGCATTATCTTAGCTATACTACATAAAACAAAATCTGCAGAATGATTCCCTTACTATTGAGTATTACTTACAAGCCCCTTTCTTCTCAATAACATAGCAGTGATAATTGTAAATGTTAGAAATGTGGGGCTTTGGATACCTTAAAAACAAATATAAAATTACTTCAGCCTTCACAACATTCCCCAAGTATGTTTTCATTTAACTTTAGTCCAAATGGTTGGTTGGTCATGTCTGTCCAGATGCTGAAATTCCATTATCATTTGGAAGGTTCAGATCTGCTGCTAAAGTTTTTTTTTTTTTTTTTTTACCACTTTTCTTTGTGTCTTCATTTAACTTTTACTGTGTCAGTTTCCTAGTGCATGGTGGTTTTAATAATAGTTCTAGTATTGCTTATTCATTCAGCAACACTTATATTGCTACAAGTACTGAGCAAAACAGGTGAAGTAAAATTAAGAGCACGATATCTCCATGTTAAACAGGTCGATGGTCACTTTATGAAGCATGAGTAATAACGGTTAAGATAAAAAATAATTGTATTCAGAGTGACTGTAATCTGTGATCACATATACCAAAGGCATTGCTGATGCTCAATCAACATTGTGTAATTTGTAATCTTCATTAAAGATCTATGCACTATTTATTATCACCTACTTTCTAGCACAGAAAAATAATAGTGAGCTGTGATTGAATGAATGCCAAGTGCCAGGATTTTATGCAGAACTTTACATGTATTACTGTGCTCTAACTAATTCACAATGCTATGAGATAGTATTTCTATTATCTTTCCATTAAATTTTATAGCAATTAACTTAAACTACCCCCATTTACACAGCTAGAGATAAGGACACATGCGATTGCAAAGCCCATGCTCTGCCTGCAATGCTATGATGAGTCAAGCTCTTAGATTAATACTGACTTTCTCTGATCTACACCACCCAGAACAATGAACGTTCTTACAAGACCTTCCAAAAGTGCTGTTTCCTTACTAATTGCAATCAATTGCTCAGATCTAAAGTAAAACTGATGTGCATGATGTCTTAGTCTACCTAAATAGTGTCTTACTTGAGGTCAGACTATAAAACAGGAATGTCTGCATCTGTTCACCTACTTCTAGAAAATAAAAATCTTAAAACATGACCAAGACCAGCTCTCCTCTGAGGACTCTGTAAGATAGAATAGACTCATGTGCTTACATTTCCTTTGAAAAACTGGAGTGAGAATAAACATTTGTCAGGGATTCTGAAGCCTATACTTAAGATAGTATAAGTATAGTATAAGTATAAGATAGATCCATAGAATATTTTTTCCATCTGTGCTCTTCCAAATGCCCTATAGACGTGGTAAATGGGAGAATTTTCTGGGTGAATACAAAATTTAGATTTACTTGGAATGAAAGATTATTACTTCTTTCATTATTTTTTCATTCATCATTTTAAAGAAAACCAATATATATTATCCTTCTGATAATAGAATTAGTCAAGTAAAACAAGGAGGAATTGAATATTAAATATAGAAACAATGTTCAAATGTAAGTATTGATATGTTGGGCCTCACAATCTAGGAGGGATCAAGGCCTCATTCCCAAAAAACTAGAAGTTACTCTCAACACTATGATGGCAAGGCCCTGTTGCTAAAGATAACACACACACACACACACACACACACACACACACACACACACACACACATTGTATGTGAGGAAATTGAGGTGGTACCTACATAGAGTCTTTACCCCAACTTGTTATCATCTTCTTTGATACTGGAAGATGATACCAAGGGAGAAAAGTAAACACCATCTCAGGCACAAAACCTTTGATCTCATGTGGGGATAGCAGAGGGAGGCACATGGAGCTGAATCTCTGTGAATTTGAGGCTAGCCTGGTCTACAAAGCTACATAGAGAAATCCTTTCTCAAAAAACCAAAAATAATCAGTAAATAATCTAATATATTAAAAACTTTGATCTATGATGGTATCCTGCCTGCCATGGTAGCATAACACTTGATGGAGTTTATTAAGGAGAGATGGAAAGCAAGTAGATATGGATATAAGGGATGGTGACAGGAACTTGAGGAGCAGAGGGAAGGCAAACCATATTTAGGATATATTCTGTGAGACAATAATCTGTTCTTAATAGATGGAAAAAATAAAGTCTTGAAAAGAGACAATGACTGACATTGGAAAATGATAATAATTAACACACCGATGAGTTGCAACTGTTGTAAATATATATATGACCACAATGGAGTTTCTAAGTATATAAAGTGAATTATAATGGATCAGAAGGGAGGGGAATTGCATTATAATTATAGTAGAACTTAAATGTCGTATTTTAAGAAATGGGTGAATCATCCTAACAGGAAATCAGTTAGTAAACATTGACTTAACTAGCACTCTAGATCAATTGTAGTCAACTGACATACAAAATTTCCCATCCATAATCAAAGAATACAATCATTTTAAATGTACATTAAATACTTTTCAGGTTAGATGTCATGTTAGGCAGTGAGACAAGCATTAGCAATTTAAAAATGAATGAAATCATATCACACACTTTACCTGAAGTAAAAATATATACATAGATAAATATATGTGCATACATATATGATATAGTATTATAATATAAATGATTGTTAACACTATGGACCAAATGATACAAAATACAGTAAAAGTACCTTTACAAGGAAACTTTATCACAGTGAAGTACATCCAAAGAAACCCTTAAATTTTAAACTAACATATCACATATCAAAGCAATTTTAATATTAGTAGAAGGAAGAAAATAATAATTATCAGAGCAGAAGTGAATGAAATAGAACAGAAACCATAGAAAACAGAAGTCAACAAATTAATGATCTGTTTTTCTGAAAAGAAGAACAAAGTGAATCAACTTTTAACTTCACTAAGAAAAAGTTCCAAATAATAAGTCATAAGTAAATAAGTAACTGATGCTAGAGAATTATCCAGATCCTAAGAAACTACAAAAATGACCCTGTATCATCCCATTTGGTAATCTAAAAGAAGTGGATAAGCTCCTTAACAAAAGCAACCGATCAAAAAGATCAAAAATGAAATCAGGAAGAAACACAAATTTATAATTAACCAATTAATTATTAAGGAGAATGAGCCATTAATTAAAGGCATGTTATCAAAGAGAAGCCAAGGGCCAGATGGTTTCCCTGCTGAACTCCTTCAAATATTTCCAGGACTAACCCAAGTTCTTCAAATTAACTAATTTCACTCATTTATGAAATGATCGTCATTCTAATTCTAAGTTCAGAAACTGGAAAAATACAATTCCATATTTATGATAAACACATATGTAAAACTTCTCTACTAGCAAACCCTATTCAAGAGCACATTACATACACCATTCATGATCAAGGAAGATTCATCCCTGAGATGCAAGGATGGCCAACATATGTCAATCAAAAAATGTCATACATCACATTAACAAAATGATATTTTACAGTATCTGATCATTTCAATAGATGCAGGTAAACCTTCAAGATTCCAGTACTTCAACTTAAAAACTACTATAATAAATAAAAATGAACTCCATAAACTACAGGGTATAAAATCAGGTGTTGGGTACCTATTTACTATGAATTGAAACATGTCCTCATAGAGGAAAGAGAGGGTCCTTAGGTTCAGGAAGTAAACCAACATACAAGGCTTAGGAACAAAATGAAACTTAATGGGTTCAGGAAGATCCTGAAATTGCAAGACTCATGCCATAACCTCAGGGTTAACTTAACTATTAACAATTTCTGGGAAGGTGAAACTTCACAATTGACTAAACTTCCTACAAGTTGTGCTGGGAGCCTCAGGGGTATGGCTCTCATGAGTTGTAACCCATGCAGGACTGGGCTTTTCTGTGATACAGATACTTTCCAGACATCTTACTTCTGTTAGAAAGCCCTCACTGATACTCCTGTAATCATGTCTTCCATCTGTTCTTGGTGCCTTAACTGGGATGAGTACATATTTGCATACCTCTCCAAAGGAAAATCACACAATATTAGGGTAGGAAAAATCTAGTATTTATATAAACAATAAAAAGAAGACAAATTTGAAATCAAGGCTCAAAAACCTAATTTATAAAAACTGTACAAAATCTGAGAATAGCTTTAACCAATATGTGAAATAATTCTATGGTAAAAGTTATGCACCACATTACTTTTATTTCTGTTTTTCCTTCCTGTGGAACCAGAACTTCAGCATTTCTGGCTACCTCAGAATCAACCCTAGTGCTACAGCCATCATTGCATACTAGACTATTAAATTTCTTGTTACCATCTTGCCTTACTGCATTGTATAAAAACTAAACATTCTAAACATGAGTTGGATCATCCCACTCCCTAGAGAAAAATATGCAAATAACAGAATAAAATAAATATCCAAATGTCTCTGGGCCATATACAGAATAAAAAAATAATTCCACAATAACTTGGGAAGCAATATGTGGTCTCCAAACCCAAGTCTCACTTCTCTTATTTTACAGTTATGTTGCTCTCTTAATGATCACACCACACAAATTCTTACGATCTCCTGACCCAGGATGCATCAATTCATCATTTCAGTGACTGACATTCAAAGCCGTCTTAGACAGCTAACAGAGACTCTGGACATGATAAGCACAGATTCTTTGCAATACATTTCCAAAACTCACTGACAGAGAATTAGGATAGGAAGATTACTGTTTGGAACTTAAAATGCTTGATTATTGGCAATACCTCCTGGCAACCCAAGGGATTATCTACTTTTGTGCTATAAATTTCTGTCTCTGGCTTTATCACTTCTTTCCTTTTCATATGTATGTTGTGAACGTGTGTGTGTGTGTGTGTGTGTGTGTGTGTGTGTGTGTGTGTGTGTGTGTGTCTTTATCCAGAAGGTTCAAATGATGGCTGTAAAAATTAAAAGACACTAACAGAACAGTTATGTTTTTTAATTTATGTCTATGCTCATATGGAGGTAGCTTTTCAATACTTTATTTATATGAAAATAACAGAAAGTGTCCACACTTAAAATTTCGCAAATAGCTTGTGATTCAGAAACATTGCTAATTGTATATAAGAATTACATGGGATTAGAGGTGGATCAGTGGTTCAGAGAATGTACTGTTCATTCATAGGGCTTGGGTTCAATTCCTAGAACTCACAATGGGCTATAACATCATTTACTGGGGGATCTAATGTCCTCTGGGAGCATGGCACACATATGGTGCATATTAACTCATAGGGGTGCACACTCACATACCATATATGTGTGTGTGCATATATTATATCTTAAAGTATTAGCCAATGGCAGAGATTTAAAGTTTTACTAATCTTTGAAAAAGAGACACTGAAAATGATTTAAAATCATTGAAGGAATGATAAAAATAGCATTGCTAATCTGTATTTTCTTCTTTTTTCAAATTGCTTGCATAGGAAAAATCAGATGTCAATCAATGACATAAAAAGCATTTCACAGAAAGGTGACACCAGAATTGAGTATGTGCTAATTAACACTTTCTTGCCTTAGACATGAAAAACCATTCTAATTCTGGAAGGAACAAGCACTTGGTTCCCATTCGAGATAGGCTTGGCAACTTATAATAGGAATACAGTTTGAATAATAGGTTATTGTGGCAAACTGCTTTTCTTTAAATTCACAGTAGAACTGTTATGACAAATCAGGGTGTGGTGACATACTCTTTTAATCCTTGCACTAAGGAGGCAATGGCAGGCATATCTCGATGAATCTGAGGCTAGCCTGGACTACATAGAAAATTCCAAGACAGTAAGGAATTGCCTCAAACAAAAGAATGTTATATCAAAAACTATGATGTTCCCCCAGTAAATTTCTGAATTCTAATAAAATGGAATATGGATAGTCATTATAAAATGACCCTTTGACAATCTTATTTCATAGCACTGGACTTTCATTTCAACTATTTTGGAAAACAATGTAATTTAGGAATAGTTTCTTTTAGTCCATTAATAAAATCATAATATATTTTATATCAAATAAGATGCATGAATATTTTAAGGAGCTTAAGAAATATTATACTTAAAGTTTTAAAACATAAAGGAGGAAAATTCTAATTATACAATGGGTCCATTTACTGTGTTCTGAAGTTAAAAGCATAAACCCATTCTGTGTCAATTAAGCCAAACCCAAAGTTTTGACAATAGATGATATGCTGTTGAAGTAATCAGTCCTGTGAGACTTTGTTAGATGCAAGATAGCTGATAATAAAACATCAAACACTGGAGCAGGATGGGGGGAGTCTTACTTATGGAAAAGATAATTTCAGAATATTTTAATGTAAAATTTAGTGCATTTGTGCCTTCTTTTTTTTCCAGGATTTTTGAAATGCCTGGGGTTGTTTTTGGTTTGGTTTGGTTTTGGTTTTTGTTCCTGCTAGTTGTGAAAACCTACCATATAAAATCCTTGTTCAAAAGGAAACATTTTACCTACTAGTTCTGGCACGTGCAACTGTCAAATTGGCACAGTGATTGTACGCTCAGTTCCTCTCTTTGTAGTCACATTAAAAATCTGAGAGGTTAGAAACCAAGTATCATGAAGAAAAGAAGGATCAAGAGGGCGAAAATGATTGTTGTTCTCAGTTAGGGAACTTAAATTCTGGGAGGGAGACGGCAATTGCATCCTCAGAGCTCCAGCCTTGCTGCTGAATAGAGAGTCATTTCCAGTCATTTCCTTCAGTGGAAGATATATCTCAGAGAAAGACGTGAAGAAAGAGTGGACTTTTAAATGCCTCTTTTGTTATTTATGTGTTGCTCACAGATGGGTGAGAAACAATTTTGAATTTGCAGTAGACACATTTGCTATATTGAATTCTGTGTCTGCTGGTTAGAGTGGTGAATAAACCAATGAGGAATGGATCCCCCAAGTGGAAAATGAGCCATGCAAAGGAATTCCTGCTGGATTCCTAGTTTGAAATTGTGAACTACACTTTAGCAAGTAGCAGAATTGCAGACTAGGGCGTGGTGAAAACAACTGATAGTATTTGGTGCAGAAGACAGAAAAAGTATTTTTCTACACATTTGGACATGAGTTTGTAGTTGATATGTTTCTTCTTCAGACAATAGCATATATTTGGCATGTTTTCTATTCTTCCTGTATTGTTTATGATAAATATTCAATGATTTATATGTATCTCAATAATATATTTCCTTGTAAATGTGGGGGTGCCATCTGCCCTGAGTATGAGACTGCCCTGGACTGACAAAGCTCTGAACCTGGTTTTACTGAGACTGAGTATGAACCTTTGGATGTATCTGGAGTTATCATTTTAAATAACATCACTGTGATGTTTCTGGGGTCTCTACTGTCTAGCATTTGAGTTTCTGTACAACAAGCTGTAAGTATTTTTGAATGGTGAAATTGACAATAGATTGAACATAGAAAATAAAACTGAGATGTATGTTTCCAACTCTTGAGAAATTTGTGGGCAAGTGAGGAAAAAAATCAGAAACAACACCCCACAAGATTCGCAATTCAGATGTAAAAGCTTGCTTCAGAAGATGAACCGGAGAAATGATTTTATGTGGAAAATAAAAGAAAAATAAAACAACCCTTGAAGCAAGTACAATTTAACCTTTCAAGTAATAAGCCACTATTAATAAGAAATGAGATGAGAGCAGAGAGCTGACATGAAGTAATTTGTTTCTGCTTTCAATATGGAAGCAGAATGCAATTTAGTAAGGATGCAGTTTATATATAATACTGTGGCATTTTGTACAGGAAAGTATTTTAACTATACACAGTAACTATGACAATATCTTCAACATCATGTTTTTGCCTATAGGTTTTTGCTCCATAACCTTGCCATAGTCATTCTTTCTAGGCTAAAATAAACCAAATAAACCAAGAGAAACAGTTCTGAGGAAGGTTCAATAGCATTCCCCTGACTGCAAAAAAATATGAAGCATCCCCCTTAATAGAAATAAGAAATTCCAGAGGCAGCTGCTGACAGGAAAGGCTCACACTTCAAAATAGCCATCCTTCAGATGGCACAGATCCAAGCCACCCACTCTCACCTTTTTCATCTCTTCTATGAGAAATATATTTGCCATATTACTGAGCATCATTTTCAAATGAATTAAATGTAGCTTTTCCTTATTTCCTTATATAATAAGCTCTACCATCAACTTTGCATCCAGTTTGCCTGACAATCACCTTTCATCTTGAAGTTTCTTTTTCTTTTTTTCTTATCATTTTTTGAGATGGGGTTTCTCTGTGTAGTTTTGGAGGCTGTCCTGTAACTCTGTAGACCCAGGTAGCCCCGACCCCAGCCTTTGCCTCCCCAGAGCTGGGATTAGAGGCATGCACAACCATCACCAGGCTAAGTTTCTTAAAGACTTCTGTCATTAATATCATGACAGAATTCAGATATCCTGCAAGTACATGGTCGTTGTGTAGGAGGCAATTGTTTAATTTAAGACTCTGTAAACCCATGTCATACTTTCTCTTCATTTAGTACGAGATAGCCCTTCCCAACTTTGAACTTGAATTGGTCATATGTTAACAATGAGCAATGTTGGCCTTTGATGTTTTAAATAGTTTTTAAATTAATATGGCCCATTTTATTCTCTTTAGATTGGTAAGTGTGAATGTATTTCTCTGTTAAAAATTAGAAATTAAAGAAGATTTAATTGATGAAAAAGTTTAGAAAAAATATTACTTATTAGTCAAAACTGTCATTTTTTAAAAATTTTGTATAAAAATAATTACATCAGTAATGCTTATAAAATAATGCAAATAATTGTACACCAGGGTATTTAGAAGAATATCAAAAAGAACCACTTGATGTTTCTAAAAACAGTAGCTTAAGAACAGAGGCGAGTAGTATTCACCCAGTGGAAAGCCCAGAGCATACATGAATAGGACTGAGCAAACAAAAACTACCCAGGATTAAATTTCCACTAAAAAGCCAAAGGTACCAAGACAGAAGATGAGAAAACAAGAAGAGCCAAGTCAACAGAACAGGTGATGGAAAGCACAAAGGGTTGTAATTGACTTAGAAGGTCAGAAAAAGTTTTAGGTATGAAAGGTCTGTTTTGCAGCAGTGGAGTAGGGTAGAAAGGGCAAAAGTGACATCTGTTTACACTGTTGAGTCCTGCCAGATCTGAGCATAGAAGGCAATGGGGGCAAAAGGAATCTGTGAAAGTCAAGTATAGGTGAAGCTAGAACCAAAGAAAAATGGTTGAGATTCCGTAGAAGTGTTAACCCTAAGCGCCCTTTGTGGTGCTGCACAGGAGATACCTTATCCTCATTGGTAGAAAGCTGGAGGCTGACACAGTCGTCACCACGGAAGAAAAGCCACGTTGGAATGCAGGCAGTTAACGTTGCTTCACTATGGACATACAATGGATTGCTCTAGCACAAATAAGATATTCTTAAGGAAAACTTGAGTCTACACCCCTTGGCTGAGAATATCAAAAAGACTCTCATTAAAGTATTGGAGGTGCATGTTTAATACAAGGGAAAACCAGAAGCCTGGTGCCAGTTAGCAGAGAATCTGGCCCCACCGGGAGGAGATTCTACACAGTTCTGACTTGTCAAAGAGACTGGAGGACTGACAATAATGTGTCAATGATGGGAATGATTGCACCCTGATCTGGACAGCTTGGCTATGCATACCTCTTGCCTTTTATTTAAATCTAACTCTCAAAGATATGCCTGAAGGGTTACCAGAACACCTTTCAGCTTAACACCATTCAATAATGCTCATGGTGCTGCTTTTCCACTATTGTTTACTACTTTCACTGGCCTATTGAGGGTGTGTGGTGGAACCTAACTTTTTAGGACTGTCAAGGCCCAGGCTCAACCTTAATAATTTCAGTCACAATACCTCTAATAATGAATAGGCAGATTTGAGAGGGATTTCCTCCTAGGAGGCCATCAATTAAAGAACTGAGTGAGACCATACAACTTTCATATGTAAACCATTTTAAGATGACTGATCTATCATTTAAAACCTGTAGTATACTGTCTTGATAACAGTAGAGTATGTGATGCCATGCTATCCATGAGTAATCATTTTCTTTAAAACAAGTAAGACTAAATGCTACATTTAAAGGAAACTTTGTAAGACATATTCTTGATAAAAACTAACTTTTCAAAGAAGACATCACAATCCATGTTTATTTTGAGAAATAATAACATCTAATAGCTGTATTTATTCAGTCACACCATGATCATATGCTTATTTGACAAAGGATGTGTAAAAAAAACTGAGTCTTTTTCCAGAAACATAATCTGAAACACTGAGAATAAAAACCAGTTTTCTATAGTATATTTGAAAAAGTGTGAAACTTTTCCGTCTCAAGGTTATTATCCATACATCCTTGGAGCTATCAAAATACATATTCAAGTCTCAAATGTGAACTCTGCCCTTTTTCCATAAACAGACTTAGAAATTAAAGTTCTGATGGCATTAAAAGAAGAGGAACAAACTGTTGTAATTGTGTAGAAAACAACCTACAAAGCTGCAGTTGATCTCAGTAAGAAATGAGTGGGTATGAACCTCACTTTCCAGTGTCAACAGCTGCTGTATGCCAAAAGTTTCAAGGAGTTCTTGTTCAGTGAAATGTAACCTCTGGGGTTCAAGAATAATTTTCAAGGCCAAATGAAGACTATTTGTGACTTGTGTTACTTTTGAATCAGTTAACCAGCAGATGTTTAAACATGAATCACATTACTTTGATAATGTTTTCTTGAACAATATAAGTGACTTGTGTACCTAGCCATTTGATGGAGATCCTGCTTTATTTTAGAAAGAGTTCATTCAAAACTGTACTCATAGTGAGTTCGGTATTATTCAAACATTTTGGGCTTTAATAATGTTTTGGTTGCACAAAATTTGTAAGCTATGACAATATAATGAGCAGAAACTATTAAGAAGCCCAATGGCATTATAGAAGAGCTCCATTCACAAATTGTTAAGGCAAGAAACACAGCTCTTCCCTCAAAGGGATGAAGAGTTTGTTTTGGAGCAAACAACCTAAGTGACCACAACCCTGGACCATGGAATGATGTTACACTAGACTCTGGGTCCTAATACAGAAGTAGTTTCAGGAGGTTTGAACAATAGCAGGACAAAGAAAGTCATAAATCCAGGCTATATTAAAAAGAGCATCAGTGTTTTTACATCAGAGAAGTAGGCTACAGCCAGGTACGGGACCCACAGATGTCACCTGATAGCATTCTTAGTCCTTTGATTGGTGGAGCATAGTTTCGTTAATAAACACCAAAGGTTTTTCTCTGCTTATTGGGATATTCTTATCCAGGGTAGGCTCTTTTTTGGGAGTGGGAGGGCCTAATATCCTGAAAGAAAATATAATTAGGCTCTCAAACCTGAAACATCCAAAACTCTTCATGCTCATTGAAGTTTAATCAGGTCATCAGCCTTTTCATACACAAATTCATTCCAGGAACTGTCATTTACATACCTATATATGTGTTGAGAGTCAATCTATAATGTGTGAAATATAGTGATAAGTGTGGACTAGTCTTCCATCCCTGATGCCACATAATTGGGAAAGAACATCATAAAAGTCTAGTGTTAGAAATGAACGTAGTTGGATTTACAAATGAATAAAGAGGAGTAAACTTCAATACACAAAGCAGTGGCATCTAAGAGCAGACTAGAGGGGAATAGTAGTAGAAGGGATGAAAATCTATTTTAGAGAAATTAAATTTTGTCTGAAGTCAGGCGCAGAGTAGTTTCAGAGATTTATGATCCTGGAGCAAAAGGATTGCTTGGGCTCAGAAGTCTAATGCCATCCTGAGTACTATAGTATGCCCCACATCAAAAGTTAAAAAATTGTTACATTTTCTGTAAACTGTATGCTCATATATATATATGAATATGTATATATGATTAATATTAACATTCAACGTGAAGTGACAGAAGTCAAAATCCCATTGTTATGTACTTTCCAATATGCCCTTGTTGTATCTTTAGCTAACTAAATCAATGCTACCCCAGAACCAATCACAGAGATAATGGTGCAGATTCTTTGGGGCTCCTTTTTCCAATGATAAGGACTTGATAAAGAGCACATGAATTCTTTCAAATGTGATGATGAGACTGTGGGTCTTTGCGGCGGTGGCGGCGTCCCCGTACGGGCCACCACTTGCGGCGTCCACCCTTGACCAGCAAGAAAGACGCCACACTGAGGAATCTTCTTCAAACACAGTTTAATCGGGAACCTCTTTGCTTTGTACAATGTATAATGGCGGCGGCGGTGGCCGGCGGCGGCAGCCCCGGGCCGAGGGAGATGGGGCCTGATATAGTCTACATCTACCAATCACCTAACCCTACGTGGCGTGCCAGGATAGGTTGTCTCCAAGCAGAATTAAGAGGATACATGACCGTTGCCTAATTTGGAGTTGTTTACACAGAGAGCGCTCGCCGTCGGGCTGGCGGAGGGCAGAAACCGGCGCCATCTTTTGGGTGCGGTTTTCTGCAGCTCCCTACAGTTCCCCCTTTTTGTTTTAATATTATAGGAGTAGCAGTATCTATCTGTTGTCAGATTTCAGTCATCTCTGTCTTAGGTTCAACCCCAGTGTCCCTATCTTACCCGTCAAAGAGTCACTGTGTCGCCCTCACAGGCTCATGTCTTAGGTTGAAGGGAACACATGTATGCTTATTCGCTCAGCAAGAGGGTAGGTGCCCGTCATTGAGCATGACTGATTCAGATACGCATCACTCACTCAGCAAGGGCGAGACAGACATCTATTTGTCTGTCAGCATGGATAACCATGCTTGAGGGGACTGTCCTGCTTCCACAGCAGCAAAGGCCTGTACCAACATAACAGCTTGGGATTTTTGCGACTTCCTGATCCTGCATAGGCACCACAGGCAAACAAAAATGGCTAACAGCATCATGGAAAACATAACCCCTACTCCAGCCCATTCCTTAACTAAACTAAAGGCTTGTGCAATCATGGTATTACTTCTCTGCTGTGTGACCCTCATCCTGCAGATACACCATAAGGCTATGAAGCTAACTAGGATAAGCATTCCTCCCAGGGCACCCATTCCTGCCCACTCTTTCAGATGATTCATGGCTTGAGTGATCCACGCAGACAGTCCTTCCGCAACCGAGATGTCGACCCTGGTGGAATTCACATGCACTATGGAGAGTCTCAGCTCCTGCATCAGCTTTTCAAAATCCCCAGACCAGTTGCCTAGAAGATACTATGAAGGTTGTTTAGACATGTTTGCTGCTAAGGAATAATTCTGATAGGAAACAGCTGTTACACACAAACCAGGCATTCTCCATTCACATCCCAACTGTGCCAGTTACCATAAATTATCCAATTGTTCCTGCAATAGATCAATGTGTTGATTCAAAACCATAATGCCACCTTTCAATTGAGCATTAAGGGTAGATTGGATATCCAATGCAATCTCCATATGCTAAGTGCAGCAATTTCAACTCCTTACTAGTTAAGAGAATGTCATCCATATAGTGGACACATCTCACAGCAGGGTATTTCTCTCTAATAGGAGCAATAGCATGACACACAAAAAGCTGACACATAGTGGGGCTATTGACCATACCCTGGGGTAAAACCACCCACTCATATAATGGTATGGAGAATAGAAGGTAAAGTAAAAGCAAACCTAACACTATCCTGCACACATCACAAATCAGGTTCTTCATGATTGGGTAGGGCTGACAGCAACGGTAAACCACGCTGCACAGGCCCCATGACTTGCATCTATTTATTTCCTTCAGCTGTTCTAACGTCTCCTGCCCCTCTTCTACAGCCTTGCGGCATCTTTGATCCTCTAGACAGCTGCGAACCATTTTCCAAATAGGCCTCGTCCCTGGCTTCAGCGTTCCCTGTGCCCAGACAAAATCTAGATCTTTTCCAAGCTTGTCCCAGCAACTGGTGGTTAAATTACTGGAATCAGCAAACCAGGGGGCTACCACAATAACCTCTTGGATAAATCTCTCTAAAGTACTTTTCTTTAATTTCAATCCCTTAGACCGTAACAGCTCTTGAAGAGCAATGAAAATTGGTTGCGATGTTGTAGTTCCCATACTTTCACTTTTGGTTACCTCTGCTTTGTCCGAATCCCGGAACTTTGTTGCTCCTCACCGGAGACCTTATTGCCTCTTTACCGAGGGCTTTGGTACTCCTTTACTGGAGACCTATCTCCTCTTTCCCGAGGACCTTGGTGCTCCTTTACCGGAGACCTATCTACTCTTTCCCGAGGACCTTGGTGCTCCTTTACCGGAGACCTATCTCCGCATTCACCGCGGACTTTACAGTTCCACTTACCTTGGGAACTTACCCCCGACTGTGAGAAGTTCTGATTCCCCGTACGGGCCACCACTTGCGGCGTCCACCCTTGACCAGCAAGAAAGACGCCACACTGAGGAATCTTCTTCAAACACAGTTTAATCGGGAACCTCTTTGCTTTGTACAATGTATAATGGCGGCGGCGGTGCCCCGGGCCGAGGGAGATGGGGCCTGATATAGTCTACATCTACCAATCACCTAACCCTACGTGGCGTGCCAGGATAGGTTGTCTCCAAGCAGAATTAAGAGGATACATGACCGTTGCCTAATTTGGAGTTGTTTACACAGAGAGCGCTCGCCGTCGGGCTGGCGGAGGGCAGAAACCGGCGCCATCTTTTGGGTGCGGTTTTCTGCAGCTCCCTACAGGTCTTCTGAATTGAACTAGATAGAAGCACCATGCAAGTGTTTCTTACCCAACAAGATGAGGGCATGGGAATAACAAGAACTCAGTTAACAACCTATAGACATTTGAATTGTCTCCCAAATCTAGTTATAAACATTCCTTCACATGAACTTTCTGGTCATTTAGTACACTGACTGTTCAAAGTCTTAAGTGGGTCCTTTTATTGGAGTGTTGGCCTAGTTTTTATTCTATTTATGTGATAAAGTCCACAACCAAAAACAAATTAGGGACTAAAGGCTTATTTCATCTTATAGCTTACAGTCTATCTACTAAGGAAAATTAGGACAAGAACTCAAGGCAGGAACCTGGAGGCAGGACCTGAAATGAAGACCAAAGAGGAACACTGCTTACTGGATTCCTCCTTATAACTCACTCAAATTACTGTCTCACATAGCACAGAACCTCCTGCCAAAGGTAGCATTGTTCATGTTGTTGATCTGGGCAGTTGCCACTTCATTCAGGAATCAAGAAAATGCACCACAAATTTGCCTACAGGCCAATTTGATGAAGGTATTCTCTCAGCTGAGGTTGCTTTTCTGCAGGTGATTCTAGAATTTGTCAAGTTGAGAAAAATTAACCAGCACAAATATTATGATTTAATTTACCTTTTTATTTTGGTATTTTTGAGAAAGGGTATTATATAGCTCTGGCTGTTCTGGAACTCACTATTTAGACCAGGGTGGCCTCAAACACTTTGAGGTTGCCTGCCTCATCCTCTCAAACACTGGGAGTAAAGGTGTGTGCCACCACAATGGCATATTATGGTTTATACATTGAGTATATTGAGCAGTTTATATGTTCAAGGAAGTGTCAGAGCACCCATAAGACCAAAACCTAGGGTTCAGTGAAGCTCAAATTTGTGTGGCACATCTGAGGAAAGTCAGTTGAAAGACTAGGATGCCTTCCCCAATAGCCAACTGACTCTTTCAGATGTTAGTCAGAATGGCTGTCTATTCATCCCTACGCTTCTTTCTGTCCCACAAGATGTGAGGGAGTTAAGGACTGCACTTTAACTATTTACTGTATCTCACTCTTTATATCTATTCTCTATGAATTTTCTTACTGGAAATGATGTTTTAAAGTATGATGTCCACAACTTTTATCATCTACTTTGACGTTTTTGTTGTGTTGATTACCTTGATCACCTTAATAATTTTTACTACTTATTTTGTATGTGTGTGTTTAGGACATGGTCTCATTATATACCCTGAGGTAGTTTTCCTGCCCAAGCTTCCCAGCCATAAAATTCTCCTTATTTGCACCTCATAGGTCTTTTCCTTCTAGTGACATTCTCTCTGAGACTCTGATATGTTTCTTTTTTTTTCATTGCTTAATAGAATATTTTATTAATTATTGTAAAATTTCTGACAGGAAATTTGGGTCATATTCTCCCCTCCACTTCTCTTAGATTCACCCATTGCCACTCCAACACTCTATTATTTTTAATAATCCACTGAGTCCCATTTTTGCTGCCCAAATACTCATGGATGTTATAATATCCACTGGGGCAATTATAACTGTTAGAAGCCACTAACTACCAATAACTCCTCATCTATATGCAATGGGGAGCTTGAGATCTCCTCACCTCTTATGATAGAATGTGGGCTCATTTGGTCTTCTGTAGGTAAAGACAGCTGCAGTGAGTTCTTGAGCGCAGCAGTCCTGTTACATCTAGAAGATGCTTCTTTGGCTCAGTCCTCCTGACCTCTGGCTCCTACATTTTTTTCTGCCCCTTCTTTCAAAAGCTCCCAATCTTTGGTGTGAGTGGGTGTTGGGGGCATATATAGACTTTATATTTATTCCTGAACTCTCCACTGATGCTTACCATAATGAGTCTTTCTGGACAGACTTTGGCCTTCTAGTCCCAAGATAATGACATGAAGACATTATTAATTATGAAAGTTTGGCCTTTAGCTTAGGCTTTTTATCAACTAGTTATCATAACTTAAATTCACGTGATTCTATGCTCTGCCACATGGCTCCTTACTGTTCCTCCATGATGTATGTCTGCCTTGTTCCACATCTTGTGGGCTTCTTCCATGTGCCTAGATTCATCTCTCTGAGTTTCATTCTCTGCCTGGAAGTCCCACTTAACCTCTTCTGCCTAGCTATTGGCTGTTCAGCTTTTTATAAAACCAATCACAGCAACACACTTTCACACAGTGTACAGATATCCTTCAATATTTCCCCACTTTTTTCCTAAGTAAAAATGAAAGGGTTAATCTCAAACACAGCAAAACTACATACATTAACAACTATCTACCTAAAATATCTCTGTTTTACTTTGAAAACATACCTAACATGACTCTGACATGTTTCTTACCAGAAAAAAAATTCTCTCCCTTTGATTGAAACCAACAAATGTCTTTAACACCAGGATCTAGTGAAGAATAGTCCATTGTATTCTCTAAGGCTTTGATCTTCTGTGTAAATGCAAAACTCCCTCCTTCCCTTTATTGGGGTGTGCACATCCGTGAGTCACATGACCTTCCTCAGGACACATTACTGGAACCCAGTGTATATTGTTGAGCTAATAGAGATCTCAGGACTGGTTCTTCCCATAATGAACTAGGCATATTACAGCAGAACTCCGTTGTCTTTGGACAAAGGTGTGTACTCCATTTGACCTTGTTCACTTTCTACAACACAGTGTGGTAGGAAGAAGATACACTTGAGCCCTTGGTATGGGATGCCTCAGCCTCACCACAGTAAGACTGCCATTTGGGTCCTGTCAGTTTCCATTTTCATTTCTTTGTCCCCTGGAAGTAGAGTAAATGACCAACCACACTGGGCTCTTCCAGGCCTGCTCCAGATTGAAATCTTGCACCTCTCCTCAGGATGAAAACAGATAACAGATGCACACTTCCAACTCTCCTTTCTTCTCACAGAATGGCCTTAATTAGTTCCTTCATCTCTTGCCCCTTCTGTTACTTTTTCTGGTCCTCAAGTTCTTATCCCCTAGCATGTTCTCTGACTTAGGCTGCCCCTTCTGAGAAAATAGCAGGGATTTGGAAGAGAGGAGATGTCTACTCCTGGGACATAGTGACTTCAGCCCTACAGAGCCCCAAGACACAGACCCAGCTGCCTGCCCTCAGTTGATTCCTTCTTTACTTAAAAGTGTGATTTGTATATAGATGGACAGTAACCATGACACTTATAATAAAATGGGATTAACTTTCCTTCAAAGAAGGTAAGCAGGGAGAGAGCTGAAGGAGGAGGGAGAGGAGGAAAGATGAGAGAGGGAGAGACAGAGAGAGATAGAGAGACAGAGACAGACACACACAGAAACACACATAGAGAATGAATGAAAATTCAAAAATCCCTTCTTTTTACTTAGTACTCTAAGAGAGTTGCTATATAAGAACCTGTCAAGCAACTGTTTTATTACTAATGTCTTTATAATTGGTTTTGACTAGTACCTTTCCCTTTCTACATAAGAGAATGTAGACTTCTTAGATAATTAATAAAATTTGGATTATTAAGCTAAAGTTAATAAATTTCAAATTCATTATATCTTGAAACAGATATAATGGTTTTAACTTTCAATTTATCATAATATACCATTTTAAAGTAGTAATTTTTATGAAATATCAGTTATTATTATAAATTTTAGTAGTTTTAAGGAAGGGATTCCTATTTAGACTCATATATGTGATAATTTTTTAACATTTTAAACTGAAAAATTATTGCAAAATTTTGATAATTTTTCAATGGATTTAACTATGACAAGGTCCTGGAATTTCTCTTTATTTTCTTTAGAGAATCTTTATTAATTTACAAAACAAGAGTTTTTTCTCAGTTTTAGTAGTTATTTGGGAATATCATAAAATGCTTTTCAATCATATTTACTTTCTTCCTTCATTCATCCCAAAGACCACCATGCACAAGACCAAGGAAATCTCATGTCAATCCAAGAATGGAGAGGTAAGGGGGGAGGGAACAAGGGCCTTAGCTAAGGAGCAGTTTGCAACTTCTGGGAAAGGGGGAGTCGGTTTTCTTTAAGGGTGTGGCCCCTGGTTGACCTTGCTCTTGGAGAAAGCCACACATCCAAGAGTATTTGGGCACCACCAACTCTACTTGATCACCTTTTTTAAAACAAAGAGTAAATAGGGCTAAAATATTTTTACACTTACATCTTATAGCATAGATCCTTATTAATTATACTTTCATTTTAGAAGCTCCCTTATCTGAGTAGCTCATTATTAACTACACAGTGTTAATGCACAGCATTCATATACATTAATTTTTGGGTTAATTCTATAGCAAAACATGTGAAGATGTAACACACTGAGCTTTCAGCAATTGAGAAGAGTTTACTAAAAAGCATTTGTAAAGGTGTGCACAGGGTTACGGAGATCCTGGGGTAATATATATACTAGGGGGTTCTGATATTCATCCCAGCAGAGCCTGGAGACACAGAGTAAAGGCTGGTGAGCTGCAAACGTAAGCACAAAGGTTGGTCACATTTCTTCAAAGGAATGCACAACTGGGTAGCCACCATTCTTCTGGGAGTCTCTTCCCTTTGATAACATTTTGTTAAGTTTTCCCAGGTAGGAACCTATTAAATGGGGTGGGACACGACAACCTGTTCATGCTGAGCATAAACGGTTAGGAAGCAGGTGTGGAGGAGACGATGAAAACAATCCAGACAAAACTAAATACTCTCCTCATTGGATGGATTAAATTCTGGGTTATTTAGAGAGCTGTACACATGTGTCACAGGTGATGTTGTGAGTGGCCCACTAGGTCACCTGAAACATGTGATTTTCTGAGACAAACGGTGGCAAAGAGAGAGGTACATTTTCCCAACAATCCCTACACAACATGGCTTCTTTTCTACCAATCAGATGAGTCTGTCCTCACCATTGATTTGAGCTTGGTGGCATGCTAAAAGTATAGTGGCCGGGCATATTGCTGCTGGAGTGTGTGGCAAAGGTAGTCCAGGACTCATTTGGTAGCAATGGCAAGAGTTTGCTGATCACTGTGCAGCCACAGATTTCCACCATGTTCCAGGCATTCTGGATAGTTCTGAGAGACCATATTTCAAGGTCAGCTTAAATCACTTTTCTGCAGCCTGTCAGTTGGATAGCTACATTCCCTGATAAACTAATTCTTTTTCCTGACAACACATTCAGTGGTTGCTGTTGTCTGCAACCAAGAGCCCCCGACAGTGCCAAACTTGGAATGAACAGGGAAAGGTTTTTCACTCTGACAGGGGCTGACAGAAGCTTCTCATCACATTCTACCTTCTGCATGTCTCTCATTTTGACACTTACCTTCTCTGCACACAGGAAACAAGGATCTATTTATATATGTGAAGGAAAATTGTGAGAGATTAATCTTTCCATTTATTTCAATGTAGATATATGCATTGTTTCCAGAAAAAGATCTCTAGGTAAATGTAATATGTGTAATATTATTCTACTGTCTGTTTTAAACAGGCATATTTTAAACTGGGTGGTTAAACTATTCTTATATCTGAGTCTACTATTCATAGAATGGTCTGTGAGGCTTATTCTCCTGAATTCTTCAGACAACTGGAAGACAAGGTGGAATAAGTAAAACATGATTTAATTATCCGACAACTCACTTCAAAAAGTTACTCTTACACTCTTGCATGCAATCACAATTAGTGTGTTTAGTGTTAACTTCTGTTTTCCCAGTATTTTTCAAATACTTGTATTTGAAAAGATTTATAAAATAATTTCTACTGAGGTTTTAAACAAGGAAAACACAAGAATACACACATGCACACACATATACACACATATATGCATATCTACATGTAAGTGCATAGTCTTACACACCAAATAAATGAACACCTTCCATATATATATATATATATATATATATATATATATATATATATATATATTTATATATATATACATATTATGGAAGGTATATATATATCATATACACATATGATATATATATATATATATATATATATATATATCAGACCAGTAGGTTTGATTTAACAAGTATGACAATTCCATAATCTAGTTGACTTTGGAGTCTCTAGATTAGAAATTGATGTGTTCATTTCCCAATCCTTATCACCTTACATTTCCATTTTCAATAATAGACGCTAAGCTCAAATAGCTCCAAAGGAGAGTGTGAAGGTATCTCCATGAAGCCCTTACCCTCATGACCTCCAGCTGCAGGTAAACTGTGTCCTCAGAATACCTTATGTTGACTCATTATCATAAACATGACAAGTCTATCACATTTTACCCATATTTTGTGATCTTTCAGTACAGAGAGTACTTCCTGTTAAGATTTCTTGTCTACCTCAGAACCAAAGAACCATAGTAAACCCTCTGTCTCAGGACTCTAAGTCTCCAGGCAGAAATAGCAAAATTACTCATTGGTACAGTTAGATCTCTCAGTATCACATTATAATCCATGTGTCCAGAGAGTGAGAGGAGGTGTGGATAATCGACTCTGTGGGAAGTGGGGACATAGAAAGGGTAAGACCTCTGTAGAGAAGAGACAGCCAGTAAAACCTGTGCCTCAGATAGACACATCAGTGGATCCCACTGTGAAGATATCATAACTGGAAGCTACTGCTGAGTTATGAGATTCAATCCAGCTCATGTTCTCCTCCTTCATCCAATAGTGTCAGCAGATGTAAAATGAAACTTAGGAGATGGCCAGCAGTTGGGGGAGTATTCGATCCAGGAAATCCAGGAAGATCTGTCTGTACGTAAAGAATCAGGTGTGGAGATAACCACTACAGGTACTCCATATGCAATCCCTAGAGTTCCCATCAGTAGATCTGGGGTAGGGTCCAGAATGTTCTAATCAGTGCCTGGTGGAACTGAGGTTATTGGAAATGGTGCCATACATCAAACACTAATACACCCTCTAAGCAGGCCTGATGCTCAAAGATGGAAACATCTAGCCATTAAACTAGCCAACTGATTTTGTGTTTGGCTCCAAATTAGTGAAAGTAATAAATTTAATATTAACAGGAAAATGTAAGCTTCCAAAATGTAGTGCTATTGAGAGTAGTAAAAGCCACAAAGAAGGAATGGGATTTGCTCCTTTATTGTTTTGCTGTATTTTTCCTGACAAATGAATTTTTAGATTACACACTCTCTTCTCTCTCTCTCTCTCTCTCTCTCTCTGTCTCTCTCTCTCTCTGTCTCTCTCTCTCTCTCTCTCTCTCTCTCTCACACACACACACACACACACACACATGTGTGTGTATGTGTATAATAGATGTGTATGCATGTATATAGGTATGTATGTATATTCATATTATTATGGTCATTTAATTTAAAAGTATATATTTAAGGGGTCAGTGAGCTGACATGTTGCCAAGCCTAAAAGCCTAAATTCAATTCCTAGAACCCACATGGTACAAATATAGAAGATACTCCTTCATGTTCTCTGTTCTCCATAGAACTGCTGTGGCATATATGTAAGTGAGAGCATATGAACACACACACACACACACACACACACACACACACACACACACACACACACACACACATACACACACACAAATGTAAACATTTTAAAGGATGTTTTAAACCCAAGCATGTTACTTTATGTCAGTAATAAATGCTGAAGGATAAAAGGCAAGAGGATGACAATGAGTTCATATCCAGTCTGGGGAACACAGTGAGTTCTGGACAGCTTGTACAACAGTGTATGATCGAGTTGTAAAAACACGTTGACTACATATATTTTACTGAGTGTATCACAGGCAAAATTTCAGAGACCTGTTTCTCATTTGTTCTCCATGGAAATCAGTTATTAGGAAAGTGAATTCTGAGATGGCAAAGATGATGTACTGTACATTTCAGCATTCCTTACCCAGTAAACTCTCAGTACAAAGTCATAGTCCCTGGCACTACAGAGTCAGCAGTGCAGTCGGCTAAATCCCACGTTTAAAGTGCATGATATACCAGACCCTGTGCTGAGCATCTTCTCTTTAAATCCTCACAAGCAGCACATAAAAGAAGCAATTTTATTATTCTAATTATACAGAGGGGAACTTAGCTTTGAGATTAAGCAGCTTCTCCCAGATCAGAGGGATGGAAAGTGTCAGAGCTGGAATTCAAGCAGTGATTTGTGCAACTTCAAAGTCCTTTAGACATAATCTATGCTTACTCAAAAGATGATTGAAAGCATTTTTCCTGTTGTCAAGCACAACATATTCCTGCGATTTCTAATTTAGTAGTGCATTTAAAAAATCAATATTTTGTATTGCTTAGGTTTTCTTATTTTCAGTTATTTATTACAGGACAAATATCAGACATGTAATGAGCTACACAACGAGTCATGCTAAGTGGTAATGGGAACTACTTGTTAATATCTTCCAGGCAATGTATCAAAAGCTGTGCCTCTTTTTTTTTTTTTTTTTGAAAGAAACCTAGGTACTTTTCCTTCCCCATTTGACAAATAGAAACTAGAATTGCAGAGATCACATCATAGTGCTGACAGGAAGACAAGATCTGAAATCTGAGCTCAGTTTTGCCTGCTGTTAGTTTTCCTACACAGCATGGGTACAACAGAGTGCATCCCTTAAGTGTGGACTTACTTGTGGATGGTCTTGATTGAATACTTAGTATCTTGCTGCCCTCTGTAGCTTTCTATTAGAAGACAATGATTGGTTAATAGAACAACGAATCTATCCATTGCTTCAGGTAGGAGTTGGGACAAAGGTGACCACTCAAAGGATGTGTGGAATGTGGTCTACCACCTTGTTCAGCATATGGGGAGCCCTGTGCATTTTGTATGAGTGTCAGTTAATTGGTGACTCCTATAAGCTAGCATGTGCATCTGGAAAGATTTATAAAACA
Organism: Cricetulus griseus; assembly: GCF_003668045.3. Taxonomy (NCBI): domain Eukaryota; kingdom Metazoa; phylum Chordata; class Mammalia; order Rodentia; family Cricetidae; genus Cricetulus; species Cricetulus griseus. The sequence goes on from NW_023276806.1 coordinate 223,993,417, forward strand.
TCAACAATGTGGTGCCAGAGGAAACCTAAAATGTCTGAATATGGTTTTTTCTTCCTTGAGTATTTCCTTTGAACATGGCACTAGCATTGGGAGAATTATAGTAAGAATGTACATTTAATGTTTATCAGCTATTGCTAGGAGAAGTGGCTCAAGTCTGTAGTCCCAGAACTCAAAAGGAGGAAACAGAAGGATTTCTGTAAATTCATAGCCAGGTTGGGCAGCAGAATGGGATGCTGTGCCAATAGACAAAAACTTCACACATATATTTAATAATTTAATATATCAAATATATAATGCATATACTACATCTAGAAATTTAGAAGATATGTCAATAATAACAAATGTCTGCTTATGAATTAACAATGATTTATAGCCAAAGAGATGAGAATCATTACTGAAGATCAGACATGAGGATATCTAATCCTGGGAATGAGTACTGTGTCAAGAAATTTCTATTATGAATGTGAATGTTATTGAGACAGGACAGTTGTTCAATGGATGTTTTTCTATAGTTTATAGATTTATTCATATGCATTTGCATCAGACTCAGGCTATGACCTAGCATGGCCTTTTATATCCCAGTAGGATTACAAAGAGGCTTCTAATACCAACTCTGTATCTAAAAATAAGTTTCTATTGGCTACAAGATCCCATTACCACTACTTTTGATCCTCCTAAGATATACGAACCAGCCTTTGTTTTTTTTTTTTCATCCACTCAAAAAATCAAGGGTCTCCTGCCTTGTTCACTTTCAGATTGTTGTGATATATACATACATACATACATACATACATACATACATACATACACACTTGTATCCAAGTCTGGAAGTTTTGATGGACCTCATATCAAGAGTTAATAATACACCTTGGGGTCTATTAAGACTGATATCCTACTGAGTACTCAGCCTTTAAGGGCAATGTAACAACTAATCACACTTGTCTCAGATCACCCTTGTAATCAATCAATGACTTACATGAGCATTTCACAAAAGAAGACAGAGAGATGAGAAACAGCTCTGTGGAAAAATGGTCAACACCACTGATTATTGATGAAAACAAATTAAACCCACAATGAGATATCACCTAACATGTCAGACTGACTTTTTTGTTTGTTCTGTTTTTAATAAAAATATATATAATAACTTGAGAGTACTGTTGAAAATGCTGAACTATGGGACACTGCTGGTGAAAATGTAAACTAGTCTGGCCATATCAAAAATGGTGTGGGATTCCTTAAAAAGTAGTCAGAATTAAGCATGAGCTAATAATCACACTACAAGGTGTGTGTGTGTGTGTGTGTGTGTGTGTGTGTGTGTGTGTGTGTGTGTAAGAAATGAAATTAAATCAGAAGGTTGAAGAGGAATCAGCAATTCCATGCTCATCCCATCACTGTTCACAATGGTAAACAGACAGAAGAGACCTTAGTGACCATAACTGGGAGGCTGAACACAAAAAAATACTTCTATGATGAGAAGATTAGAAAAATGAAATCTTGTCACTGCACCAACATTGATGGAATTAGAGGACCTTATGAGAAGTGAAACAAGTCAGGCACCAAATCACTAGCACCCCATATTCTGACTTGTAGTTGCAATGTAAAAACACTGACATCATAGAAGTTGGGAGCACAGGGTTACTGTAGGCTGAGGAGAGTAGGACAGAAGGGGGATAGATAAAAATTGACTGACAATCATAAAGTTTCAACTAGATAACAGCAATAATGGTCCACATGCTGCTGTACAATGTAGTGGCTGTAGGTAATCACAGTGAATTCTGAATCATGATGTTTTCAGAGGTTTGGTTTTAATGGGATACATTTTTAAAAGGTAGTGGTAAGGATTTGTAAAGTTGTGACAAAAAAAAGAAATGCTAAATGTTCAATGAGAAAAACTTGTTTAACTTGATTTATACATTACAATGCATATATCTATCCAACACTAGGTACCACACATCAACATATGTAGGTTTTATCTTCTTCTGTTATTTAAAAACAAATTAAGCTTTAAAAATAGAATTAAGAGTGTTCCATAAAGCTTAAGGTAAATGTAAGAAAGGATATAGAACAGAGACCTGGTACTAATGAGTTTTGAAGATACTCATAGGAAAAATCCTAAAATATGAAGTCAAAGTGAAATATAACTAAAAAACGATAAGAAAATTTCACCCCATGGATAATAAATATAACAGGCTCATTTATTTATTCTACATGATTTCTCCCATTTTAGAAACATTGCTGTGTCCCTTTTCAATTGGATTATGACGCACACAAATGCAGAACCTTGTTTACATGTGTATCTGTAAAAACAATGAGAAGAACTGTATTTAACTTTGAGGATGAGAAGCAAGAGAATGGCATTTGCCAAAAGCATTATGGTTTGGCCTCTTCTTCACTTCTTGAATTCACCTTTCAGAAGGAACATCTGCACCCTAGTAGTTTATTTTAGGAAAATTTAAATCATCTTTATGCTGACAAATACAGCCATATTCCAAATATGTGCATCTCATAAAAGCTAATACATATTCAATGACTCATTAAAGTCAAATCTTTAAAAACATCATGATTCAAGATTCAATACATATTTTAAAACTATCAACATTTCTTAATGAAAGGATTGTACACTGTACCACATGCAAATAATTACCTTACTTAATAGTGATGATTACTACAAAATGTCTGTTAATTGAAAAGAAGACATTACTAAACTTTATATTTTGGCACAACTATTTACCCCTTTCTATGAAATTCACTGTGGTTTGAAATACTTGAAAGTTACCATTTATCAAATGCACAGTAGTTGTTATGATATTGCTGATTCTAAAACATTTTATTATTTTAACTAAAGATTAAAAGGCAGTTGTAGTATTCATTCCCTTAAAATAGTAATAGGGACAAGTTTGTCATTTTCAGCATATTGTGCTCCTGTAGTTCAGAAGTAGGCCAACAATACAATACAGGAAAGCCATTTATCTGTCATATTAAATTTCTTTGAGTCTCTGTGAGATAAAGCACCAGAAAGCAAGTCCATTTGACAGATAAAAGTAGTTTCTGACTCCATAATCTCCCTTTAAAAATAGAGAGTTGAACCTGGCCAACTCCGATCAAAAAACTTTATTCCAAACCTTTTCTGTAACAAACCTAATAAAGGATTAAAGAATAAGCCCTTTCAAATAGAAGGAAAAGCAGAAAAAAAATCTGTATCTAGAGAGATGAAGTTTTAGAAGTGAGGACCATTTCCTCATTTGCCTGGAATTCAGCAGCATGTTGTATTACTGCAAAAAGACAATTAGAAAACTTTGAAAAAAATTTCTTTCAGTACTCAAAGGGGTGAAAGAGAATCTAAGATCCTGTAGGTCAACAGTGGTGTCCCTCCCCAACCTGAGGGAAACTATTGTCATTATTTTAAGAAATATTTGACTGATAGCCATGTGTACCTGACATTTAATAAATGGGTGATAGTGATCTTGATAAGCAATCCACAGAACAGACTGCACCCAACCCCACACAGATAATCCTGTTTTCCAGACTACTTATCGTTCCAAGGCATGTTCTTCTACTTCATTGCCACATCCCTGTGAGGACACTTGAACAAAAAGCTTTTCAAAATGAATTAGCTTAAGGTAACATTATGGTTCTTTTCTAGCTGCTCATTATACAATGATTCCAAATTTGGGGTTGTATCTTATTTTGTGACCAGTATAATAAAATCCCCATCTATCCAGTTGTTTTTGCTCATTCTTTAAAGATAAATTACTCCATTTAGCATAGTCATGGTAATTACTAAATTAATATCAGGTGTTATATATTCACAAAGGGCATAACACTATATAAACCTGCCAAAAGCGATGGGTAAATCAGAGATAGAACCATAGTGATCACTATTTCACACCTTCATGGATGCTGTCTCTAAAAAATGGGCATGTGTAGAGCCCCCAAGGAGAGGAAACAACATATCTAAAGTCTTTGGCACAGAAGTCTTTGAGGTTGAGGAGCAAGGGGAAGAACAGAGTAAAAATCAGAGGAGAGCATATGAAGGTTTTGTTTTCCAGTGCAACTATGGGGGAAAATAGGGACTTTTGTAAGAATGTTTGAGTGAGTCACATGGCAAACTAACCATGAGAGGTCAAGTTCTGTAGAGTTATAGTCTCTTTTTATTTTTAATTGTTTTAGATTATTTTATTATTTTTTAAATTGTGTGTAGATGTGTACATGGAAACATGAGTGCAGGTCTCTGAGGAGACCAGAATAGAGCATTAGATCCCTTGAACCTGAAGTGACAAGTGGTTCTGCATAGCCAGACTTCAGTGTTGGAACAAAATTACAATCATCTGCAACAGCTAAACTGATTTTAACCACTGAGACATCTCCAAATGCATGGATGGGCCTAATCTAATAGTTTCCATATCAGAATGATACATTGTCCAATGTTTAGGAGAACAGAAGACACTATATATGTACCAGTGTGGTATTAAAAGCTCAGACAGACTTTATATGAGTATAAGAACATAAAATTAATATACTATGCCTGAGAAGATTATTGTCTAGATGGAATGTCTAAGACCACATTTGGAATCTGGAATTCAGGGGAGAGCTTGACCAGAGTTATAAATTTGATCTTTTCAGTATAGTTGATAGCATTTATGTATATGATGCATGCAATTTTTTAGGACATTGACTTCTTACTACTTGTGGTAAACAGCTGGGTTTAATTCAACCTCTCAAGTTCCAGGATTTGATCCAGTATTTGTGGAAATGGTAGCTTTAAATCATAAATTTTGCATAGGTGAGCTCACCATCATCTGAATCAGACCATCTCCAGCTTAATGACACAAATCCACTAATAATCATCTTGAATGTTGTTTCTATGCTGCCCTGACAAAAGCATTTCCCAATTCTTAGTAGTTACAGAACTGAGTAGAGGAAAATACACAAGACCATCCAGAAGTTGAAAAAGAGACAGATCTTGAAAAATATAAACTAATGAGTCAGTATAGTTAGAGGGGACAATGGCGGTATGCAATTTTTGACCTATGTCACACATGGTCCACCTGGACAACACATCGTACTCCCACGGGGTTGTAGGGGGTAATCTAGATTATTGGCAACTTGAATGATAGAGGAAGAGAGTGAGAAGCTTTGGTAGAAGTTGGGCATTCCCAATGATGGTCCACATTCACTGAAGTGATTCTCCTGGAAACTTACACAGACCAGGCTGACCTTAACTTGCTATCCCAATTACCTCTGCCCTTTGTGGAAATGGGAGCTTTCAAGGAAGGTTAATTTAGACAAAGATGAATCAAAGAAAGTTGGAGATTTTGTTCCACACATGGGATTAAGTCCATAAATTTCCATTCTGTATTCTCATGCACACCCTTTTTCTACAAACTTCACACACAAGATTAAAATATACCCCTACCTATTTCCTCATTGTAGCAGAATTCAGTACTCGTTGACTTCATCCCATGAGGCACATAAGCTCTAGTTATTTAGGTACTAAAAGGCATGTCTTTTACTCTAATACTACATCTCTCAGACATGGAAAAAGAAAGAATATTTTGAAAGCTCTCTATTCATGAGGTTCGGGAGATGAAGTGTGATGTATGCACTGAAATCACACAGGAAAGCATGTGATTAAAACATTATTGTACAATAGCCACAGCCACATTTTTGTCTTTTAAAGAAATCTTATTTGGTATCTAAAATTTGACGGTCACTGGCACAAATGAACTAGCACAAATACATCTGTATTTACTGGGCTTTCAACACGTCCACTTAACATGACTTTCATGTAAAAAATGGAGACAGTTTACACAGAATAACTTTTAATTTTTTATTCTCAGTTCCTGTAATTATACCACTTCCTTTAGTTACTTCTAAAAAACCTGGATATCCTACTTTTCTTAATATTTTTTAATATGTATACAACATTGTGCTTCCACGTATATCTCCACACCAGAAGAGGGCACCAGATCTCATAATGGATGGTTGTGAGCCACCACGTGGTTGCTGGGAATTGAACTCAAGACCTCTGGAAGAGCAGTCAGTGCTCTTAACCTCTGAGCCATCTCTCCAGCCCCATCGTTACTCTTTTTTACAGCATGCTCTCTGGTGTACTTTAGCAGTCACAGTCATGGCAGCAGTCAGGGCCAAACATTTGTGAAAGAATCAGTAGCGTCAATATAGATACAGGTTAATATCTGTTTTTTTTTATTTCATGTGTCAATTGTCTCTCAATACCAGGTCCCCAAGCAAGGGACTTTGCTTGCATGTTTCTTTAATGAAGTTGTAGGAAAAATATAGTAGATTAAAACTGAGACCTGGCAAGATCAATAAAACATTTTAAATAAACATATTTAATACTTAATTAATTGGTTGGAGTATATGGCTACATTAATATAATTCATTATTTTGACTTTATCTTGCTAAATGCTGTGTAATGAATATTAGAAAATATAAAATTATATATCTATGAATCATCTTCTCATGTTTTCCCATAGATATATAATTTAGCAAATGCTGGATAATATGATGAAGTTGTTTGTATTAATTTTAAAGGACAGGAAAAACATCCTAAATTAAAAAGACACACATTTTTGCAAATCAGAATTTGAGGTTCCTAAACTAAAACTGATAGAACCACTTCAAGTATAAAGAAGAAAAATGTAAAATATAATATATGCAAGAAAAATGGCAAAAGGAATGAATATGTTCCCTCAAAGTTTACATCATTAAACTTGTAGGAAAAGAATAAAACAATGTTTTGAAAAGAATAGTTTTCAAGACCCTAATGTTTTCTCAGGCACCAGAAACAGCCAGTGCTTCTTGACTTAATTTTCAATATCCAGTGTTCCAAGGCATTACTTTGAATTCTAGAATATGTATTCAACATTCACCTCTCAATTTTTTTCTATGGCCAATTCCATAAAGTACTCAGAGTAGAGACAGAATTTTAGAAAGTGCGATTGTTCACACCATTTCTTTGACTTTTATTATATTTTTCTACTTTAAGTCAAAATTCACTTTCTACAAAACATATTGTATATGCTACTGTCTACAATACAGACAGACCAATTCTGCACAGTCTTCTCCCTGTATACTTACCAAGGCAATATGAATATCAAGAAATGATGCATGAAGCTATTTATGACTGCTTTTGCTGTTTTTTAAAGACAGATTGAGTGCATATAGCTACGTTATTCTTAGCAAACATCTGGAAAGCATTTTGATTGTTTTCTGTGGCAATGAAAAACTTTCATTTTGCACATGGCTCTTGCTAACTATAATTGTGAAGCCTTGTGTAAATTAAGCCCAGTAGACACTGGCTTATATTTGTATAGGTAACTTCTCTCTGCACTAACTTCTTTCCATCTGTTACCCTAGTACCTGGAAAATATTTTTTCTAGTCAGGTATACTTCTGACTTCCTGTGTCCAGAAATGATGAGACCTCATTAGCATCATCATTCCTAGTATTTTAACTGAAATGATATTTATTGATTTCTATGTTTTCTGAAACACAGATATAAGAACACAATGCAAATCATGGTTTGTTGTGAGAATAGAGGATTCACTTGCTCGTTGAATAATGAGGCATTATTGGTTACATGTGTCCTGAGGATAGGAATTATGCTAAGCATTGCAAAAGGAAGACAGTCCACAGTCCCGAGAGTCTCCATGCAGGCAGAAGAGAGGCCAAGGGAGCACAGCAGCAGAATACATTTCAATAATGCTCTATGTTTTAATAGCAGTATGAATAGAGCCTGCTCATGATTCCAATGTGAAGAAAATAGACAAAGGTACTGCCTCAGAGAAGTTTGGAAGGAAATGGAGGAGTTAACCAGTGGGCTCTAGAGATGGAGCTTTGGTTAGAGGGGTGGGTGTTGACAGGGAAATAGAGAAACTGGCAGAGCATGAAACTGGGAAGTGAAGCCAGATCTTACCTGGGTAAGACCATAGCAATCACTCAAAGAAGGTTAGAATTTGTTATAGAGACAACTAAGGATTTGGGTTGGGTGCTGGACAGGGTGCCAGTAAAGTCTGAAAACATGGTGGCTTAATTGATTTTCATTTTAGAAATCTTTCTAATGACAAATTGATTATCATAAGTCTAGGTCTAGAAGGAGAAAAACTGATTAGAAAATGATTGAACTAATTTGAGTTAGGCTGTAACAGGATTTAAGGTTTTGTGGAAAGGAAAGATGTTCTGCCATGGAGACATTGTGATGACACAATTCCACAACTGATTTGCTATGGTACAGTAGTACTATGAAATAACCCGACCAGGGAGACACTGAGATGCCCACCACGAACTTGCTTTTGTGAGTTTGAAAAGCCATTGACACAATACTATAAACTGTTTGTTGTTTGAATTATACATTGTTGAAAGATGAAGTCTGATATTCAAAGAAAAGTTTAATTGTGAATAGTAAACGTAAAATATAGATCCACACTACTGTAATGCACCCCTCCCCTCTGCAGGCACCCATTGCTCTGAATGACTTAGTGCCGGGTAATATCCGGGTAATGCTCCCATAAATAGAACCACTTTCCTCTTAAGATAACGCACTGTTGAAAAGATGGCTGCTAAGAGCTCCTTATGGGTGCTTGATTCTGACAAGGATGCACTGGTGTCACCTGCTCCTCAGTTAACTCTGGGTTCCCACATTTTAGTGGATGCAAACTGTTTGGACCAAAGAGAAGCTTAAGAAGGGCTGCCGCTCATGCTTCTTCTGCCCTTGCTAGCTTTCTTGCTCTATTTATCTTCCATCTGCCCACTCTTTTGGAGCTGCTTTGGGGTTCCAAATGGTTACAGACAGAGAGGATCAACTACAGACCCCTTAGGTCTGCTTCTGACTGCCCTATTTTATTGGGTTTGTCAAGAAAAAGTAGAGCCAGTTATGATCGTGAAAGCCCAGGTGAAAATTGGAAACAAAAGCTCCAGACTCTACCCAGCACAGTGCAGGTAGAATGGAGGGGCATTGAGAATTAACTTTGCCTTCTGACTGGCTGTGACAGAATGGCCTGCCCCTTAGCTTTCAGCATGAAGTGGGGGTAGCTACAGGGTCTTATCTGAGGTATGCAGAAGACAGACTGAATTATATTTGTCTGTCAGTTTCAGGACCCCGAAGATGAGGCTGATGAACTTGTCCTATAAACACCTGAGTAAGTAATTCTTAACCTGAGCAGAGGGCACTAGACTGGAGATGGGTATTCAGCAGCATCTAATTAAAGGCATGAGCTCTCGAAGGATGATGTAGAATGAAAAGTGAACAGAGAATGGATTGATAAGAATACCAATACTTTCTAGAACAATGGTTCTCAACCTGTGGGCTGAGACCACTTTGAAGTCCAACGACATTTTAGGAGGAGTCTAACATCAGCTATCCTGAATAGCAGATATTTACATCAAGATTCATAGCACTACCAAAATTATAGCTATCAAACTCTGAGCCCAACTCCTAGAATCCAGCTGCAGAGAAAGAGGAGTGATGAGCAAAGGGGTCAAGACCAGGCTACAGAATCCCACAGAAACAGCTGACCTGAACAAAGGGGGGCTCATGGACCCCAGACTAATAGCTGGGAAACTAGCATAGGACAAGCCCAGAACCCCTGATTTTGGGTGTCAGTTAGGAGGCCTGGGAAATCTATGGGGCCTCTGGTAGTGGATCAGTATTTATCCCTAGTATATGAATGGACTTTGGGAGCCCTCTCCACACAGAGGGATACTCCCTCAGCCTAGACACACAGGGTAGTGTGTAGGCCCTGCTCTAAATGATATGACAGACTTTGAAGATCCCCCATGGAAGGTCTTACCATCCCTGGGGAGCAGAAAGGGGACGGGATAAGGGGTTGGTGGGGTACAGGGGAAGGAGAAGGAACTGGGATTGACATGTAAAACAAGATTGTTTCTAATTTAAATTTAAAATGGAAAAAATGCAGCTATAAAGTGACAATGAAAGAATTTTCATGGCTGTCCGTCACCAACATGTGAGGAGCTGTATTAAAGGGTCATAGCATTAGGAAGGCTGAGAACCACCGCTCCGGAAGGTGATCACAAAGGAATTTTAGAGAAGTAGGACAAAGGCACAACTGAAAGATGTTTTACTAGAAAACATTTCAAGAATCGGAGAATGAAGAAAAGGGTCCAGGGCTACATACAGGTCAGAAAAGTTGTGTTTGTAAATCTTGCCATGGTATTTACAATGGAGAGATGACAGGTGATTTTTACAGAGATACTTCTGTGAAGACTTAGTAATGAGAGTTATTGGAGACAGATAACAAAACAAGTATTGGGGGGAAGAAAAAAATTATCACATGGAACACTATACTAGAAAAAGGGTAGCATTAACTGTATATGATGTCTTTCTAGAAACAATTCTCCAAACTTATTTGCAATGCAAACAAAATTGATAGCCAATGGAACCCCAGAAAACATTGTGCTATTAGTTTTGAGGAAAACAGTTTTGGTTACTCTCACATAAAAATTTCAAAATTGAGAGGCTCACAATCATAGTCATTTTATTATTTGTTGTGATCCTTGGTCAAGAACGTAGATAGGACCTTAACAGTATTGTGTCATCCAATGAGGGCTCTTCATGTATTCAGAAGGCAGGCAGGCATAGGTTGCTTTATAGTTCCCAATTCTTCATTGGAGGCTTCAGCAGAGCAATCAAATTTCACTCAGCTATTAAAAACAATGACATCCTGAAATTCAAAGGCAAATGGATGGATATAGCAAAGATCATTCTGAGTGACATAACACAGACCAAGAAAGACAAACACAGTATGCATACACTTATAAGTGGATAGTAGCTGTAAAGTTAAAGATAACCATGCCACAATCCACAGACCCAGAGAGGCTGGGTAACAAGAAGCAACCAAGGGGACACTCAGTCCTCCCTGGGAAGGGGAAATAGAAGATAGTTCCTGAGTACATTTGGGTGTTGGTGGGGAGGGGAACATGAGGGATCACCTGAGGGCGCAGGGGAGATCACTGAAAGTGCCAACTGGAAAAGGGGGTTGTTATGATAAATCTTTCTGCCAAAAGCTGCCGAGCCCCACTGCCACATGTGTGCTTTATGCCAGCCGCCCCCCCTCCCCCCGAGTTAAGGCCTAAATGAATGCACGGAAACTTGTATTAGGTTCAAAGCTGCTTGGCCAATGACTAGGTTTCTCATCTGTTAGCTCAGTCTTAATTATCATAAATCTATATATTTTATAAGACTTATCTTATCGGATGCCTTATTGGCGTCCCTCCTTGCTGGTGGATCACATTGTGCCGCTGGAGCAGGAAGGGGAAAAAAGGACCCTTCCTGTTTCTCCTTTGCTTAAATATGAGTCTCCTTGCTATGTCACTTCCTGCCTGGATCACCACTTCTCTACTACATTTCCCAGGATTCTCTTTGACTCCTAGTCCTGTCTAACTTGCTGTCTCATTGGCCAAACAGTATTTTATTTAACAATCAATAAGATAAACATACACAGTACATTCCCCATCAGGGGGGTATTTAAGGTCAGATAGAAAGCTAGTGCAAGGGAAACTCCCAGGAATCTACAAAGATGAACCCAGCTAGGACTACTAGCCATTGAATATAAGTAGCCTAAACTGTGTGACTAGGCAAGACTTCCAGTGGAGGGATTGGGGCACCAACCCAACCACATAACCTTCGATTCGTACTCTACCCTGCCTATAGGATATTCCACAGAGGTTGTCAGAGAGGCCAACCAGTGATTGATCTAACCTGAGACTCATGCCACAAGAGTGAACCCACCCCTGACACTGCCTGGAAAGCCAGGACCCAAAGGCTGGATGGCTCAGATACCTGGGATAGAACCATATACAACTGGAGGGGAAAATGTCAATGTAATGATGTTAATGACATTCTGCTATGCTCATAGATTGGTGTCTAGCACAATAGTCATCAGAGACCCTTCATCCAGCAACTGGTAGGAACTGATGCAGAGACCAACAGTGAAACATTAGACTAAGCTCCAGGAATCCTGCTGAAGAGAGTGCTGTAGGAGCCAATGGGGTCAATGACATCACATGAAAAACCACAGAATCAACTAACTGGGTCATTTAGGAACTTATGGAGAATGAAATGACAACCAGGGAGTCTGTGTGGGGCTGACTTAGGCACTACACACACACACACACACACACACACACACACACACACACGCACACATATATATATATATATATTATATATATATAATATTATATATCACAGTTATGCAGCTTAGTCTTCTTATGGGAGGTAAGCGGAATTAGGGTGCATGATGTAAAATTTTCAAAGAATCGATGAAGAAATTATGGTGAAAAATTCAAAACATCATTTCTAAGTTTAAAAATTGTACCACTCTTGTTCAAATGACTGCAGAATCTGGAAAATCTGTTGCTGCTATTGATGCATAACATATTGCCATTATTGGTCTCTCTCTCCCTCTCTCTCTCTCTCTCTCTCTCTCTCTATATATATATATATATATATATATATATACTCATTGAAACTCAAATATGTGATGAATCCAAGGTGTTTCAGTGAGTGAGGGTTCACCTGTGCATGCAAATTTGATTTCATCTTTACTAAGTAGTAAAGTTATATGCTTGCCAAAAAAAAAAAAATAAGTGACACACTGTAAGACAAATGTCACACAATTTCAACTTTATGTGTAACCTAGAAATGATGAACTTATGGGAACAGAGAGCAGAGTTGTGGCTATTAGGCTTCAATGTGGGTCTTTTAACAACGGGGAAACGATTGGTTTAAGGATATAAAACTACAGTTGGACAAGAGGCATGGACTCTGTGAAGTCTTGAGGTCTACCGAGAGCATGATAAATATGGTTGATAACAATATGCTCTATTTTAAAAGTTGTGAGATAGTATACTTTAAGTGTTCTCAAAACAAAAATGATGAATATGTGTGATATAACATGTTAATTGGTTTAATATAGCCATGCCATTGTGAACATACTGTATTGTGTATCATAATTGTGCATGACTTTATTTATGAGCTAAATAAATGAATGGAAAAAAAGAATTGTAAAAATCACAATATGGAAAAAAATTGTACCACTCTATCAATTTTACTTTTGATATCCAGTTTCAAATTTAGACATAGAGCAAAGGATTACCAGCCTATAATCCTGTTCACAAAAATAAAAAAAACTAGGAAACATGAAGGACTCTAAGGGATAAATGGTCCTCAGGAATGGGAAATGGCGTGAACTCCTGAGCTAATTGGGAGCATGATGGTAGGGGAGAGGGAGCTGCCAAAATAAGAGCAGGACAAGAGGAGAAGAGGAGAGGAAATGGAGGAGCAGAAATATTGAGTCGGGGGAAGAATAGAGGAGAGAGAGCAGGATGAAAGATACCATATTAGTGGGAGCCACTATAGTTCCGAGAAGAGATCTAGAACTAGGGATTTCTCCAGAGACCTACAAGGATGACACGATCTGACAATGCAGGCAATGGTGGAGAGGATAACCTAAAAGCCCTTCCCCTAAAATGAGATTGATGACTACTCTTTATGCCATCCTAGAGCCCTCATCCAGTGGCTGATGGAAGCAGAGACAGACATCCACAGATATACACTGAGCTGAAATCGGGAATTTAGTTGAAGAGAGGGAGGAATGAAGAGTGAAGGGATCTGTACCAGGTTGGAGAAACCCACAGAAACAGTTGGCCTGAACAAAGGGGAGCACATTGACCCCAGATGCTGTCTGGGAGGCCAGTATAAGACTGATCCAGACCCCTGAACATGGATGTCAATAAGGAGGCCTCTGTACTCCAGGGAGCCTCTGATAGTGGATTAGTATTTTTCCCTGGTGTAAGAAGGGACTTTGAGAGCCCATCCCATGTGAAGGGTTACACTCTGGCCCTGGACACATGGGGAAGGGCCCAGGACCAGCACAGGAAGGTTTGGTGGACTTTGCAGAGCGCCCGTTGAGGGCCCTACCCTGCCTGGGGAGTGGAAGGAGGATGGGGTGTGGGGTAGGGCGGGGGTCGGGGAGGAGAGAAGGGGGTGAAGGGAGGGAGAAGGGACTTACATGTAAAACAAGCTTGTTCCCTAACTTGAACAAATAAAAAAAATGTACCACTCTATCAATTTTACTTTTGATATCCAGTATCAAATTTTCATCCCTTAAATGGCCAAACCCTCAGAAAATATTCTCTGTATTAAAACATAGAGGAAGATTCTTCCTGAAATATCAATAAAGTACTAAGTAATTATTTATAGGTAGTTTTTTATTAAATTACAAATTAAATTACAAATTAAAATTTGTAAGGATTATTCAGAAAGAATATTGCCAAGTCCACATTTCTCATATGATTGCTGCTAATAACATATGAACAACTTCAGCTTTATCATTTATAGAATTCAGTAAAATTTACAATTCACAAATAACTTAGACATGACAGCCACTAAGTTATGGTTACACACACACACACACACACACACACACACACACACACACACACCTCTGTATATATTTAAGGTAATATATAAATATACATGTGCATATATAGAAACACATAAATCTACTTTTCCTTCCCTTCAATATAAATCAAATACATATATAAAATGCATATGTAAAAGAGTTAATCATGGCTCCATTTACTTCTTAGGTAATCTTCAGTGAAACGAAACATTACAAAAAATTCTCAGAAAAAATCCTTTATTTAACTTCCATGTATATTCTCTACAGAGCTGAAGAAACTGAGCCTCACTTAGTAATTTAAAAGTGTCAGTGAACTCTGCTAAGGAGATGAGGTCAGTAAGTGAGTTTCTCTTGAAGACACTGTCACTGATTCTTGCTAGCAAAGGACAAATAAAATTTTAAGAGAATATTTGGCCTTTAAAATACTTCCAGGTCAAAGGTGTTTTCTAATGTTCAAGAAAAATAAATAAATCTGTGTACTGAGCCAAAATCGATGTGTGAAATCCAGTTTTCTCCATAGCTTTTTGGTTGATGTTGTCAGGTGCAGGCTCTCAGGCTGGTGGCTCCTGGCCCTCACAAACTGTAAGCAGGCTTGTTTGGTCCATGGCTTAAAATATTTTTAATTATAGCCAACATTTCTGAACTGACAGAGTTCTCCTAAAACATTCAAATATTTGGTAATGACTCTAAATAGGAAAAAAAAAAAAAGCCACTGCATCGGTTCCCTCCATTGTGTTCTGGCCTGTGTTAGCCTTCTCATTTTATTCCCTAAAGTAGAAATTTTTAAATTGTCTAAACCTTGCAACTAGGCAAAGCAAAGAATTGACTATAATTTCCATGCTGGACTAATATTGACTTCCTGTTTGCTCTCACTTCACATCTGTTTGTGGTCTTTTTGGTGATAATTTACCCCAATGAACTACCTTTAGTGAATATAAAAGTTCAGTATCTGGAGGAAGCCAGAGAATCACCCAAAGACTTACTTGAATACTTGGAAATGGCACACTCAGATTGGCAAGACTAAAGGAGGTAGCACTATTTTTTAATTAAGTTTATTCATTTATTCTACTTCCTAAAGAAAGTTTCCCTTCCCTCCACTCCTCCCCTTCCCTCCCCCCATCCACCTCTACTCTGTTTCTGTTCAGAAAGGGCCAGGCCTCCTGTAGGTATCAACAAAGCATGCCATATCAAAGTGAGGTAGAAATCAGCTCATCACAAAGTCTTCACAGGTAAATCTGTTTGTAGGTGAGGAATTAAGTATTAACAACAGGGAAATTCTATCAGGAATTTCTGCTGAAAGGAGCTATAGTCATATTTTCTAAGACCAGAAGATATCAGAATTACTTGGAAGAATATATAATAAGAGTTATATATTGTAGCATCTCCATTTTCAAATGAGAATCTATTTTCTCTGGAATATAAGGATGTCTATGATGTGACTATACTGACTGCAGAGCAGCTTCTTATCTAATATTTTCAAACATTTCTGAGCAGCTATAAGTCCATTAATGCTTTTCACTAGCCTGGTCTTGACCTCTTTGGGTATCACTCGTCCCTCTCTGCATCATCCAGCAGGTAATGGACGAGTGATACCCAAAGAGGTCAAGACCAGGCTAGTGAAAACCACAGAAACAGCTGACCTGAACAAAGTGGGAGCTCATGACCCCAGACTGATAGCTGGGAAACCAGCATAGAACTGATCCAGACCCCCTGAACAAGGATGTCAGGGAGGAGACCTCTAAAATATATGGGGCCTCTGGTAGTAGATCAGTATTTATTCCTAGCAAAAGAATGCACTTTGGGAGCCTATTCCACATAGAGGGCTATACTCTCTCAGCCTAGACACACAGAGGAGGGCCTAGGCCCTGCTCCAAATGATATGGCAGACTCTGAAGATCCCCTATGGAAGGCCTTACCCTCCCTGGGGAGCAGAAAAGGGATAGGATGGAGGGTTAGTGGGGGGGCAGGGGAAGCTTATTTTTAATTTAAATAAAAATATGTTAATTAACGCAAAGTTTCTGTGTAATGTTTTAGTGAGCAGGAATGTATATAATGTGATGGTAAAATTTTATTTGTTGGTGGATAGATTCTGTAACTTTTCACATTGTTTGTAGCTTAGATAATGGGTGAAACTCAGGGAAATACGTCAGATAATTGTGATTTGGAAAATTTTGCTAAGAAATGACTTGACTCTGGGAATGTAGCTCATTCCTAGTGTAGAAGAAGCTACTGTGTACTACTTCCAGCATCCCCAAAACAAACAACAATAACAACAGAAATTTTAAAAAGGATTAATCCAGATAAAATTACATTGTAAATATTATGAAGTCACATCAATCTTAAACTAAGAATTTTGATATACAATTATTTGTTCTTTTTTTATAAGAAGGATGACAGCATAAGAGGGAAAATTGCTCCTTGCACATAAAATTCTATGTGCAATACAGACACTGAACAATTACAGTGATGTAGTTTTAAATAACTAGCAGGTTATAGTAACCTCAGAACAGAGACTTTGCCCACATGGACTAGCCATGCTTCTGACAATTTCCAGAATTTTCAGTCAAGCAATTATTAAATATTCTTGAAGTCAGCCCTGATAAAATACAATTCATTCATAGTCTTTGAGTACCAATTATATGGCTTCTGATGGGAATCAAAAGAACCTATGCAAAGGAACAGTCTTCTTCAAAATGTCAGAGAGCTGAATTAAGTATTAAAACTGTTGTACTATGTGCATTTATGGAAATATGTACAAATGAAGAAAAATGAAAAATAAAAGGCAGTGGTTACTTAAATGGAGACATACCGTTCATAGAAGCTATTCAAGACAGCTTCTTTTTTGGATTAAATTTCATTTAAATTTAAATTTAAAACAATTTTATTTTATATATCAATCCCAGTTCCCTCTCCCTCCTGTTCTACCATGCCCCCTCCCGCCAATCCCCAACCCACCATCCCATCCACTCCTCAGGGAGACCGATGCCTCCCTTGGGGGATCATCAAAGTCTGACACATCATTTCGGGCATGGCCTAAGCCTTCTCCCATGTATCTAGGCTGAGAGAGTATTCCTCCTTAGGGAATGGGTTCCCCAAACCCATTCATGCACTAGCAATAAATACTGATTCCACTGCCAGAGGCCTCATAGACTGCCAGGCCCCCCAACTGACACCCACATTCATGGGTCCTGGTTCAGTCTTATGCTGGTTCCCCATCTGTCTGACTGGGGTCCATGAGCTCCCACTTGTTCAGGTCAACAGTTTCTGTGGGTTTCTCCAGCATGGTCTCGGACCCCTTTGCTCATCACTCCTCCCTTTCTATAATTGGATTTGAGGAGTTCTGTTCAGTTCTTAGCTATGAATCTCTGTCTCTGGATCAAGGCTCTAGGATGGCATTTAGGTAGTCATCAATCTCATAGGGGAAGGGCATTTAAGGTAGCCTCTCCACTATTGCTTAGATTCTTAGTGGAGTTTATCCTTGTGGATCCCTGGAGATTTCCCTAGTACCAGATTTCTCCTTTAGCCCATAATGGCTCCGTCTATTAAGGTATTGCTTTCCTTGCTCTCCTGTTCTTCCCCTAATTCAGCATTCCTGATCTCTCCTGTTCTCCTTCCCCCTACCCTTCTCTTTCTCCTCCCTCCTTCTCCCCCTCCCCATGCTCACAATTTACTCAGGAGGTCTTGTCCCTTTTCCTTTTTTGTGGAGGTGGTCCATTTATGTCTCTCTTAGGTTCCTTCTTGTTTCCTAGGTTCTCTGGGGTTGTGGATTGTATGCTGGTTATCCTTTGCTCTATGTCTATCTACTCAAGAGTGAGTACATATAAAGGACACAGTCAACAAGACAAAGTGGCAGCCCACAGAATGGGAAAAAGATCTTCACCAACCCTACATCTGAGAGAGGGCTGATCTCCAAAGAACTCAAGAAGCTAGTCACAAAAATACTAAATAATCCATTAAAAAGTGGAATATAGATCAAAGTAGAGAATTCTCAATAGAAGAATCTCAAATGGCCAAAATGCACTTAGAAATTGTTCAAAGTCCTTAGCTATCAGGGAATGCAAATCAAACAACTCTGAGATACCACCTTACACTGGTCAGAATGGCTAAAATTAAATTAAAAAAATTAATGACAGTTTATGCTGGAGAAGATGTGGAGAAAGGGAAACACTCTTCCACTGCTGGTAGGAGTGCCAGCTCATACAGCCACTTTGGAAATCAGTGTGATGATTCCTCAGGAAAATGGGAATGAGTCTACATCAAGATCTAGCAATTCCACTCTTGGGCATATACCCAAATGATCACATTGAGACCAAAGGACAGTAGTTCAATTATGTTCACAGCAGCATTATTTGTAATAGCCAGAACCTTGAAGCAACCTAGATGCCCATCAACTGAAGAATGGATAAAGAAAATTTGGTACATTTACACAATGGAGTACTACTCAGTGGGGGGGGGGGGCAATGGAATCTTAAATTTGCAGGAAAATGGATGGAACTAGAAGAAACCTCCTGAATGAGGTAACCCAGACACAGCAAGAAAAACATGGTATGCACTCACTCAAGACTGCTTCTTTATTATTCTTTTAAAAGACAGCTTCTCAACCGAAGAATGGATAGAGAAAATGTGGTACATTTACATAATGGAGTACTATTCAGTGGTAAAAAAACAATGGAATCTTGAAATTTGCAGGAAAATGGATGGATCTAGAAGAAACCATTCTGAGCGAGGTAACTCAATCGCAAAAAGACAAACATGATATGTACTCACTCATATGCGGATTTTAGACATAGAGTAAGGATTACCAGCCTACAATCCACACTGTAAAAGAAGCTAATAAACATGGAGGTCCCTAAGAGAGACATACATGGTCCCCTGGAGAAGGGGAGAGGTTAAAGATCTGCTGAGCAAATTGGGAGCATGGGAAGAGGGAGGAGGGAGCTAGGAGAATGAGAAGGGGAGAAGAAGAGGGATGCCGAGGACATGAGGGAGCAGAAAATATGAGTCAGGGGAACAATACACGATAACAAGAATGGAGATATCATAATAGAGGGGGACATTTTTGGTTTACAGAGAAATCAGGCACTAGGGAAATGTCTGGGGATCTACAAAAATGACACCAGCTAACTCAGCAACGGAGGAGAGGCTACCTTAAATGCCCTCCCCTGATTATGAGATTGATTTATATGCCTTCATCCAGCAGCTGGTGGAAGTAGACGCAGACACCCATAACTAATCACCAATCTGAACTGGAACCCAGATGCAGAGAAGGACCAGTGAAGAGCACAAAGGTCGAAACCAGGCTGGTGAAACCCACAGAAACAGCTGACCTGAACATCAGGGAACTCTTGCTCCCCAGTCTGATAGCTGGAATACCAGCATGGGACTGATCCAGACCCCAGGAACATGGGTTTCTGTGAGGAAACCTCAGAAATCTATGGGACCTCCTGTATCCCTAGCATAGGGGTGGACTTTTGGAGCCCATTCCATACAGAGGAATACTCCCTGAGCCAAGAAACACTGGTGTGGGCCTAGGTCCTATCCCAAAGGATACGAAAGACTCTGATGACTCCTTATGGAAGGCCTCACCATCCAGGGGGGAGCAGAAAAGATATGTGACAGATAAATTTTTAGTGGGGGGGGTAGGAGAAGATGGGTGGGAGAAGGGAACTGGGATTGTCATGTAAAAAAAATCCTGTTTCTAATTCAAATAAAAAAAGTTGGAAAAAAAAGACAGATATATATATATATATATATATATATATATATATATATATATATATATCCCAGGATGGCCTTACAGTTAAGAGCACGTTTCTTGTCCTCCCTGTTCTACCTTCCCCAGGTATTTGTACTACAGGCTTCTGCCATGTTGTCCAACTTACATTGCTGATAAAAATCTCGCATGGATCTATAATGAAGCTCTTGGTGAGAACAGGACTGGAGGAAACTTACTATAATATAATAAACACTATTCATGACAAACCACAGTCAAGAAAAATTTAATTTTTCATCCTAAATCCGGAAAAATTTAATGCAATTCCAATAAATTAGGAATGCAACAGGGCTATCCCTGATTCTTTTCATAGCTTGAAGCATTTGCAATGAGACAAAAGAAAGAAACTGACTTTGTACAAATAAGAAAATAAGCCAAATTATCTTATTTGCAGATGATTTGAAATTACACGTAAGAGATCCCCAAAATTCCAACAGGAAGTGGCTATAAATGATCAACACCCTTTTAAAGTTGCGTACCAAAAAGCCAATTTTTTAAAGTAGGCTTTTTAAATGATAATAACAAATATTCTGAGAAAGAGAATGAGGAAATATTCCAATTCATAAAAGTCTTAAGAAAATTCTAGGAATAAACCTAAATAAGGAGGTCAAAGACCTCTACAATGAAAACCAATCCTAAACTCATAAACACACAATAGTGCCCAAAGATAGAAATAGAAGATAGTAGAGGATGGGAGGGAGAGGGAACTGGTATTGACATGTAAAATAAGATTTTTTCTAATTTAAATAAAAATAAAAAAGATACATTGATATCACTTTAAAGAAAAAAATATAACACAGTAGAGTCTTGGCTTTTTGATGATTAGGTTTAAATGACCACTTTACAAACCCAGAAACAACCTGGGAAATGAGTCTCTCTCATTGAGGAATTGACTAGATTGGGTTGGCATGTAGGGGTGTCTTTTATGGGTTATCTTGATTGTGTTCACTGGGGTGGAGCATGCATTCACTGTGGGCCCTGTCATTCTCTGTGCAGGGGATCGAGGACTGTATACGAGCAGAAGTGAGCTCAGTATTAACATGTCTGCATTCATCCATTACTCTCTTCTGTTGACCATGGATGTAATGTGACTAGATCTCCATAACTCTCGTTTCTGTACTTTTACTCCATGATGGACTATATAACCTGGACTGTGATCCAAATAATCTCTTTATTGCTTAAAGTGCTTTTGACAGAGTAGTTTATTTTTTTTAAATCACACTAACAGGATATTGAAATGGACAGCATGTTTGAATGTCATAGCAAAGAGATGCAGACTCTGTGGTTGCAGTGGCTGCCTGTCCACCTTTGATGGGTAGGGGCCATTCAGCAGCCGTCTGCTCTGCTCGCTTGAAATGGTCCCTTTCCCACCACTCCTAGACTTCTGCTCAGAAAGTAGAAAAATGTATTTCCTTTTGTCATGACTGGATTTTTTGAATATTTTTCTTTAGCCTTATACATATTTTCATGACTAGACCTGGTAACCAAAAGTATAACATTCAAAAGCAGATAAATTGAAATCTTAATATGATTATAAACAAAAGCACATGGAATGGCCGTGTTACATATCTCTTCCAGATAGAAAGAACAAAGGGGACAAAATTATCGCTCATTTTCAACATAGACAGTAAAGAAGACATAAGATAGATATACTTACCAAATACATATGTTTGTCTATTCACACATATGACACAACACAGCATATTGACTGCAATGGATTTTTGCAAATCATGTAAATTTTAGCTATCAACTTCTTTCACAATGACCTTTACAGATTAATCAAACCATAATTGTAGGGAGCTGCAGAAAACCGCACCCAAAAGATGGCGCCGGTTTCCGCCTTCCGCCAGCCCGACGGCGAGCGCTCTCTGTGGTAAACAACTCCAAATAAGGCAAAGGTCATGTATCCTCTTAATTCTGCTTGGAGACAACCTATCCTGGCGCGCCACGTAGGGTTAGGTGATTGGTAGATGTAGACTATATCAAGCCCCGTCTCCCTCGGCCCGGGGCCGCCGCCATTATACATTGTACAAAGCAAAGAGGTTCCCGATTAAACTGTGTTTGAAGAAGATTCCTCGGTGTGGCGTCTTTCTTGCTGGTCAAGGGTGGACGCCGCAAGTGGTAGCCCGTACGTACGGGGAATCAGAACGGGGAATCAGAACTTCTCACAGTCGGGGGTAAGTTCCCAAGGTAAGTGGAACTGTAAAGTCCGCGGTGAATGCGGAGATAGGTCTCCGGTAAAGGAGCACCAAGGTCCTCGGGAAAGAGGAGATAAGTCTCCGGTAAAGGAGCACCAAGGTCCTCGGGAAAGAGGCGATAAAGTCTCCGGAAAGGAGCAACACTGTTCGCGACAAAAGCGAACCGAAAGTAAAAAACCTCGCTTCTGCTTTAATTTGCAGAGTGAGAGTAAGTTAATGGACCCCGCTATTATAGTGGTGATTTGGCTGCTTTTTGACATCGCAGTGTGGGCTTTTATTTTCTGGTGGTGTTATCCGACTTGCAGTGAGAAATCAAAGGAGAAACAGAAAAGGGATAAGAAGCAAGTTTATCCTTCTCTAGGAAGGTTGAGAAAGGAGTTAAAAGAACCAGGAGAGGATTCAGAATCAGAGCAGGATATATGTGAGGATGAGGACATCATGGAGGAAGAGGAGGAAGAGATTATTGAGCTCATGGAAAAACATTCATTAAAAGTATCAGAAAAACAGCGTCCTAAAATGGCGACTGTAAAACAAGGGCACCGCCCTACCGCTCCTCCCCCCTACTGCTCGAAAGAGGAAGTAGGAGGTCCTGGTTGCTCCACCTTCTGTCCGGAAGTGTGGCGTACGGTTCGCACTGAGCTTCAGGTTACTCAACCACTGGCTTATCCAGTTTTTACAGACGGTAACCAACAGAGATATCATGAACCAATTGACTTTAAAATAGTCAAAGCTCTGGCAGAATCGGTACGCACCTATGGGGTGACGGCAGCTTTTACAATTGCTCAGGTAGAAGCGCTCGGTCGCTACTGTATGACACCCAGTGATTGGACAAATTTGGTAAGAGCTTGCTTATCACCAGGACAATATTTGGATTGGAGAGCTTTTCAAATTGAGTTTGCCAATGATCAAGGTGCGATTAATCACGCAGCTGGTGATCAATATTGGGATGTGGACATGCTTCTTGGTCAAGGACGTTTTGCACAGCAACAAACAGGATATCCTCCTCAAGTGTATGATCAGATTAATCAAATAGCCATTAGGGCTTGGAGGTCTCTGCCTAACAAAGGTGAGGTCAGTGGAAATCTTACAAAGATATTACAAGGTCCTATGGAACCCTTTTCAGACTTTGTGGCAAGAATGGTAGAAGCTGCAGGAAGAGTGTTTGGGGATCCAGATACTGCTATGCCTTTGATCAAACAGCTGATTTATGAACAGTGTACAAAAGAGTGCAGAGCTGCAATAACTCCATATAAGGGTAAAGGCCTTGAAGTCTGGATGAAAGTCTGTAGGGAGTTAGGGGGTCCGCTGACTAATGCTGGACTAGCAGCTGCTGTGATGCAATTAACTAAGAAAGGTGGAGGTTCAGGAGCTTGCTTTAAATGCGGCAAGCAAGGGCATTTGAAAAGGCAATGCCCCGAGGGAGGAAACACTAAAGTCAGTAACTTTGCTCCACGCCCTAAACAACCTGGCTTATGTCCTAGATGTAGAAAAGGAAATCATTGGGCTAAGGATTGTAGATCAGTAAAAGACATCAGTGGACAGCCTCTTGTTCAGGGGTATGGAGGAGCCCGTCCAAAAAACGGACGACGGGGCCCACGACCCCAGGGCCCACAAATATATGGGGCCATGGAGGATCAGAACCAGGAGCAGAGTCCCGAAACCTGGCCCTCTCTTCGTCATCCGAGGGACCGAGGAGAGCCACTACAGGCTCCGCGGGGCTGGACTTACGCTCCACCACCAGACTCGTATTAACTCCCAGAATGGGGGTCCAGCTTGTTGACACCGATTTTAAGGGACCCCTTGAGCCTGGCACAGTAGGTTTGCTTATAGGAAGATCATCTGCAGCGTTGAAAGGCTTACGAGTACATCCTGGAGTTGTAGATCCTGATTACATGGGTGTAGTAAAGATCATGGTAGAATCTCCTAGAGGGATTACAGCCATTTCTCCTGGTGACAGGATAGCACAGCTACTGCTTTTGCCAAGTTTGCATGACAAGTTTCCAGCACAATCCAGAGAGAGAGGAGAGGGAAACTTTGGTTCTACTGGATCAAACTTAACTTTCCTAGCTTTAGATCTTGATCAACGTCCAACCCTTGAGTTAATAGTGAATGGTAAGAAAATCTTAGGCTTACTAGATTCTGGAGCTGATAAGAGCATCATAGCCACTAAAGATTGGCCCTCTGGCTGGCCTATACAGGTTTCTTCTCAAAGTTTACAAGGTTTAGGCTATGCTAAGGCTCCTGATATGAGTGCTAGACAATTGCCTTGGAAAGATCAGGAAGGGCATTCAGGGACCATGCAACCTTATGTGTTAGACTTACCAATTTCATTATGGGGAAGAGATTTGTTAAAGGATATGGGTTTTAAACTCACAAATGAATACTCAGAAACATCTCAAGGTATCATGAAACGAATGGGATACGTCCCAGGCCGAGGCCTCGGGAAACATCTGTAGGGTCGTGCCAGTCCTATTATCCCACAACCAAGACCAAAGAATCTAGGTCTGGGTTTTTCCTAGGGGCCACTGAGGGAGGTATTCCTATTACCTGGAAAACAGAGGAGCCGGTATGGGTTCCTCAGTGGCCACTTTCCTCTGAAAAACTGGAAGCTGCTAAGACTCTAGTGCAGGAGCAGCTGGATCTGGGGCATATAAAAGCCTCTGTATCTCCATGGAATACTCCTATTTTTGTCATTAAGAAAAAATCTGGTAATTGGAGATTGCTTCACGATCTTAGAGCTATTAATCAGCAGATGCAAATTATGGGCCCTGTACAACGTGGTCTTCGGGCAACCTCACTGTGGATAGTTGGGATAAGCTTGGAAAAGATCTAGATTTTGTCTGGGCACAGGGAACGCTGAAGCCAGGGACGAGGCCTATTTGGAAAATGGTTCGCAGCTGTCTAGAGGATCAAAGATGCCGCAAGGCTGTAGAAGAGGGCCAGGAGACGTTAGAACAGCTGAAGGAAATAAATAGATGCAAGTCATGGGGCCTGTGCAGCGTGGTTTACCATTGCTGTCAGCCCTACCCAATCATGAAGAACCTGATTTGTGATGTGTGCAGGATAGTGTTAGGTTTGCTTTTACTTTACCTTCTATTCTCCATACCATTATATGAGTGGGTGGTTTTACCCCAGGGTATGGCCAATAGCCCCACTATGTGTCAGCTTTTTGTGTGTCATGCTATTGCTCCTATTAGAGAGAAATACCCTGCTGTGAGATGTGTTCACTATATGGATGACATTCTCTTAACTAGTAAGGAGTTGAAATTGCTGCACTTAGCATATGGAGATTGCATTGGATATCCAATCTACCCTTAATGCTCAATTGAAAGGTGGCATTATGGTTTTGAATCAACACATTGATCTATTGCAGGAACAATTGGATACTTTATGACAACTGGCACAGTTGGGATGTGAATGGAGAATGCCTGGTTTGTGTATAACAGCTGTTTCCTTTCAGAATTATTCTTTAGCAGCAAACACGTCTAAACAACCTTCATAGTATCTTCTAGGCAACTGGTCTGGGGATTTTGACAAGCTGATGCAGGAGCTGAGACTCTCCATAGTGCATGTGAATTCCACCAGGGTCGACATCTTGGTTGCGGAAGGACTGTCTGCGTGGATCACTCAAGCAATGAATCATCTGAAAGAGTGGGCGGGAATGGGTGCCCTGGGAGGAATGCTTATCCTAGTTAGTTTCATAGCCTTATGGTGTATCTGCAGGATGAGGGTCACACAGCAGAGAAGTAATACCATGATTGCACAAGCCTTTAGTTTAGTTAAGGAATGGGCTGGAGTAGGGGTTATGTTTTCCATGATGCTGTTAGCCATTTTTGTTTGCTTGTGGTGCCTATGCAGGATCAGGAAGTCGCAAAAATCCCAAGCTGCTATGTTGGTACAGGCCTTTGCTGCTGTGGAAGCAGGACAGTCCCCTCAAGCATGGTTATCCATGCTGACAGACAAATAGATGTCTGTCTCGCCCTTGCTGAGTGAGTGATGCGTATCTGAATCAGTCATGCTCAATGACGGGCACCTACCCTCATGCTGATCGAATACATGTGTTCCCTTCAACCTAAGACATGAGCCTGTGAGGGCGACACAGTGTCTCTTTGACGGGTAAGATAGGGACACTGGGGTTGAACCTAAGACAGAGATGACTGAAATCTGACAACAGATAGATACTGCTACTCCTATAATATTAAAACAAAAAGGGGGAACTGTAGGGAGCTGCAGAAAACCGCACCCAAAAGATGGCGCCGGTTTCCGCCTTCCGCCAGCCCGACGGCGAGCGCTCTCTGTGGTAAACAACTCCAAATAAGGCAAAGGTCATGTATCCTCTTAATTCTGCTTGGAGACAACCTATCCTGGCGCGCCACGTAGGGTTAGGTGATTGGTAGATGTAGACTATATCAAGCCCCGTCTCCCTCGGCCCGGGGCCGCCGCCATTATACATTGTACAAAGCAAAGAGGTTCCCGATTAAACTGTGTTTGAAGAAGATTCCTCGGTGTGGCGTCTTTCTTGCTGGTCAAGGGTGGACGCCGCACATAATAACATTTATGACACTGTCAGCTTTGTGTTTCCTTATATAGATCTAGAAATTAAGTCAGGGTACTCTAAGCTTACATTCAGAAGCTTATACTTGGAAAAAAGTATAAAGAATAATTGGCTAAAGTTGCATTATCTAAACATTTTAAGATTAAATGATATAATGAATTATACAGTATAGTTTGTGGCTTCTTGCCTGGCAAGATACTTGATAAATAATAGCTAAATATTTGATACATGGTAATTACTTACCATAAGCAATTACATTTTCTCATCTCTTATCTCTTACCCAGACATTAAATAACAGCATCATCATGAAAGAAAGATGGCCACCATTCTTTGACACTTTCTTTTGAGAAGTGGAGTCTTTCTGACAGGTAGCTCTGAGATTGCCTTCACCAATAGAATTACATAGAAATGACACATAGAACCAGGTTTGCCTTTTGATGTTGTTTGTTTGATTGTTTGGTTGGTTGGTTGGTTGAAGGTTTTCAAGCAAGTAGCATTCAGCTCCTATCTCACCCAAAACTCATTCTTAGGAACAGACACTGCTGTCAGTCTCAACTACCCACAGGGAAAGGCAGCTGAGCCTCTGGATGAGAGTACCATCTATTCTCTGGCATGTGGGGGAATCACATCTATGTTGGGCCACTCAGCCAATGCCCTATGAAGCACAAATAAACCAATGGCATCAGTTCTATGCAAATCATGTATTCCTG
This sequence comes from Cricetulus griseus, assembly GCF_003668045.3. Taxonomy (NCBI): domain Eukaryota; kingdom Metazoa; phylum Chordata; class Mammalia; order Rodentia; family Cricetidae; genus Cricetulus; species Cricetulus griseus. The sequence goes on from NW_023276806.1 coordinate 224,021,099, forward strand.
AGCCAAAAGGATGTTCTAGTTGCTTTAAGCTAAGTAAATATTAGGAGGAACACACAACACACACACACACACACACACACACACACACACACATATATATATATATATATATATATATATATATATATATATATATATATTCCATTTGCAAAAATAGCCACAGGTACCAGAAATGACATAAAGGATTAAATTTTGTGTGAAGTTTATGTAAAATTATGCCACACACATTTTCCATTATATAGAACTGGTGATAAAACATGGATTAACAGATAAGAGGTCATGTGCCAACTTTGGAGATACCTGGATGCTACCTGGAGTGCAATGCTGGTAAGGACAGCTTTGGCAGCACATTTCACTGTGAAGCTGCTGCTGACTGATTAGCATGACATCTTAGTCAAACCTTTAGAAATTTGTTCATTTGGGGTGTTACGACATTCAAGTGGGAGATCTCCCAAAATGTCACTTCATTCTAAAAATAACTCATCAGAAAAATAAGAACAGGTGCATTACTATTCATTGAGACTCTTGAACTTCCTAAAGCAATATGCAGAGTTGGTATTGTAGCCACACAGGAAAAGAGGTTATGAGAGTGAAAGGGATTGTTAAGGAGAAGGGTTCTAGAGGATAAAGAAGGGGGTTGTAAGTGAAAGTTACTAAAATGGATTTTTATAAATAATATGGTTGTTAAATAATGCACTTTAAATGTAGTGTCATTCAGAAAGATGGCTGTTGCACGAGGCTCTAAGATGTGGACCTGATTTAAGAAACATGAAACTAAAGGAGAGTTGTTTGTGAAAAGGAAGAGAAGAAAATGCAGGAAGAAAAACTCAAAGAGGTTGAATACAAGTAAAGTATGGTTTATATCTTGGGGAAATTCAACATTATGTAGAACTAATTAATATCACTAAATAAACATAATTAAACAATCATCACTATTTTTAAGTTTTTCTAAAACCCAATGTAATTTCCCATTTTTAAAAAATGCCTGCAATGTTGAAAAGGCTTGAACATCCTAGGCAAGCCTTCTACCACTGAGCCATATCCTCTGCCTCATAAAATCATATATGTACTTGAACAACGGCAAACTCATCTCTCCTGGTTTAGTTTAATTTATTCTTGAAATTTCTGGTTTTTTTATTTCCCCTTTCTTTTTTCATCTTTTCCTTACTTTCTTTTTTTTGAAAATCAATTATTTTAATTAGCAAATGAGGTTGGTTTTCTACAAAAATAGATTGCAATATAGTATCATGGAATAGGAATAGAAGGAAATAATTGTTGCACTTTCTCTGTTGAAGCAACAGTGGTTGGGAGTAAAAGAGAGAACATGACCTGGATTCTATATTCAGTCCACTTTTAAGTTGGACATTGTTCAAATAATTTTACACATATTTCCTCACCTGTCATCATGGCATTGGTATCAACCTGAACTCACAAAAGAAGATGAAATAAAATAATGGACAAAAATAGCTTAGAGATCTGAAGATTTTTCTCAGTGTGTGTGGTGACCAAAGAAAAAACTAGGGCCATGTCTTTACAAAGAGAACCTTGGGACACAGGTGGCCCTTTTATAGTTGTTTCCAATAAAACCTGGAACTTTGTTAGACAAAGGATGCTGTGGAGTTGAATATGTGGCTAAATTGCTAGCTGGCTGCACTTAATATGATTTGGCTTTTTAGTCCGTGAATAAACCTGGAATGATCGTCACTTGGCTAAGACACCTGAGCTCTGCTAATGAGGACCAGGATGAAAGTGTCTGCCTGGAGACTTTCCAATCTCATCAATAAGACTCAAATGTGAATATAATCAGAGAGAGGGGAAAATGGCCCAAATAAAATTATAAAGCCTGATACCAAGAAAGATGAGAGGAATGATGAAGTATAACACAGACAGACTTGCTGAGTAATTTATATGATAATATAACAAAAAAGGCTTTTTCCAAGGCCTCTGTAGTCCACACACTATAAAAAGAGCAATGTATTCAAAGAATGACAAATATAAAACTATATATAATCCAGTTTTAATGGTAAAGATTCACCTAGAGTGTGATAGTGGAAATGCAAAGTTTATTTAAAATGAGAGATCATTTGGAGTTAAACATTACATTGTGAATAATTTTGATGTGGGTATGTATGACTTAGCTTCATACAGATTGTATTTGAGGGAGGGATTTCTCTTTACAGGTAGAAATTGAACCTGTGAGCTAAGAAGATGTCTGTGAGATCACAAATATAACAAAGAATTTGACTTAAATTTACACCTAACCCACCTTCTTCTAAGTTATATTCTATCATATGTCTGGGGGTTCTCTATATTAAAGAAAAGACATATTGTAGATTCAGTGACAAGAGGGAGGAACTAAAGGATATAAAGATTTCTGTATTGGCTTGTTAATAAAAAAATTCCCCAAAATTAGACCAAATAATCAATTGCAGTCTTGTCTGGGGGCAGGAGAGTTGGATCAGCAATTAAGAGATCCTGTTGCTCCTGCAGAGAACCCAGATTGTGATTCAGATATATCCAGACCTCCAGTTCCTGGGGCATCCGCCCCCTTCTGTTGATGTTTGTAGGCACCAGACACGAGCATACATACATGTAGGCAAAAACATTCATACATGTAAAATAAAATAAGTAAACCTGAAAAAATAGTTAAAAACAAAAAAGCTGTCTAAATGAAAGCTTGTGAGGTACGAGAAAAGCTATGCAAATATGACATATTCAATTCCACAACTTTATCATAAAACACACCCGTGAGAAACTCATCACCAGGCCAACTGGCACATGTATCACTTCCGCAATGTTCCTTACTCCTGTGTAGCAGTAGTGAGATTTTTGTGGTAAGAACTGTTTTTATTTTTTTACATTGTTATGTGAGAGCACATGTGTGTGCATGAATGTGTGTGCATGATTGCTCCATGGTGTATGGATGGATGTCAGAGGACATCGTGCAGCCATAACTTCTCAGAGGTAAACATTCTTAATATAATGTCTACTCTCAGCATATTCTAAATGTACAATGTAACATAATCAGATGCAGACACTGTGCTTTGTAGAAATATCTAGAGCTGACTTACCCTATGTTGCTTGGAAGATACAGCATGGGCCTTTCCTCTTTTCTTTTTTCTTCTTTTGTCTTGTTCTCTTATTTTATTATATTTTGTTCTATTGAGAATGGTCTTATTTGGCCCATGGTGGCCCACAGCTTGCTATGTAGCAGACAGTAACTTTGAACTCCTGATCCACCTATAGCCACCTCCCAGGTGCTAGGATTACAGGCATGTGCTACCATGTCTACCAAAATTGGTCTTCCAGTGTGTGAATCACTTGGTTTAGCATCCTTTATGTCCATCCAAGTCTCAAAGGACACAATTTCATTGACTTTTAAAGTTGACCAACATTCCATCGTTCAATATCTAACATTTTTAGCAGGAAGAGTTCCTTGAAAACTAGGAGTTCAGACATCTACCATTAAGCAACCATGGACTATCTATGCTCTATTCACCCACATGTAGAGGGCCTGATTATGGCGTGAGATACTTCATTACAAAAACTCATCTCATGTGAGGATTTCACCACTCTGATGCTAAAGAACAGGTTCTTATGGAAATGTCTTATTGATTTAAATGCCCTCCATTTTATAAATCTAAACATACTGTAGAGTAATTTCACCAAATTTAAAATTTATAAAAAGAAAGTGTTGATAACCAATTATTATTAAAAAGTAGAAGTCAAAAATGTTACAATGATGGATTAATAATTAAAGAATTAGGACCATTAACATAGTCTAGAGGGTAAAAATGCTTGTTCTAAGTCTGATGACCTAAGTTCCACCCAAGAACCTGAGTACTGAAAGAAAAGATGCCTATAAGTTGCACTTTGACCTCCAGCTGTCCTCTCACCTCCATACATGCACCAAGGCATGCACATGCCCCCACATATAAATAAATAAATAAATGTAATAAAAATAATTCAGAAAAGTATTTATAGTGCAGCAGTCTCAACATCCTCCAACATCCTTTGCATATTTAAGAGGCAAGTCTTCTTTGTACTCAGGGGATCTTCATTACAAATTGTTGTGAGTATCTACCAAAAATAGTGCCAAAAAAGACAAGGCAACACAGCAATTTGTTTATATATTTGTTTTATAGTCATCCAGTAAAACAATAAAAGTATTATAACAATTCTGGCCATATTTGAATATAAAGCTGGTGATATTTAGGTATAAAAATTTTCTTAATTCTTTTAGATGCATGCAAAGAAAGCAAGCAAACAGGAGAAAAGCAAAGGTGAGAGTCCTTTCCATGTTATTAAGGTCCTGTCAAAAGCCAGAAAACAAACAAACTTTTCTCTGGCTTTGGACATTAATCTATCTTTTAAAATCAATTTTTATTATCAGGGCTGAGGGGTACTTAATATAATCCTTCAATTTGTAGAAAAACAGTCCATAGTAAAAAAATAATTTATTTCACAAAAATTTGCTAAAGAATAATCTGTACTGGAATTCAGATAATTTAAGAAAAAGAAAAAATAAACATGTGAGTGTGTGTATACACAGAATGGCACATGCATATACATGTATATGCATGCACTCACACACGTGCACATGCAAAAGTACTCATGTGCAAATCCATTCACAAGCAAACATAATGCTTGTGCATGCACACACATGCACAGACACACACACTCATAAAACACACATGTATTCTCATTTGCACACCTGCACATTCACTCTTACATACATATGGGATACAAGAATGCTTTGCCTTCTTCAAAATGTATATAGGATTATTGAAATAGTTATTAATTCATGTATGAAAGAATGTTTAATTTTAAGTGATAATTCAGTTGCTAAAGTACGAATAAAGCATAATAGCAATTAAAAAGTGACAAATAGAATCACTTAGGTCTCTCCTCTCTGACTCTTCCTGTCCTCAGTGAACTGCTTTTCCCTCCTTGCCTAAGAAGAACATTCCATGAGAATAGTTGTTGAAACTTTCCCCATAAGATTAAAACAATAAATAATTAAGGTCATCATTCATCTTCTACTTCTGTCGGCTTATCTTCCTTCTTTCTCCAGGAAAAGATTGAAGATGTGAAAAAATAGGATACCCACCATGTAGAGTCTTTGTGTGTTAGTTTTATGAGATGATTTTCGCCTCCTTCTTGATTCTTCCATTCCAGAAGATGCCTCCTCTCACTCCTCCCTTCTGACTGTCCCCTATGGATTAGTCACTCCACGCTTTATGTGCTATTCTTGTTGCCCCACAACAACTTGTTGAGAATGCCTCTGTGTGTGTGTATGTATGTACATGAGAGGGAGAGAGAGAGACAGAGAGACAGACAGAGAGAGAGACAGAGAGAGAGACAGAGAGAGAGACAGAGAGAGACAGAGAGAGAGACAGAGAGAGAGACAGAGAGAGGAAAGAGAGAGGGAGGGGGGAGAGGGAGAGAGACAGAGAGAGGGAGGGAGAGAGAGGGAGCGAGGGAGAGAGAGGTAGGGAGAGATGGAAGGAGAAAGAGGGAGGGAGGGAGAGAGAGGGAGGGAGGGAGAGAGAGGGAGGGAGGGAGAGAGAGACAGAGAGAGAGACAGAGACACACAGAGAGAGGGAGAGAGAGACAGAGAGAGAGGAAAGAGAGAGGGAGTGAGGGAGTGTGAGAGAGAGACAGAGAGAGAGGGAGGGAGGGAGAGATGGAGGGAGAGAGAGGGAGGGAGAGAGAGGGAAGGAGGGAGAGATGGAGGGAGAGAGAGGAAGGGCGAGAGAGAGAGGGAGGGAGGGAGAGACAGAGAGAGAGGGAGGGAGAGAGAGACAGAGAGAGAGGGAGGGAGAGAGAGACAGAGAGAGAGGGAGGGAGAGAGGAAGGGAGAGAGAGAGGAAGGGAGGGAGAGAGACAGAGAGAGAGAGAGGCAGAGAGAGTCACAGAGAGACACAGAGAGAGACATTGAAAGTGTGTAAGGGTGGCTATGCACACACCACGGAGTTTGGATAACAATCTAAAGTATGAGTACTCAACTTTCAAATTGTGTGAGTGTGTTCCTTTGTGGTTCATCACTACCTATGCCAGGCCAGATAACCCAATAGCCTCTAAGGATTCCTCTCTGACACTCATCTTGCCTCATAGCTCCAAAAGTACGTGCTGTTCTCACATATTTGGCGTTATGAAGACTCCGGGGATTCAAACTCGGGTCCTGAAGCTTATACAACAAACACTTCACCCACTGAGTCATTGTCCCAGCACCAAGAGCTTCTTTTTTTACAGTAATATTTTTTAAAAGAAAAGAAAACCTTTTATTTTAATGGATTTTTATTTATTTTTGCTATAGGTTTTTGGAAGAATTAACAAGGCAAATATCTTAAATTCTTAAGCAACATTAATATTGAAGAAGGGAATTTTAACCTCATTAAAATACATTATGTCTGGGTCCTGGGAGAATCTTGATTTCTCTAGCCACCACAAAACTATTCATTTATGCAAAAATACATAAATGCTAATCTTATACCAAGCTTTATGACTTTGTATGTTTGCTTATTATCATACAATAGAGCTAAAACTGAAGGAAGGGGTGGTGGGAACTAGATAAAGATAGATAGGGCAGTAAATACATTATTTATCATAGGTTGATTATGATATTCTTACAAGTTATAACTTCAGTTCACATGAAGGTCTGGTTCCAAGAAAAAATAAAAACCTAGAGCAGAGTCCTCTGGCATGGATTTCGGGACACTGACTAATGAGATACAGGTAGTCCTACTATGCCACTCATTCTCCTGAGCAGACAGTCACAGAAACTCAGAGCCACACAGAAAATTCCAATAAGTGAACCTGTGACTGGTCTTTATATGAAGATGATGCTCATTATTTAATAAATGAATTACTCCACAAATTGCAGATTCAGCTTTCAATGCATACATATGTTTAATTTTCACAAATTCAACAAACAAACACAAAGGCTATGCAGTCTGGCACCTCTAAATGCTGCCGTGAAATAGAGCAGCTGAGGGCTGCAAGATGTGGGGAAAGAAATATTGAAAACATACTAATTGCTGTGGAATCCACAAAAGTTCCTCCCAGAGGCTCCAAGAAAGATGTTAACAGGGGACCTGTGGGGAGTCCCAATCTATTGAATATTGTCTAGTGCAATTTTATTTCCATACAGCATTGGTCTTCTAAATTTACTTCAATTTTATTGGACTATTATAGCGATTGGGCCTGGAAAATAAACACTGAACCCAATTATAAAAACATTAAGAACCAGGACGACTGCTTGCTTCTATTGGAAATGCACTGTTTATAAGATTCAAGTTGTCTACCATCAGCATGGATCAAGATCAGTCAGGAACTATAGCTTCAGAATTATTCAAGAACCACTTGACTAATAATAAATGAAGGCTGGGGAAAGACTGCACAATGGTGAAGAACACCAACGGCTCTTCCAGTGGGCCAGGTTTGAGTCCCCGAACCCACAAAGCAGCTCCTGACCTTCTTTAAGTCTGGATCCAGGAGATCTGACCAAGGACACTGCATGTAGGCAGTGCAGGAACATATATGCAAACAGACTATCTGTACATATAAAAATATCAAAAACTTAAAAATAGTAACCAATGATACTGTTACCACAAAGGGAGACATTTATAAATTAGTATAAACATACATTCATGTTCATGCATAAACAAACACCTAAGAAAAACATAGCAATTTACATTAACATTATCTTTGATTAATAAAAAAGAAGATATGTTTGTAATACTATAAATAATCTTTGATATTGAGGGAGTTAGGGAAACTTTTTTCTTCCTGATTTTTTTTTTTTTTTAAGTATTTGGGCTTGATGTTTTTAACACTGGTAAAATCAGTATAACTTATCAGAATTGAGTTTGTTCCCTCCAGATTCTCTCAGCCACTGCTCTCTGTGTGCCTCTCTCTGTTTGTCTTTCTGTCTCTGCTTTTCTGTGTCTCTGAGTCCTCACACCCCACACCCCACAAGTGAGTTCACACCTCCCCTGTGTGGCTCTGGTGTTTTTGTCTCCCTCTCATGGATAGAAGAGGAATTTGTAAATGAGTTCCTTCTCTGTCACTCATAACAAACAACTCTGATGCCCACCTGACCTTGTGAACTGCTGGGGACATTGCATCCACTCAGGAAAGCATGTAATAACTAAGAATATAAAAGTCAGTGCTCCTTTACTGTCTTCCTCACCATCTCCCTGGCCTGTACATTCTCATGTTTCTCTATCTCTCTGTCTCTCTTCTCTGACTCAGCTCCCCCACTATTGACCCCATGTGACTTCTCCTTTCACTCTTCCACTTGAAGGTAAGTCTCTCAATGCTTGCATAATGTCTACAGTGCTCTCCCACTGTGTGGCTGCTCATTCTGCTCAAGCATGTATGACCTACCATCCATTGACCATTCTTATGTTTTCCCTGCCCAAGGCTCCCATGCTGGTGAAGCTCTCTCTCCTAACAACATTGATTCCCAAAGGTCAACTTCATGTCAGCCCTTCCCTAACCTCCTGCTCTTTTCAAACAGTTTTTGAATGAAAATATATTGTTTTCTTCTGACAACCAATATCCCAAAGAAGAAAAAACATTTGGGAACACTCGTAACTAAACATTTTAACAATTGCAATTGGATACAGAAAAAAATATATTTCTTGAGAAGTGCTACTAAAAACTGAGAAAACAGAATGGGAATATATTTTGAAGAATCATGTTAAATGTTACAAGATAATTTAAAAATGTCTCAGATTATCAAAGTGCATACTTAGGGATTATTTTGCAATAGAATATTTAAAAATAAACCAGGCGTTGGTGGCGCACGCCTTTAATCCCAGCACTCGGGAGGCAGAGGCAGGCGGATCTCTGTGAGTTCGAGGCCAGCCTGGTCTACAAGAGCTAGTTCCAGGACAGCCTCCAAAGCCACAGAGAAACCCTGTCTTGAGAAACAAACAAACAAAAATTTAGCAGTGGGATGGGGAATACAGCTCAGAGGTAAAGTCCTTGCCATACGAACATGTTAAATCCTTAGAACACATGTAAAGCCAGGCATGCTAGTATGTTCCTGCAACCCCACTCCTTCTATGATGAGATGATAATGAAAGATGGGAATCAGAGAAAATTCTCAGGCCAGCTGGCTTGGTATACCCAGCAGCCAATAACAGAGAACTCATCAAGAACAGACAGCTAAATTTTCTTTTGATCTAACATATGTGCTGTAGCATACAAGGTTCCACACATGCACCCAAATGTTCACACATACAACTAAAAAGTAAATTAAAAAAAAAAGTATTAGCAGTTGAGTAGGTACAACCCAGCGTTACAATAAACAGAAAAGATCATATTGGTATGCGAAATAATTCTTGCTCCTCATAATTCTTTACATATTTAAATAAAACCAACTGACAGTGTGGAAGATACATAAGACATTGTAGAGCTAAAAGTTCAGAAATCCGAGTTGGCTGTGATAGGACAAATCTGTAATTCGAATACATCAGAGGCTGTGGTGGTTTGAATAGGAATGGCCGCCCATAGTCTAATGTGCTGGAATGCTTGGCCCAGAGGGAGTGGCACTCTTAGGGGGTGCGGCTTTGTTGGAGTACATGTGGCCTGGCTGGAGGAAGTACGTTCCTGTGGGGATGGGCTTTGAGATCTTATATGCTCAAGCTAAGCCCAGTGTGGCTCCTAGTCTGCTTTTGGTACCTATAGACAAAGATACAGAACTGACAGTTCCTTCTCCAACACCGCGTCTGCCTGCATGCTATTATGTTTCCTGCCACGATGATGATAATGGACTAAACCTCTGAAACTGTAAAAAACCGTAATTAAATGTTTTCTTTGTAAGAGCTGCATGGTCATGGTGTCTCTTCACAGCAATAGAAAACCAGATGCAGTGTTCCACAAAATGTTCAGCTTCTGTTATCCCTCTGCCACCTACTTGCTTATCATGTTTGCAACTGACCCACCTACACGGCATGGCTTCAGGCAGTCCCCTCTCTGGTTTTGGTGTTTGTGTATGTGTGATCCTGCGTCTGGAGGACAGAGTTCAACTTCGGCGTCTTCCTCAGCTGCTCTCCATAGTATTTTTGAGACAGTCTCTCACTGAACCTGGAGCTCAAGGATCACCCAGGACCAGAGCTGCTTCTTTGTCTGCCTCTGCATCTCTGGATTAGAAGAATACGATATGAGGCCTGACCTTTCATATATCTGCTGGGGAGCCAAGCTTACATAGGTCCTCATGCTTGCAAATCAACCACTTTACAAACTGATCCACCATGCAGACCAGAGGTCAGAGATGCATTTCGATATCTGTTTGTTGTCCTCCAAGAAAACCTTATTTAATTTTTTTTTCATTTTCAGAATTCTATTTCCCTGGCACTGCTCAAAGGCTTATACTGTGGAGTTACCTAATACTTACCTAATTTCTGCAATTCTGTTCTCTATTGTGGGTTTATTCTGTCAAGAGAAGTAAGTAAATAGAAGATGCATGAATAATTAAGGACTAGTGTGAAAATTAGTTGGAGCCTTAAGACAACTTTGTAAACATGGCTTCCTTATTTTATATTCTACTTAGTTTTAAAAAAGTGTAGATAAAAATCAATTCTAAGACTTGAAACTCTAGGGAAAACTGAACTTTTCTATTATGTTACCTAATAAAAGAAGTAAACTTCTCTATTTGTAATTGTTGAAATTATTTTTAATAAAACAGAGACTACTTTAGTGGGTTTCCTATAGCTAGTCTCAATTGTATAGGTTGGGTTCGTAAGTGCTGAGTCAAGTGGGTAAACTTAGTTTTGTTTCCTATGATGTTGGTCCACAGGATAGCAGTTCAAAGACATCATGTTTGGCTCTGAATTCTGGAAGAGGTTTCTGGAAATGAGTCAATTCTAATAATTACTTGGCTTATAATAAGAATAATTTCTCATAACCATCTCTAAAAATTAATTTTGCCCATACCGCAGTTCCAACAATTGTAGGCTTGCCATCAATTTTCCATTTCTTTATTATGCAAGCATGAAACCATAGTGCTGTGGACAAGTCTCTGAGGGCACTCCTGCTGGTAGTGAGGTCTTAGGAGCCACAGAAGGAAAGCATTACACCTGAACCTTCCTAGGCACAGATTAAAGGGAAGTTAAGCAAATCCCCATTCCCCTGTGATTATATAGGGCTCAAGATGATAAAAAAAAATGAAGGTTTTCCCATTCAACTAATAGGAAAACTGAGTGTGCATGGTTGAAGTCACACATAGATTTGTCATGTATTGTTAAAAAATAATGTCCTTGTTAAATTACTTGAAGGGGGCCAGAGGGATGGCTCAGCAATTAAGTTAAGGCTTGCAAAGGACCTGATTTCAGTTCCTAACATTCAAAGCAGGCAGCTTACATCATCTGGCCTTGGGGAGTTAGCATGTGTGTGGACATACCACCACCCATACATTTACATAGATAAAAATCAATATAAATCTTCCAAGAAAACTGGAGATGCAATGTGGTAAAGAGTTTAGTGGCCCCTGCTTTCATATTCCAACTCCACTGTCATAGATGTGTCTGATAAGCAAATCATTATTCTCTTTCATATACAATTAATTTTTGAGTTCCTCTTGGGAACAAAATGAAGTTGTGGCTATGTATTTGACAATAACTTGACATAATATATTCAAAGGTAAAAGCTGATAACAATTCATGGATATACTAGGATTAAAAAAATCTAACTCCCAACAAAGGAAGTGGAGAATAATCTGTTCTACTCTTGGAAGATGCTCTAGATCTCCAGGTTTTTTCCAGGCCCTAGAAACAGCTAATTCCTTACCCTGGCAAATGTCAGGGAAGTCAATAAATTCTCTGAGCCTTAGTTCCCATCCCTTTATGTGGGTGTGGTGTTATGGGATATCTACAGAATGGTAAATCTACAGCCAACATTATACTATACTTTCATTCATTTTATTCTTAGTATTTTTGTATACAGGATTGGAGAATTCATCAGAAAGACAACCATGTGTAACTGGTTCTCTTTTGTAATTCATTTTATTTTGACAGTTTATTAAATATGACACTAAAATAGCTTAGAGATGTTCACTAGTCTATTACAATTGATGTTGTGATATACAAACAGATTTGTTTAATTTGAGGCTTTAAAATGGAAATGGAGCCAACATCTTCTAAGGCAACCTCTTTTGATACCAGTGGCCAGGATTGACTATGAGGAGATTAAAAATGACAGGGCTTCCAGTGATGAGCAGTTAATAACTGCCACAGGATAATGGGCTCAACAAATATTATTAAGGCATTGGCTTACCACTGCATTTCATTCAACACTACCTTCCTCAACTCACTGAGCAACTGTCACAAGTGGGTGTTCTGGGTGTGAACACATGATTGAGGCTAAAGTCCTTTCGATCACAAAGCCAATATGCTCTTGGAGAAGATAGCCATTACACAAATTAAAAAATCCAGTTCACATGAAGGAAGTGTCAGAAACCAAAGTGGAATAGTTAGGTGTTCAAGAAGAGCTCAGAGATCTTCTAAAGTCGCCGAAACTCCTTTGAGGTGATGATATCTGAGGGATCTTCAGAAGGCCAGCAGGTGAGGCAGGGAGAGCAAAGGTCACAAGGCAGGAGGAAGTTCATCTGCTCTGAAGAACAGCAAGGAAGCTGCAGAGTTCACAGTAGAGTGAGAAGTGGGGAGGGTGATGGAATGGGGTCAGGAGGACTGGCTCAGGCCAATTTATGAAGGGCCCTGTCTGTGATGATGAAAGGAGTTAAGAGCTCAGAGTGAAACTGTCAAAAGTCTTTTGTGAGCACATCCATTTTCTGTTTAAGATTCTGGCTTCCATCATCATATCCTATTGTGACTGTAAAGCTGGTGAGGCTTTATTAGCAAGGCCAGAAGGAGCACTTGAGGCCGGAGAATATACACTTTGGCTCAGGGATTTGAAGGCATAAATTATGCTAAAATAGCCTGCAAAAGAATTTCGGCATTTATAAAAAGAGAAAAAAAGGAGTAATACATCATCAACTTTTTCTTCCTTCTCAGTTTTCTTTCAGGGTTTGCCACTGGCTAAATTTAAAATAAACTCAAGGACAAGTCAATTAGAGTCACCTGTAAAAATCACTGCCAACCAAATATTAGGATGAAGAATGGAAAGAGTGGGTCTGAAGAATAAACAAAATACATTTACCACCCGATTAATGCAGTGCTGTGCAATAAATACCAACATATAACTATAATAATTTGGGGTCATCCAAACACAAACCATAAACACACCTCAAAAATAAGGATTTAACTGAGTCTGCGGGACACATTTTTTAAAAAGTTGTGAATTCTTTGAAGCTATATTTTATTAAATGGTTTATGATGAATTACCGAAAATGCATAAATAAGGACCTGAAGTGATATCCATTTATATTAATAAGATAAAAAGCAATAATAAATGAAATGTTATGCAGATATATAATATAATTTAGTGAAAAATCCCAACACTTTGTAATTGTCATACTCAGAATGGTAACTGAGACTCTCCTATAGTGGAAAAGCTCTTGCTGAGGGTGACAGTGAAAAGCTAAATATTCCTATTCCTTTGGTCAAGCAAATATGAAATGATCCTGAAAGATCATTCTCCTGTATTTCTAGAAGTTGAAAGATAGTGGTCTTTACACTCTCCCTATGAAAACTCATATTTATTTCTCCCTTGCTTGTTGTTCACATTCTTGCTTAAACAACACATATAAGATGAATGTTAACATCATTTCATGTAACCTTGATGCTGTCAACTAAGAGGAACTCAAACAATACCAGGTAACATACCAATGTGGATGGGATGCAATCTCACCTCCAAAGGAAGAACTATAGGCAATTAATGACTGATGAAAGAAAGAGGAAGAATCAGACTTCCCCAAAGATATCCCTTCCTTAATTGTTTAGTCAATACCAAATGGTCACTCCTAAAATAATACAGATATGGCAACAATAAATGGGCTCAGCAGGTTGAGTTTACACATTTACATGTTTGTCTACATGAAGTAATAGTAATTAAATGGGAAAAAGAAACCAATAGTGTTAGAGATCGACCAGCAATCAATAGGGTATAGGTTTTCTTTATTCAGATACACCAGCAAGCAAGGCAGGGAGGCCAGAGAGAAGGGGTCCCCACGTCTCTCCAGCCCTTTAAGAACCTCCTTTTAAGTCATCTCAGACTTTGCCTCACCCCTCCCTCATGGGCATGTCCTGGCACACCTGTCCAGGTTACCTGGGGCGGGGCTAGGGGGTCTCCCTACAATTCCCCTTTTAGTCTAAAAGAGGATTAAAACTTAATAGTGTAAAACATCTAAAATTAACAATCATAAATGTGAAATATAAGAAGATACAATAATCTGCTATTGCACATCCTATGTCTATTCCAGCTAAGCCCTAAAGTCATGTGGAAAGGGTGTCTAACTTGACCACCTCCTTCAAATTCCAACTCTAAACAATAAGAAGGTCATTCTTAACTAGGCTTACACTACCCTAATAAACAATAATGGGGAAGGGTGGCGAAGCATCTTCTAAGTTACTTCCTGTTGAAATGGGATGATGGTAGCCATGTGGGGTACTGTGGGGAAAAAAATGCCAGTACAGGGAAAGTCTCTAATGAGTTATCTCTAGTCCATGTTAGATGAGATTTGTTTGATTGAAGATCTAGGTTGAAATCCTCAACTTAATTGAAGTCAGTACTCGAGGTTCTGGTTAGAGTGTCAGTCGAAACGGAGTGAGTTGAATCCAGTGCAGTTGGTGAGATGTGGTCCAATTCTCTGTCGGTAGAGCATGGGACTCTTAATCTCAGGGTCGTGGGTTCAGGCCCCACGTTGGGTGCCATGTGTTAGAGATCGACCAGCAATCAATAGGGTATAGGTTTTCTTTATTCAGACACACCAGCAAGCAAGGCAGGGAGGCCAGAGAGAAGAGGTCCCCATGTCTCTCCAGCCCTTTAAGAACCTCCTTTTACGTCACCTCAGACTTCGCCTCATCCCGCCCTCATGGGTGTGTCCTGGTACACCTGTCCGGGTTACCTGGGCTGGGGCTAGGGTGTCTCCCTACACAATAGAGTTAATACATTAAAGTATAGTGAGAACATGGAGGTAGTAAAAGAGGAATGGGGGATGGAGCAGAAAATGATAATGGGAATTGGAGATTATCAAAGTTTATATATAAATATATATATATATATATATTGCATACATATATGAAATATCATAGTGTAATTCATTAATTTATGCAATTACTAAATAGTAAGAAAATAAAAATGCAATTATACCAATAACCTAGTTAGTAAAACATTGTGACAAATACAGTTTTATCTTGTATTGAGTGTAATTAATTCTCTTTTGAAACACCACACCCAATATGCATATGTACCCAAGAGGAAAATAGCTGTGCATCTTTTAAATTCTTTTCTGAATCATTTGGATTCTGGGTCAACAGAGTATTGGGTCACTGTTAATGAAGAATGATTACAACACTATTTATATACAGAAGGTTTTATAAGTGTGTGTGTGTGTGTGTGTGTGTGTGTGTGTGTGTGTGTGTTGCCTAAAGATTGGTGCTCTACATTCTGTGAGCTCATAGAATCCTGGTGTCATGGTAAGGGTTCAGTATGTAGTTGTTCCATGAATAATAAAAGACAAAGGGATCAGCACTTCATTGGGAGGTCAAATGACGCTACAATTTTTCTAAAAATCTGAAGTAATAGATAAGTTATATTCAAGTTATATTCTCCTTTGGTAATGAATTCTATCTTGTCATACAGTTTTATTTCCTTTGTGCAATATGATCTCATAGGGATAGTTGTGCCACTGAAATTACAATCATCATAAAATGTGAACAGTATGTATTCTTTACTAGGGAGCTTAATTAAGAGAAAAAGTCCAAAATAAATACCACAAAATAGTTCATAAAATCTGACCTGGAACAGATAAGGGCAAAGAACATTTCCTATGGGCCTCATCAGCAACCAGCAAGCACTCCCAGCTGCCTGATCTGTCTACAACCTTGACAAGTCAACAGGATACTAAGACTAGTTTTGCAAAGACCTCAGAAAGCCATCAGTATATTAGGAGATTGGGTTATGCATTCTCCCAAGCAAACAATGTTTTATAAAACCATACACTCTATTATGAATACAAATACTGAGGCAGGATGTGTCTATATTTGTGCAAGTAAAGAGCCATGTTTCCTGTATCACAAGCAATGAATCAATATTGATAAATAACTCATTTCTTTATATAAAGTATGATCTTATATGAACTTATCAGATTAAGTCACAAATACATGGACACATGGATATATCAAAATCTTATCAGGGAACAAAGGCCAGTGAATTTACTGAACATACCAAAGACATTAGTGATGTAATTCCCTTGCCAGGATAATACCACAGGAACACCTAAGGACTCTGAGGTGAGGTGCCCCCATTGATCAAAGGTCAGGTCAACAGGTGCATACATAATGGGATTGACAGGTGACAGACTTTCAAGTTGGTTTCCAGGGCTTCAGCCTAATGAGATCTACTCTTTTTGATTCAATCATTTGAATTGCTTTTTATAATAATCTTTCTGAGCTTCCCCTTAAACCACTGTTGTCTCTTAAATCATCTTTGCTCTTGGAATTAATTGTTGCTTGTCAACAATTCTGTGGCTTTGTTCATTCATCTCTTGTGATTCCTCAACTTTCAGCTCTCGTCTTTTCTAAGGTCTTCTTGAACTTGGTGGAAATTTAGTGTTGGTAATTCAGACCAAAGGAAATAAAAATGCCTATGGCCAATGGCAAGACTATCAAGTGCAACCAATAGTACTTGGACAATTACAGCTAAAAACAAAACAAACAAACTACAAATTTGCATAGCTTGTGAGCTTGTTGTAAAATATTCCTGTGTCTGTGGCCTTCCTAATGTTTCTGGGTTCTCTCTTGAAGAGATCAGTTGTTTTCTTAGGAGCATTCAAAAGTAACTGTATCCAACAAAGTTAAACAGAAGAGAAAAGACTAATGTGATAAAGTATGAGAGGAAAGAATTCAGAGGTAAAAGGAAACAAAAGCTACAAAGGGTTGTATTCAGATTGGATTATTCTGTAGGGGACACCGGATTTAGGTTATCAGTGTTTAATAAATTGGCTTTGCCCAAAGAAACAATTCATTGCCTTTCACTGTCATGAATTGATGTAGATCTATACTTTGGAACCAGATGTGATTTTAGACTTCTTCTCTCTCTAAATTAACTAGGGAGTGAGGAGAGGGGTTCAAACTCCCTCTTCTTTATATTTGAGAGAGAGAGAGCTCCTAAATCCTAAGAGAAAGAACTCTGTTTTAAAAATACAGGACATATTTAAGGAGTTTTACATCACAGAGGGGCAGAGAAAGCAGCAATTTCTAAAGAGAATGCATACAGATGAGGAGGATCAATGCTTAGGAGGCAAGAAGAAGGCTCTGAAAACCTTGATCAGTCTGAAACCTGTTCAGTTCTTAAAATACAGCCTGGCTGGTAGGCATCTCCTGCATAGAATAGTTTATATGAATCCCCTCCTTAACGTGTTCATGCAGATGATAAAAATTTAGAGCCTGATGAAAATGTCTACAAAAATAAAATACATAACTCCAGACTCCATCCGTTGGCCCTGCCTGTTAGACAGGAGGTTACTGCCTAGTGGGACTGACCAATAGGACACAAACTCTTCAGGGTTGGCCGTACTGTGTAGTCTCAATCCATGTCTCTCAGGAGTGTCAGAATACAGACTTCTACTGGAATCAGAACCAAAGGAAACCAGAGAACTCTCTAGAACTAATTCCTAGCAGGTTACATTACAGTTAATCATCTATTTTCAAATCATTATCATCATTAGTCAGTTACTCATTGTTTAGAATGCAAACAAGATTCACTCTGAATGCTCAATGGCATTGCACATTTTATCAAGACACCCCTTTCTAGAACTAATGATACTGGCATACTACAATTCGGATCACATACAGAGGAGTCAGACCCTATTTGATGAAGATAAATTGATGGGAATAATTGAAAGCATGATCAGTATTTCAAAATGAAATTATTTGAATATAAACACAAAAGCATCAGCACATGAATACAATATCATCTTGTAAAATATCTTCCATGTGATAATGCTGCTAAATCTGAGGCATGTTCTCAAGCATTTATTGACAGGGAGAGCCATGTCAAGATCAACAGAAAATGTGTTTGAATATTTGAAATGGTCTTTCAGTTATAACTGTTCATCACAATACAATACATACTGATTTTTTTCTAGATAAAGAGTGTAAGGATTCTGATTTCTACTATTAACTATGCACCATCATCTGTGAGTGAACTCACTCAGGACTTGCTGCACCCAGTGCTAACTTTGGGATGTTCACATAGTGATACCCTCCACAGCTGGTGTTTCCCAGCTTCAGATTGGGCATTCTCATCAACCATTTCCCTCTCTGTTTGCTCCTCTAATTTATGCTTTTGCTAATAATCTGCTTGGATTTCTTTATAATCATAACACTTCTGATTTTATTTTGTGTCTCCTACAAATTCTGAATGAATGGGCATAGCAATTCAGCATTTTTCTATAAGATCAATATAGGTATAATGATAACAACTCAAAAACAATGTCGACACGGAAGTATTTGTTCCCTTTTAGGGTTCCATGCAGTCCTTATAGGCCATTGTTTCACTATCTGGAGGGAAGCATGCCATCTGAACAGAACATGACCTTTGTCTCCTGAGGTTAATAGGTACTAGTAATCAGATAACCCTGAACTCCAGCCCTCACACTCCTGGTCTGTGCTAAACAAGCACAGGACATATCATGTAGGTTGTGAAGTCAGCTGTATGTACTGCTTCAGAGCCCCATTACTCTACACAATTATAACTGCCCATTCCTTAGACAAGCTCTTACCTTCTCCCTCAGAGTGTCACATATACCTTGAACAATGCACACCCACAGTCTCACGCTTTTAACATCTGTGCCTAATACTTCAATATAAAACATCGAACACATAAGAGATAGTCTGATAACTTTCATGCTGGGACAACTTGTAGAAAACAGTTAATCTGACAAGAAATTAAAATTGGCAATAAATAACACAGAACCTCTGCTAACAGCAAACGATTTTGACCATTCCACTCCAGCATCCAAATCTCTGATTTTCCTGAAATTCATATTGTAATTTGGGGGGCAGCAGTGACTAGAGTACTTTCAATAATATTAGCACAAACTAGATGTCACATACAGTGTGAATAGACAATCACGCAGAAAAATGATGGTCTAAACCCACCACTGCACTAAAACAACCACTAGAATGCTGTGCAGACAGTTTAAACCTGCAAATTCCTGGTGCTAATATCCAGGACCCACCTCAAGTTAGAAGTAAGAAATCTGCCATAATTTCCCATGAGTTAAAAAACTCGGAGCATCACTAAGGATGTGTAAATAAAACTGAGTAGTCTGCAAGAATGGGTACGTACAGAGATAATGGTCCAATTTTGGTTAAAGTTAACACAGATCTTGTTTAAAATTTGTTTTCTCCCTAATGGTGCTTCTCAAATGAACCTTCATAGTGACTCACTTCTAGAACAGTGTGCTATACAAAAGACAGTATTTAAACAACACCATCAAGGATCCAAAAGAACTTCCTTGAACATTTTATACATTCATTACTTCAGAGACGCAGGAGAAGCCTTCTCACTATTATCTCCTCATGTGCAAACAAAGCATTTGACAATTATTTTGATATGTTTGGGATGCAAGTGTGCCTTCCAGCTAAGCATACACTATCCAATTTGGGAGGCTTAAATAAGCTCTCAGTATTTTTGAGAGCTAATTAAAACTTCATTATTAGTACACCAGTTGTATGGTATTAACAGCTTGATAAGAAACACAGTAAGTGACAGGGCCTTTGTAGGTCTGGCTGACACTTATAATTAAGTTGCACAATACCAGCCGCCTTATAGAATCTCTCTTCTAGAAGCAAGAAAGACAGGGTTGATTTGCATGAACAACAGAGTCTGGATTTTTCACAGATTTTCAGAGTTCTGAGTTATCCTTTCCAGTTCAGAAACACAATTACCTTGGAAATACACATTTGGCACACTTACTTGGGGGGAACAGCTATAATGTTCCTTGTGGTGTGTACTCTCACATAGGTGTGCAATACAGCATTCCAGGATAAATGCAACAAAAAGATGAATACAATAATTCAGTCATCCCCAAAGGGGAAGAGATAAGTACTAATATAATCAACTCTGTTTTATTATTGATAAATCCATAAGAGCTACTTTAAAAAATATAAGCTAGCCTACTTGTCAGCAGTCAATATTGCTTGTAGGCATTTTTTCACACAGACATCCTAGTGTGTATTTTGGAAATGTCAATGAACTTTAATATTGTGTAGGACAAAACATAATTAGGAGGAAAATTCTTTGGGGAACAGTATGTGATCTACCAAATTGCAAACTAAGAAGAGTTTTTTCTGCACCACTTGGTTGAATTCTTTATGCTCACAATGCATAAGAAAAACATCCCCATGCATAGACACTATTATCAATGACTACTAATGACTTTTATTGAAGCAACAACTTAAGTCTCCAGTGGGAATTTACTCCAAACACTCATAGAATACTGAAAAAAAGTTCTTTAATAGCATGGGTCTGGTTCTGGTTAATGCCCTAAGAGCAACCAGGTGTGGAACAGAAAATTTTACCAACTTATATAGGCCTTAGGCTGATACAGTTCATACACACTGTCATCCCTAAATTTCTTTCAGGTTCCAGCCACAAGTCACACTTTGAACAATCTAAGCAGAGAGACAGGAGACTGCAAGTCTGACCATTTGTTCCAGTGAGAGATTTACACAGCTAAGATATTGCCACTTTTTTTTTAAGTAGTCCAGTGTTGTTCTTTTCAAATAATTGTTACCCAAGTTTATCCTGCCCACTGGATGGAATTACATTGGATTTTTTTTTCTGCTAAGAAAAGCAGGATTTGATGGCAGGCCAAGATTAATGACAGCTCTTAGCCAGTGCCTTCTCTTTGAGGTACCCTTAGAGCCTTTTTTAAAAATTTTTGATGCAGGAATGGGACTAACAGCTGATTATAAGTCAGGGTTGTCTCTTTTTGTTAATGGAATATGGCCTTTTTGTTAATGGAATGGCAGCAATCTTAGGGAACAAATCTTAACAGAAACATATTCTCAGCAAATCTGAATTTCATTATGTTCAAGGTACAACATGGCTGATTATATTGCTACATACCTTTGAACTGATGTTAGAGGCAGTTCTTGGGAGCCCTCCTTTAGCTAAATTCTGTTTTGTGTAACTTAATGCATCCTAAGCTATTTTTGTTAAATCCCTTGTAATCTGCTTTTTTTATTTCCTATTTAAGATGTACAAACCACCATTTAATAACAAAGATATTCTGTTGCTAACATTCTAATAAGAAGGAGTATCAAAATGAAAGTGGTTGTCCTCAAAACCCATGACCCGGAAAAGGCTCATTAAGAAGGGTTTTCTCCTTATGCTCCAGACTCAAATACACAATCTTTCCAGCTGCAACCCAGAAGCACTATCATTTCCTCCCAATAGCAAGTTTTGATAAACGAGTTTAAATATTGATTTTTTGAGACATGGATAAATAACAATGGGAATTTAGTACCTCTATGAATACCTTTAAATATTTCTAATGTGTTCAAACCAGAACTGCTCAACTCATTGCATATACAAGAAAGGCCATATTAATAGATGTCTCTGGGAAATGTTATAATACAATTCACTCCATTTAATATACAGATCTCTAGACAGAGTGACTTCATCTAGTCAACCCTTTTAAGAAGATAATACACAACCTGACAATGCGTGAAATCACACTTCACTGAGTATTTTCCTTTCACTAACTATATTATGAAGTTTTTTTGTGTGTGTGTGTATTCAGTTTTTCCCAAGCATTTAAGCACTTACTATGAGCATAGAAGCTCACATTTTATTTAATTTAAATAGTTGGGAAGTTCTTAATTGCAAAGTATATTGGGAGAGTATGTAAAGAATATTGACTTATTGGGCTTTAAATTAAACTATACTATGTCATTAGTAAGTATTGCTTCTTTTTAAAAGATATAATTTGTTTTTTAATTACATAGTGTTTGCCTGCATATATGTATATGCATCCCATATGAGGAGTGCCTACAAAGGTCAAAAGATTCCCTGGAACTTGAGGTACAGACAGTTATGAGCTCCATAAGGGTGCTGGGAGTTGAACCCAGATCATTTGAACTGTCTCTCCAGATCCAGTAAGGATTGCTTCTATTGATACAGTAGCATAACACTCTACCTTTTCTACCTTAGAAAATTACATTTATGATATGTTGCAGAATATGTAAATCATATTTTTGCATGTTAGTTTCACTTAGTAGTTGAAAGGCTGTTTCTCAAGTGGGAATTTACAAAGTATTTCATGATAATGTAAAATTACAGTGAGCTAAAATTTGAATGTATAAGTGTATTAATATTGTTGGAGTCTTCTATAAATTTATTTCTTCAGTTGGAGTCTTCTATAAATTTATTTCTTCAGTTATCGTCATAAGTTTTCCCATTCTAAATCTTCAGATACATATAATGATAAAAATTACTCCTAAGATCATTTTCTTTTTTTCCATTTTTTATTTAAATTAGAAACAAGATTATTTTACATGTCTATTCCAGTTCCCTCTCCCACCCCTCCTCCCTTACTCCCCCCCCAACACACAACTAACACCCTACCTATCCCATACCTTTTCTGCTCCCCCTGGAGGGTGAGGCCTCCCATAGGGGGTCTTCAGAGTCTGTCATATCCTTTGGGATAGGGCCTAAGGCCCACCCTCCCCTTGTGTCTAGGATCAGGGAGTTTCCGTCTATGTGGAATGGGCTCCTAAAGTCTATTCCTATGCTAGGGATAAGTACTCATCTACTACAAGAGGCCCCATAGATTTCCCAGGATTCCTCACTGACATCCACATTCATAGGGTCTTGATCAGTCCCATGCTAGTTTCTCAGCTATCAGGCTGGGAAACAAGAGTTCCCCCTTGTTCAGGTCTGCTGTTTCTGTGGGTTTCACCAGTGTGGTCTTGACCCCTTTGCTCATCACTTCTCCTCTGCAACTGGATTGGAGGGATAGCTCAGCCATTAAAGGCTAGGCTCACAACCAAAAATATAAGCTCATTTTCTTACATGATAGATCTGAAAGGCAATGTAACTTCTATGCTACATATTTTTCTCTCTTGTTTGTTTTATCATCTAACCTGTTCATTAGAACCTTTCACTGATAATTTCCAACTCTGCTTCCTACAAATCATGCTTTGCTATATGCATAAGATATCATTAAGATAGTGCATAGATTGATACATGATGGGCATAAAAAAACTTCTTTATTAACTACTTTCTATAGTGACAGGTGTTAAACTGTAGACCCTAGTTCTCCAACAGCCAGATCATATACATACCTGTGTCTGTATATGTGTGCGTGTGCGTGTGCGTGTGCGTGCGCATGTATGTGTGTGAGTGAATGTATGAGTGTGTGTGTGTGTGTGTGTGTGTGTGTGTGTGTGTGTGTGTGTGTGTGTGTAACAAAGAGTTGGAAAGTCACAGGCTTGAGTTTTGAGTTTACATTTTGCTTTTAACTTTAAGTAAAGTTGGAATTCGAGTGATATTGCTAGTTGTATTATTTATTTATTTTGGGTACACTGATCTCATTATTGATTGCTCAATAACTTAACACTTCCCTGTCTCTACTTTCCTCTCAATATTTTTAATTTAACTTAAAAATTTCAATGCAATCTAAAAGATCATGGCATATACAATAAATATGTGCATTTATTGTTAAAATAATTTTAAGATATGTAATATTTGATTGTCAGTTATACATAGGTAATACATAAACAGAAAGGAAAAAATAAAAATTCTCAAACAGAAAATCTTCTGGATTGTAGTAAGCACTAAGCATAAAGAAATCAACGCAAATAATATTTCAGAAAACAATAAAAACACTTAATTACCTAATACACAGGAAATCATCTACTATTTAAGGTTAGGGAATCTTCATTTCATGATGATGTTTTTACTCTCATCCTGTCACTCCCTGCCATTTGTATATCACAATGACTCAGTCATTCCAGTGTTTTAGGAGGTAAAATGGCTAACAGGAGACTGGATAGATCAGGGCAAGTGTGGAGGGACGACATTTTGTCCTGATGTTTGATTACACAGTACCTGTCTTCAAATGTGTGATCCACACTTGAGTAGAGTGAGTTAACAACCATTTTTTCCAAGGATAAGTGAATTTTAAATCATCTTAAAAGTTGATGAAATCCAATGATGATCTAATAAGGAATGTGTTGACTCTTTAGAACTCATTTTCCACCAAACTGGCAAGCTATCATGATTAAGTCTCCCAATTGCTGAAAGTGGTTTAAGGATTCATTGAGGTTCGTGGGAGCATTTGTAATCGAATACGGAGAAAATTATTTGTTGTTATATTTAAATTTTAGTACTTAAGGACAGGAGAGATGTCTTACTGTTCAGAAGTGCTCCCTGCACCTTTGGAGGATAAGAGTAGAACACCTTGACTATTACTATGACTGCTTAATTTGTAGATCATAGGATGCAATTGGGAGATTTGGGAATTCTAGAGTAATGTATAAATTAAGCCTCAAATGTTATAGATAAAAAGACATTCGAAACTCTTTTGATTTGGTAGTTTTGAAACAGTAGATTCTTTTTTTTTTTTTTTTTTTTTTTTTGGTTTTTCAAGACAGGGTTTCTCTGTATAGCTTTGGAGCCTATCCTGGCACTCGCTCTGGAGACCAGGCTGGCCTCAAACTCACAGAGATCCCCCTGCATCTGCCTCTTGAGTGCTGGGATAAAAGGCGTGTGCCACCAATGCCCGGTGAAACAGTAGATTCTTATCTTTATTATCTGAAAAAAGTTCTTATGTTCAATTGATCTGTTTATAATTGTAATCATGTACTACTGCATAATTACTGTAAGTACATGTAATCAGCTATAATATATAATCACGAAATGGAGTCATTATAAAATAAGTTCTTGTGAATCTCAATGTCATACTTCATACATGTGTAGAAGATAAATATTATTTGCATTTGGGCTGGAAAAAAACAAACAAATAAACAAAAAACTTGGTTCCCAGAACCCACACCAGGCACTTTGGAACAGCAACTTCACACCCAGGGAAACTGCTTCCCTCTGCTGGCCTCTCCAGGCACTTCATGCACATATGATATTTTCTTCTTTTTCCTCCACAAGAATAAATGAAATTAAAAGTTAATGAAAAGAAAATCTTAGTGGTTAAGTCATTGATGGTTTTCAATAACTTTAGTTTTAAAAATTATAGTATATTGAACATTTGATGCTTTCATATGGATTTATTTTTATATTACATCTTTTATAACTTCTTACTCAATTTATTCATTATCCAAATAGTCTTCCTTATTATTTCCAGGCTGTCAATCTCCAATTTATTCTTTTCTTATTACACTGGCTAGAATTTCTACTGTAATAATGAGAGAAAGTACAAAAACAGACATGTGATAGTACTTGAAAAGAACAAAGAGGAAATATCCTGGGGCTCATTGTTAAGTGCTTTAGTCAATTTATATTACCATCTTTAAGTAGTTTTTTTCTAATATGTCTTTGTTGAGAATTTTGTAATATTCATTCATGGAAATTGGAATTAGGCAAATAATTTTTTGTCTACTGAGATAATTACATGAGGTTATTTTCAATGATTGATATTTTAATGTTAAATCAACCCGATTTGTCTCAAATAAACCACATTTAGTAATAATGTGTTATATCAATGGGAATATTGTTTCTGTTTTCCAATCAATTGTTATGTCTGCTCTCATTGTACATATTGATCTGTAATTTCGGCTTTACCCAATTTATTTTGTCTAGGGAAATATCCTATTATTAAAAACAGAACTGTGAAAACACAAATATCCTATTATTAAAAACAGAACTGTGAAAACACCGAATGTCATCAAGTAGCAAACCATAAACACCTTAAAATATCTAAGAGCAACAATCACCAATTTTTGTTTGTTTGTTTTTATTTTCTAGAAGACACAGTCTCACTGGTTCCATGGCTCTCCTGGAACTTCCTCTGTATGAACAGGTTGGCCTTGAACTCAGAGAGACCCACTTCTACCTCCTGAGTGGTGGGATTAAAGGCATATGCTACAAAATTTTACTTGGAACATTTCAATTTAAGAAACTCATAGAGAAAAGAGAATGTCAAGAATCTCAGTCACAACAAGCAGACAAACCACAGCAAGGGAGGAAGGACACTAGGACACACTTGATACCTGCCTCAGTGAGTGTTTTGTTCCTTGGAACACAGTTTGCTTGAGGTTTTCCTCTGAAGCTTCCACTCCATGACAGTAACTTACACTTTTCTTCTTACTCCTGCTCAAGGAAATACTTGCAGGCATTTTATCTTGATAGTTCTTTAACTTGCTCAGGTCCCTGTTTAGAGAATGCTATTTGCCCAGGATAGCATGTTGCTTTCCTTCCAAGGTTAAATGCTTAGCTGCTGAATGTCTTCTAATGGGTGGGGTGTAACTAGGTACTCACTAATTAGGATTATACATATTATATATTTTCATTTAAGTGTGTTAATTCCTCCCTTAATTAACCATCAGTGACTTTTATTGAATCACATTCTGTACTTAATTAGTTTTTTTTGAATTGAAGCTATTCCAATTTGATGTAACTGTAGAAATACCTTGTGGACATTTGACTAATACTCTAATTAAAGCACAGAGTCATATGAATGACATACCTTTTAACATGGATATTTATCAGCTATTTATAATTATCTCTTTTGGATAAGATTTTGGTAAAATTATGAGTAGCAAATAGGCTTTATAATCATATAAAACTAATAAAGTGTGCTTCATCTACTTAATTTTCTTATGCTATTTTTGTTTGAGGACAAAGTCACCTCATTTGATCATACAAACCTACAACTGCAAGACAATTTCAAAGAATTGAATATATGAGTATTTTAGTATTGTTCTTGGGAAGATAGTTTCCTTGTTCTTACTATATTTTCACATAAGTTTTGAGTAAATTTTCCAAGTGAACAAATAATTGCTTAAAATACACACAAGTGGGGTCCAAATTAATAAGTTAGCTTATTTGTTTCTATATTTAAGGTCACTGTATGAACATAGCCCAAGAGTAATTCAATAAAAAGTCTGCATGTGAGAATGTTCCCTTAAGCATGAAAGTGAATGTACCATGGTTTATTTCTGAATCTTTCTGGAATTCTTTATTAACAAAGGGCACCAGAACTAATACTTTAGACTCTGCATTGTGAATATAACAGTGTGCAACCCACACCTATTTGCCCATTGTCAAGCCTACGTGACAGCCGCAAACCATGTAAGTACATGAGCATACATTCATGTTCTATGGGATTGTGAACTCCTAACTCCTAACTCATATAAGAAAACGGCCATATGAGAAATGGAATGTGGCTGGTTAATAGAATCTACTTTAACCTTTGCAGACTCTCTGCAAAGATTTTGATAGACATCAAAGTAAGTTCCTGCCTTTCTCCCTAGGTAAAATTCAAATACTATGAATAAATATTAGATCTCACTCACAAGGATGCTGAATGTCACGTTGAGTGTCATTATCTTTGGATAAGATGCCAAGATATCTTGGATGTTTGTGGTATTCTTATTAAATGGGTAGAAAGTGATTTGTTACTGTTTCTCCATAACAATTTAAGAAATGTGGTCTTTCCATTTTCATTGTATTTTGGAAAGTCCATGTACTGGTGAATTTTTAATGTATTGCAAATTCACTGCATTGGAGGATTAAGAAAAGAATTCAGTGAGCCGAGAATACATTGTGATGTGACAGTTATATGGAGAATTAGAGAGCAAAATGGGCAATAGCAATTTTTCTTTCAGTTTGTTTATTTTTTTGTTGTTGTTGTTTTGTTTTTTTGTTTTCGAGACAGGGTTTCTCTGTGTAGCTTTAAAGCCTATCCTGGCACTCTCTCTGGAAACCAGGCTGGCCTCCAACTCACAGAGATCCGCCTGCCTCTGCCTCCCGAGTGCTGGGATTAAAGGCGTGCATCACCGGTGGACAATAGGTTTTTTATGTGTTTTTCTAATTAATTTTTATTATATTTATTCAGAGTTTGGTGTTTTGGGGTGCATGTGTGGGGGTGTGCCTATGTTCCTAAGCATACATATGGAGACCAGGGATAACTCAAAGGAGCCTGTTCTTTCCTCACCATGTGGGTCCTTCGGACTGAACAGAGGTCAGAGGTCATCAGTCTTGCTGACCCAAGAATATTTGCTCTTAAAGCTTTATTGCCACTTTGGATTGTGCCAAGGATAAATCATTTCACCTTCATTCCCCCCACACACACCCAGTAACTGATAAAATGAGCATGTTAGCTAGATTTTACCCACCAGAGGATACTTCATAAGGCAGATAATTAAAAGGCTGGCAAGTGCTCTTTAATTAGTGTGGTTACACAATTACCAAGGAATAATTGCCCTTCACTAAACATGCAATGTCCAGAAGTTAATGGTGTTGCCAGGTTCCCAGGACTACTGGTAAAGGACTCCACTCAGAGCACTAAGGACATCCATTTTAAAATATTTATGAGGCATCAAAGTTCCCAAACCTATGACACTGTATAGAGTTCCTTCCACTCCATGGAGTCAGACTCAGCACTGTTATTTGTTCAGTCCCTAGAGGCTGGTAGAATGATGTGCCCCTGACCCAGCCTCAGACCACAGAAGTATCAGGGCCATGGCAGAATGCTGGGGCTGCTAGACATGTTTGTTTGCATAACAATATCTCTGATAGTCCATATTTTTCTGACATTTTATATCATTTTGGATATGGTTTTATACCAACCCCATTTTCAGAGGCAGGCTCGCTGTCTGCCAGTGTCAGGAATTTCAGCTCAAATAACTATAATGCTCTATCATGGTACTGCACCCTTTTGAGACCCTGGCTACCAATTTATCCAACAAGGAAACCATACCAAATCTTTGAGCACTCAAAGCAGCTTGCTAGGTAATAGTTACTAAATTTGAATTTTGAAAATGTTTCAGAAAATGAGAATAAGATAAAAAAGCAATGTAAATAAATTCTGGTAAAAATCCACATAAAACATACCTACCCCACACACGTGTATGTGTCATGACCATACACATGTATATGCATCCAGCACATATCTATAGACCTGTGAACACACAGAGTGCACAACTTGTCCAATTTGTTCCATCATTGATGAGATGGCAATTGGCAAGTTCAAAGAAAAAAATGATAGAGAAGATCGTGAGTTTTCCTGCACAATAGGCAAGTTACCATTTAGACAATTGCTCTATTATTTGGGATCTGGATCCTGTGTGTGTGTATGTGTGTGTGTGTGTGTGTGTGTGTGTGTGTGTGTATGTCGTGCATAAAAGTGTGTGGTCATGGCCTATATATATTATGAAAATGTGTTTGACCAACAGCACCAGGATGATAATTACTATGATATTAAGTAATTATTTCTTTTTGGTCCAAAGAGCTATTTTCCCTCATTTACATAAATGCTTTGAATCACGTTAAGCACAGAACTAATGTTGATTTTGAACTATGTTTTCCAAATCTAGATCTCTTTTTTACTCCTTTTTAAGATATAAAGAGGATAAAATGTGACACATTTCTCAGAAACAGCATGTTTATTAAGTTACCCTTTGGGACATCTCACTTACAATTAGCACAGGGTGCAGAGGCTAGTGTTTAGGAGGATCTCTGCACATGGAAATTCCCTCCCTCCTTCCCTTTCTCCAGCCCACATATTACTCCCATGTTTAGTTTTATTCACCTTCCTTCTGTATAGACATATTATTATTCTGAAATGGTAAAAAAATAGAAAAGAAAAGAAAACTGAAACTAATCTGTCTAAACCAGGTCTTATGCTTCACTGCAGCAACACCAGCATGCAGTAGGGTGGGTGGGGAGGGCGGGGGATACAACAGGATGGCTAGGCTGAGGTCAGCCTGATCTACACAAAAGACTATGCCTCAAAAACAGAAACAAAAGCAAGGTAAGCAAGCAAACAAAAAACCAGTATAGTCTCCCTAGTTGGTAAATACTCTTGTGTTATTCTCTATTCTCTCCCCAACCCCCCGCATACACACGCATACACACACAGACATACCACCCCACATTGCTATTTTCAAAGCATACTATATAATCATAACCCACATTCCATTCACCTTAATATTTAAGAGAGTAAAATCAGTATCTCTTTTAGTGCCCCTGTCCATTGTTTTCTCTGAACAAGATTTAACTTGATGAACACTTGTTACAGAAATGAACCTTTGCCACAGTGCCGTTTCTATGTGACTCTGCACTAAGTCCTGCTTCAGCGTTTGCTTCAGAGGTGCTGCTTTGGAATTCTGTCCTCACAATTATGATCCCAGGGCTGGAGAGGCAGAAGTAGTTCAGTCCTTGGGGTCTGCTGGCCAGGCAACCTATCCTGCTTAGTGTGTTGCAGGCCTGGAGAGACCCTGTCTCAAGGTGGGTAGTGCAGGAAGAATGATACCTGAGGTTGCTTTTCTAGTCTCCATACAGTCATATATACTTACAACCTACAAATATAAACATGCACACATATAAGCACACGGTATATTGTTCATTAAGTGAAATAAATATGATACAATACTGGATTAATTTATGTTGATCAACTGGTGAGACCATCTTAGTGATGTTTTTTGAAATTCTTTTATTGTTTGTAAGTTTCATAATTTAAAAAAGTAAAAACTTACATGACCAAATTTTTTACCTGAGTACATGTCTGTCATACATGCCTGGTCTCTTCAGAAGTCAGAGGACAGTGTTAGATACCCTGGGATTGGACTTACGGACAGCTATGGGCCTCCATGTGGGTACAGAGCATGAGACCATGGTCTTCTAGAATAGCAGCTCTTATCATGAGTCCCTCTCTACAGCCCAGTTTCATAAACTTATACAATGGGATCCATTTCATTCTCCCTTCCCATCTCTTACTCTGCTCCCTCTCCAATCTTATCTACATACTTTCCCCTTTTGGTTTTGTGTGTGGCATACTGAATTTAATAATAATTTCTTTCCTGAGAGTCAGTGGAAGGTTATTTCTATGAGAAAAAGTGACTTATTGGTGGCTACAAGACTGAAGAAAATGATACCCCATTCTCCAACAGCTAGTAATGCCCTAAGGACCTGTGCTGCCTCATGGGTCCTTCACCCATCCATTAAGAAAGATCAAAGGGCTCTGTTGTTCTCACCTGAGCCAGAGAGTGGGGAGATATACAGGTGCTCTTTAAAACACTCTTTGATTCTGTCCTCCTTTCCTTTAAGATTTATTTGGCATTTTACTGAAGAAATTGAATCCACTTCCTAGTCCCTGCTGAAGTAACACCAAATATCTAATGTCATTGCTTGAGTAGCATCAGGGTTTTAGCTCTTATGCCCAATGTCAGCTGCCTTGAATAGTATCTATTTGTAAGATCTAGTTAACATATACTCTCAACACTTTGGCCTTAGGGAGATTTGGGCTTTGGGGTATGCAAATACAGTTTTTGGAGTTCACAGTCAGAGCCTTTTGGTCTTTTTAGCATATCCCTGTTCTGACATTTCTTGGTATTCTGGTTTATGAAGGCAGAAAAACGGCACCAATGCTGATGGACCCAACATTACTCTATAAATAATATACACAACTTGTAATAGAAACAGTAGGTTAGTTTACATTATCCCAAAGGAAATGCAAAAAACAAAACAATAACAACAAAAATCTCAAGCCAAAACATGCTATTTATTATAAGTATGACTATTTTTCAGAAGATGATATCATAAAAACACAGGGTAAGTAAGCAATTCAGATTAGGATAGCTAAAAGAACATTAGCCTTGAAAACAAACCTTCGAAAGTCTTTGGGTGCAAGCTTCTTTGAGGAGACAGATTGTCTGACTATAGCACATTCCTTGTGAGTCAATACTGAGCACAGGAGTGCAGAAACCTGACACTCCTATTTGCTGGTGACACATTCTATGGAAATCCCCACAAACAGAAGCCCTCTGTATCCTCATTAGACTTAATATATCAGTGATTTAGACCCCGTAAAATTTTCTGAAACAAGACCTAGGGATGACATTTTCTTCAATCTGTTCCCCAAGCTCCTTCCCTGAAGATGTTGCAAGAGTTTGGGGTGAGGGTGTTGTCATCTAGGAGTTCTGCGATGGTCTCTCTGTGGAACAAACAAAAGATTGGGCACCTGGGAAAGTCTGAAAAACTGAAAATTTAAAGGAATCATGCAAAGTGACCCTTGGGTAGGGGGTCTCTTTCGGTAGTCCTTTCTGGACTACAGACTTGAAAAATGGAGGAACAGCAGGCACACACAGAGAAAGAACATAAAATTAACAAACTTTATTAGATATCAAAACAGCTCCCATCAATGAAATAGGATGAGCCTCAGAGCTGGGAGTCATCCAAGCAACTCTGAGTTGTTAATTGGGCCATGAGCCCAATTATCTCTATGCTGGATAGGTCTGTTCCTTCTGCTTCTAGAAATTTACAAATTCCTGCAAGAGGAAGGGACAAGCTTAGAAGCACACAACAGAATCCCCAGCCACACACACACACACACACACACACACACACACACACACACACACACACACACACACTATAAAAGGGCCTGTTTTTGCTTCCCTCATTGGCCTAAATTCCTCGGACCCTGTAAGGACTTATTTGAAGTACCAGAATACACAATTTACATAACATCCATCATTTCTTTTTACTTGCAGATTCATTCTGGGTGGCTTAGACTGTGAGTTTATCATCATCAAGGGACCCCTCACTATGTCTGGCTTTCAGAAAACTGTGGCTTCCCCCTCAGTCTACAAAACCTGCTGGACAAATGTACTCTTGACTATCAAGTAGTTTTCTTGTTTGCTTTCTATTGTGTTTCGATTGTGTGCACATTTGAACACATGTAGAGAACGTAAGTCAAGGTCATGTGCCCGCGTTGATTACTTCCCACTTGACTTTTGAGACAGGATGTTACTGAATCTGGAGCCTGTGCACTCTGCTAGATCAAGGTCCTAATGCCTCTGCCTCCTCAGAGCTGGGGTTATAGGCAGGTGCTGCTAGCCTCCGTTTTTATGTGGATGCTGGGGATTCAAGCCAGTGTCCTCATACCTGCTTAGCAAGTACTTTGCACACTGAGCAACTTCACAGCCGCACGGTTCAGAATACCAAGTGTATATTTTTGTAGCAGGTTTGCATATATAGTATAGGGTTTGGAGGGAGGCTAAAATGACATAATTATATGTTAATTTTTATTTCAAAAATATTAATAAAAAAGGAAGTATGTATAAAGGAAACAAATATTGACTCCTGCCATGAATGTCATGAGGAGCAGCCCCAGGAAGCACTGCATATCTATATATATGGGATGCTGGAAGCGGTGTGTGTGTGTGTGTGTGTGTGTGTGTGTGTGTGTGTGTGTGTGTTTACATCACCTCTTTCCTGCCCATTTAGCCCACCCTCATTGGATGACTCCTCATTCTTCATGGGTATTCATACACTCTCTTGGTCAAGTTTCTGTCATTGATTTATTTTCCCTCTATCTTATCATATCAGATCTTTAATTTCCTTAGGACAACACCTATCTGCAGGTAATGGGACAGGTCCAAATTAAAATGCTAGTATAGATTTCAACGATTGGGTTAAGATTAATATGTTTATTTGTGTTCTCTTATAAAGAACTTGGGTAGAAAAAAAATAACTTGTATAAAAAAAATCCAGTCCAATAACAAATAGTAAGTTATAATGATGGGATTTAAGGGATTTTTCAAATGGATTTATTATACCCTTTGAAATGATTTCAAACTCACTTAAAAATGGCAACAATTACTTAAGAAACACTAGTGAACCCCTTGTTTTTATTCTGATTCTCTGATTTTGGCTCTGTTGTGTGATTTGTCTGTCCCTCCCACCCGTGTTATTTCTCTCCCTCCCTCTTTCCCTGACTTTCCTTCTTCCCTCTCTGTACCCACATAGACATACACATATGCTTTCTTGATCCACCTGAGAGAAAGATACATATTAAAATTCATTTATTGCTGAATACTCAACTGGACATTTTTCAAAACAAGCGCAAAAAGTAGATAATTATATAGGCACCAGTTTCAGGAAATGCAGGGCCCTGTCCTTGCTGATGAAAGCCAGCACTTAATAAGAACAAGTGTATTCTTGGGAGGACTCACACACAATCAAACACTGTGATTACTTGTTAAGAGGTACATCATTGGGGAAAAAAGACTGCAAGAAATGTTAAACAAGCACAAATCTTGCCTTCTCACCTTTTAGAAACAGTCCGAAGTCCTTGATACAACATATTTACCAGATAAGTACCCAGTGAATAGGATTTTGTATCAGCAGAAGTATTTGATTTCAGCAAACATCTACTCTAAGTTGATCAAAGACCCCAATGTAACACTGGAACGCTTGGATTTGTCAGAGGAAAACTGGCAAACACTCCAAGGTCTAAGCATAAACAAGCATTTTCTGAAAAGGGTCCCCGCAGCATGGAAATTATCCAAAGACTTTACACATGGGAGTACACAATATTAAGAAGCTTTTGTTCAGAGATGTTGACTTTAAAGAGATCTACAACTACTCAAAATCCAGAGGATAAGTGATCGTGGGGTTCCTAGCCCCAAATGTATATTTATAATACAAGCCAATTACCTAAGGCTCAGGGTAAATACTGGGCTATGGAGCAAGAGGCTCATGATAGAGAGTGTCCCCTAGATATGACAGGCAAAATTCACCCATAAAGTCTCAACATAATCACAATACCAGTTGACATGTCAATGTGTCCAGGTGGAATCCCCAGATGAAGAGCTAGAGGCATGCAGTATCTACTGGGAGAGTAGATCAGTCTTCTCCAAGAATGAGTCCCACACAGTGTGTCTAATCTCAAATGGATACCCGTGGTCACATGAACAGAGCTAATGGTTTTGTATTCATGTGTGCATTTTATAGATGTAGCATGTGCATGTATAAATTTAATATACATTCAAAGGTGCTTGCACACAGGTGTGTATTGTGTGTTTATGTATATAGGTGCATATAAGGTCAAAAACTACAAAAAGGGCTTATGAGAGGAGGGACAGGGTAAGGAAGGATGGATTGGGAGAAGTTATGGAATACATGTAATGTGAAAGCAGAAATTAGACTATGAAACAGCCAAGGCAGGGGAGGCAGTTGAGGGCAGTTGGGAATGAGGACAAATTAGAACAACAAATAATGATACATATACATGAAAATGCCATAATAAAATGCTTTACTAATCTAAAAGCTTAATAAAAAAGAAAAGATTTATTTCAAACATCTAATCACATAAGCCTAATAAGTTGAGAAATAGAGTTTGTTCCATGAAATATGCTCTATTTCATATGTGACTGTGGGAGATTAATAATAACTGCAAAGTTGACTATGTATGTTTATAGACAAGCATGTATGTTGTGTTTTACTGTCAATTTTCAGACTCCCAAAAATAAAATATTTCTGAATAATGGTTTCTTGGCCTTTGGACTTAAACTTTAAAATAAACACCACGACATTACTGCTTATTTTAAGTTAATATAAAATCAAATTTCTTATAAGCATTCCAAGAATAAAGTTGTCATATTTTAGATATTTAATTATACACTGACCTTTTAAAAAAAGTCATGCCAAAAACCCATTGTATATGGCCACATATATCACCAGCACAAAATCTTTGCAAAGGGGCAGGGAATTGTTTTTATATATACATTTTTTTTTTATTCTGATACCAAGCACTTGCTTGTGCCAGGCTGAATGTAAACAGCCTGAATAACCTTATGATAAATTCACTGTCTCTTTCTGTTGCTCTAGGCTATCATATACAACTCTATTTTCCAATTTGTATACTGTAGCAAAGCTGACAAACACACAAACAGGACAAGCACTGTGCACGGAATGAATAATCCTGCTTGCTAACTGCATAAAATGAACGATGACTTTGCTCGAGGCAACCCAGTTTTTATATCTGAAAGAGAAGGAATATATCTCTTAACTTTTCCTAAGGAAACTGCCAGGTCTCACTAAGGAAACCTGCCATATTTAATAGGCACTATTATAATCCAGATGGAATTGGTGATAAAATATCAGATTTCAATGCAAAAGGCTTTGGGAAAATTCTTGGCTCATAGGCATGTCTGTAAATGTTTAGAATAAATGCTCTTTAGAACCGACTTCTTAATAACATTAATATAAACTAAGCATTTAAATAATGTGGATCTTGTCAAATTGAGCTCTGTGTAGAGTAACATGATGGAAGAAATTTATAGTTTGGATGTTTTCTAAAGCAAATATTTTGCTTAAGATGGTTGTGTTTTCCAATGACAATCTATGCTGGGGAAGATATGGAGAAAGAAGAACTCTCCTCCATTGCTGGTGTGAGTGCAAACTTGTACAACCACTTTGGAAATCAGTATGGACATTTCTCAGGAAAATGGGAATCAGTCTACCTCAAGATCCAGCAATCCCTCTCTTGGGCATATACCCAAAGAATGCACATGCATACAATAAGGACATCTGTTCAACTATGTTCATAGCAGCATTATTTGTAATAGTCAGAACCTGGAAGCAACCTAGATGTCCCTCAATTGAAGAATGGATAGAGAAAATGTGGTACATTTACACAATGGAGTACTACTCGGTGGGTGAAAAAAAAAAAAAAAAGAACAATGAAATCTTGAAATTCGCAGGCAAATGGATGGAACTAGAAGAAACCATCCTGAGTGAGGTAACCCAATCACAAAAAGACAAACATGGTAGGTACCCACTCATTTTTTATTTTAGACATAGAACAAAGGATTACCAGTCTACAATCCACACTACCAGAGGAGCTAGGAAACAAGGAGGACCCCCAAGAGAAGATTGCGTAGTCCCTTGAAGAAGGGGATGGGGACAAGAGCCCCTGACCAAAGTGGGAGGGGGAGAGGAGGGTGGTAGGAAGGGAAGAAGAGGAGGGGGAGGAGAACAAGAGGACTGAGGCAGGGGAGGAACAGAGGAGGGCAAGAAAGGAGACTCCTTGATAGAGGGAGACAGTACAGGTTTGGAGAGAGGTCTGGCACAGGGGAGATGTTAGGGGATCCACAGGGATGACCCCAACTAAGAAGCCAGGCAGTGGTGGAGAGGATGCCATTGATGCCCTTTCTCTATAATGAGATTGATGACTACCTTGGTTATCATTCCTAGAGCCTTCATCCAGTAGCTGTTCAAAGCAGAAACAGGAACCCACAGCTAAGCACTGAACAATACTCCTGGAATCCAGTTGTGGAGAGGGAGGAGGGATGAGCAAAGGAGCCTGGACAGGGCTGGAGAAATCCACAGAAACAGTGGACCTGACCTACTGATAGCATGGAGACCGCAGTCATAAAGCTGCAGAAACAGCATTGGACCAAACCAAGCCCTCTGAATGGGGGTGCCAGCTAGGAGGCCAAAACAATCTATGGGAATTCTAACAGTGGAGCCAGTGTTAATCCCTAGAGCACAAATGGACTTTGGGAGCCCATTCCCTATGGAGGGAATTGCAGCTCAGATACAGCAAGAAGGGCCTAGACCCTCCCCCAAATTATACGATGGACTTTGAAGATCCCCCGTTTAGGGCCTCACTATCCCTGGGAAGGAGTTGGGGGGTGGGTTGGGAGGTGTTGGTGGGGAATATTGGAGGAATGGGAGGGCAAGAGAATGGGGGGATGGATATGTAAATATGAGTAGTAATTAAGGAATTAAAAAAAAGAAAAATCATTCCACAAAATAAACTTAGAGTAATTGGTCTTCATTGCATAAAAATACAAACAGCATCCTAATAAATTTCTTTTTTAATTAAAAAGAGATGGTTGTGTTTTATTTTATTTATAACATAACTTTAGTTCACCTGTAGCACATAAAAGAATATTTCTGAATTGCTTCTTTGAAGTTTTATAAGTAAACTGAATACAGAGAGTTATATCTAAGTAGCCAGTAATAAATCTTTCATTGTTTGACTCTGACCTAATAGAGGTTGCTGTAAACTCTCTTTGGAAGAGGTTATCTTTAATTTTTAACATAAACTTCATTTAGTTTATTTTGGCTGTTTGTGGCTGTTTTGTTTTGTCTTTTGAATTTTGAAACAGTCTCTGTAGCCTACATAAGCTAGCCTTGAGTTCACATAACCCACCAGCCTCAGGCTTCCAACTGTGGGATTACAAAGCATGAGTCCCCATTTCCTGCTGCACACTCCCTTTTTTGGCTTTCTAACAGCATGCAATACTCTGAGCAGCCCACAGTTTTACTGATATAACTTTGCAGTGATTTTTAATAAGTATGTATGTGTAGGTTGAATTCTGTCACATCTCAAATTCATATGACCAAAACCAACAAACTCAGTATTCTGTTGCACATATATAATGTGCTTTGAACATATAATTAGTAAATATGAAGTTGTACTGGGGTGGAACAAAGCCCTGATGCTAAGCAATTACAACTACAGTCATTATCAAAATAATGGCAAATGAAGACCAAGAAACACACATGGGTGAAAAGTGAAGCCAAGCGGTATGGGAGAGGCCAAAGGATACCATCGAGACACAGGAGCAAGAAACAGGCTGTTCCTTCCTTGCCAGGATCTTATTTTCTAAAAATCATAATCTCTCTCTCTCTCTCTCTCTCTCTCTCTCTCTCTCTCTCTCTCTCTCTCTCTCTCTCTCTCTCTCTCTCTCTCTCTCTCTCTGTGTGTGTGTGTGTGTGTGTGTGTGTCTGAATGTGTTCCATGTTCAGGCAGGTGCCTGTGAAGGCCAGCAGAGGGTAGTAGATCCTCTGTAACTTGAATTCTAGATGCTTTCTGAGCCACTTGTGGTTGCTAGGTTAACAACTCAGGTCCTTTGGAAGAGTAGCAAGTGCTCTTAACTGCTGAACCATCTCTCCCATCTCCATTGACAAGATCTAGACCTCAAATTTCTGACCTCCCCAATATTGTGAGAGTCTGTTTCTCTTCTATAACTCATCCAATGTGTGGCAACTACAGCAAACTTCTGCATGAGTAAACAATGTTTTTAAATGGAATTGTAATATTAATAGTATTTAAGCTCTGTCTTTTGTATGCCTCGACATAGGATCCCAAGAATGTTAATGAGTCTTTTAATTTTCAAATTTAGATGGGAACAATGAAATGTATGCTCCAAAGCTGTGGGAAGCTTGGGTGATTTTGCATAGAAGATTCTGCAGGTAGAATATGCTCAACAATCATTTTCTGTCTTTAATATTTGAAAGGCTAAGGCAAAATCCTTAGACATTACAGGACTGGAAACACAGGGTGACCATGGCCAGTCATTCTCTTTCCTTAGCCTCACTGCCATACTGTGTCATCAGAGCTGTGACAGACTTGCTCTGATCAACTCTAGGGTCTTCATTCTGGGTTGTATATCAGAATCTCCTGGGGATATTGTTTTAAACAGGACTAGACAAGATTCCTCCCAGAGAGTACAATTTAAATGGAGTGGGATACTTCCAGCCTTGTCAGCATTTAAACATTTCCTCTTGTGCTGTTACACACCAGGGCCAAGAACCTCTGCCCTGGTCATTCTTTTTGAACTGTTTTTTTTTTCCTCATAAACACTAGATTATGAGTTAACTGACTAGGAATAAGCAATACCTCAGCTATATTAATCTAATCTACACAGAGACTGGAAGGTAGCCATATGAAAAACAAAACAACAAACACAAACAAGGGCACATCTTACGAGTCTACTCATAGGGCTTCAAACAGAAGCTTCTACCTCTCTCTGGGAAAATATGAATGGCATTCACTCAAAATATATGTTTCATTCTTTTACATGCTTATAATGTGCCACATATTATGGCAGAACTTTTATTGAAGCTGGGTATGCACTGTGTAGACGTGGGCCGTATAAGCCACTCAGATGTGGACACTTAAATGTTGTGAGGCTTGAGTTAAAAGGAGGGGATTGCATGTATATTGCATGTCACAGTATTGTGCCTGGTGACTTTACTCAGACCTGACAAATAGATTTGGTCAGCTTTGATAATTCCACTGTTTTTAACTTCTACTCCATCTCTTCTAAACATGTCCTTATCTTACATATGGGGTTCAGTATAATTTAAATGGAACAGGTATGTTGGACTTGATTTAAATATTTTACACTGTATTATATGCCAAAATAGAACATTATCCTAGCAATATGCAAAAAATGCACATTTGTACACAGCTAATGGAAATAAGTGTAATTAAAACAGAATTCTACTACTTTTCCTTGACATTTCTTTGTGGGTTTGTGTGTGTGTGTGTGTGTGTGTGTGTGTGTGTGTGTGTGTGTGCGTTTGTCAGAGTCCTACTGTGAGGGCTGAGCTGGATTTTACAATGTGGATTAGGTTGAACTGGAACTCACAGAAGTCTGTGGCTTCTGCCTCTTGAATGCTGGGATTCAATGCCTTCCACCACACCTGGTTTGCTTAACTCTTAAACTATAGCTCCCACCATTGAGAGTGGAGCTAGGAGGATTGTAGACTAAAGAATGGACTGTCTCTTGATGTTTCCTTGAATATATGTGTTATTTCTGGAGTGTTGCATTGCTGCTGTGGTCCTTCTGCCTGGAATACTGTCATTTCCCCATTCCTTTTTGTTTTATCTGGTTAAGTTCTTTATATCCTTTAAAATCAGTTAGGGCCTTATTACTTACTCCAGACAGCCTTCTCAGATATGGATTATTGGATCTCTCCTGGAGTAATCCATAATTCCTTTGTTATATTTCAAGCTCCAGAGAAGTCACTCAATGAGAATTTGTGGAGAGGAAAGAAAGATGGCTTAGGGGGTAAAGAGTGCTTGCTGCCAAATTCTGACAACCTAAGTTTGACTCCCAAGGATCTTCACTTTGAAGATAACTAACTCTAGATGGTTGTCCACTGACCACCACTGTAACACACATGCACACATAGAAGATAAACAAATAAATGTAATTTAAAAAAAAGAATGAGATTCAGTTTCAGAAAGTAAAATACAAGTGTCAGCAGCAACAAAAACAACCAAATGAATGAAATCTTAGGCTGTGCTCTTGTTGCCAGAGTTAAGGTAAAACTTGTTAAACAATGAGTGCTTGCTGGACTGAGAAGAACAAATGACAAGGACCACAGTGATGAGATGTTAAATGGTGAGCTAAAGAGCCCAGTTTAAAACTTCAGCCCTGCCGGGCATTGGTGGTGCATGCCTTTAATCCCAGCACTCGGGAGGCAGAGGCAGGCGGATCTCTGTGAGCTCGAGGCCAGCCTGGTCTCCAGAGGGAGTGCCAGGATAGGCTCCAAAGCTACACAGAGAAACCCTGTCTCAAAAAACCAAAACCAAACAAAAACATAACAAACAAAAACCCCAAAACAAACCTCAGCCTCACTCTGCTTTAGGTTTTAAAATAGGGCATTTTTCTTTTATATGCATACACCCTATGAAATGATCTCTACAGTGATATATCTGCTGCCATCACCTAGCTGTATTGTGAATGTACCTTGCCCTCCTGGGAAAGCACCCACCTCTAATCCTCTATGTCTGTAGCCCTATGGTAGTGCTGACTAACAAATGAAATCAGCATATGCTTCTTGTTTTGAAGATTAGATGAGATAAAGTACAGGGAGCCTTTGAATCCCCAGTAAACGTTGGTTGGCTGTTATTATTATTTGCTAATTGGCTCAGGTGTAGCTTTGGGCCCTGCTTTGCTAAATCATAGGGGAAAGTTTTCATTGATGTCACTGAAGCTGAATACTAATGCAATTATAAACCACTTAAGTGAGGATAGCAATAGACCCACTGACATACTCATTGAAATATGTCAGGAAAGTTCATGAGATCAGTACAGGTATTTATCTTAAACATTCTATCAGTTGGAAAACAAGATGTCTATGCTGCTGTTCTCTGGGTAACTAAAAGTCTCATTATGGTATTGGAATGACCCATTCAGACATCCTATCAACTAGCCATTTTTTGGCCCCAGTGATCATGTCACTACATCCTATAATTAAGCTAGTTTAACTCCAGCAATCTGAATGCATTTGCCAAGATGTTTCAACATTCTATTAATTCTTTTTCAAAGTCAGAATGGACAAAATTAATTATTTGGCAAAGTTATGCCCATGAGTTAAAGGCAGAGAATAGGCACCTCCACCGTGAAAACAGGTACCTTGACAGTGGCCAGAACCCAAGCAACCTGCAACCTGTGCATAATGACCTGGGATTTGTTTAAAATTAACGTCATGATTTTTATTGCCTCTGAACTTGGACTATATTACTCTCAAGGAGAAGCCTACCTCTTTGTGCTCCTTCTATCACTTTCAAGCTACAATCAATAACAGCAGCAGCAAGCTTGAAAATAATTAGCATGGAGGAAAGTAGGAAGCTAAGAAGGAATTATATTTATGTGGCATTGTTTCTCAACTTATTTTTGATGCATTTTTTTTAAAGCAAGAAGAGGAGGAAGGCACAAGATGAGACACAGGATCAGACTTGAGGCTAAGAGACATATTAGAGATATTAAGCAGTTTATTATAGGCCCAGCAGAGTAGGGAGACTAAAGGAGAAGAGAAGCAGGGTTAATGGCTGACTGCCATGGCCTGTCGCCATAGAGAGACAGAGAAGAGAAGCAGAAGCTAGCAGAGAAGAGGAGAAGAGTAGAGAGTATATAGAGAGAAGTGTAGAGAGCTATGGATTTTAATTATTAAAATCACTCTGTAGGTAAGGAGTGTTAAGTCCCAAACTCAGGACACAGAGCTGAGGTGCCTATTAGCATATCATAGCAGACAATGACAGTCAGTCTACTGTCATAGGATCCTCCTGGCTATCATACCTCCCACTCTCCTCACTACCACACACCTTAAACACTCCAGCCCAGAAGTAGGTTCATCTTTCCCTTTCCCCAGCTTCTCTGGTCCCTATATAACCAGCAATTTTGACTACACCAGTCTATTTTCCTCTTGGCTGACACTCTTGGTTCTCACTCTCCCGGCCTCTTGGCTTCTGGCTCACCCTTCTTCCCTCCCCTCTCTCCCCACATGGCCTGGTTCAGTCTGTAGGCCATACATTCAACTTTTCCAGGTGCCTCTGCCTATGCTCTCTCTCATATCTACAATAAACCTTTTCCTCCACCACACCTAGGAGCATCGTGTCCTCATGTTTTTCCCATTTAGGTAGTATGATATGCCTTTGAGCTAAGTCAACTAAGCCCCCTAGAGAGTTGGTCAGCATGACTGAGTGCACACAGAAATAAATGCTGGAACACAGTTTGGATGTCTCTGAAACAGCTCCAGATCCAATTTATGTCTTAGACATACTGTGGGTGCTTTCAATATTGTTTCCATTTAGTCAAAATTAGCCAGTGGATATTTCTATTTAATGTGACTTCATGCAGAGCTAAAATATGCATCCCCTACCATATACTATAACAGGGTCAGTATATTTGGATTTGAGGGTCAGATGTGAGTGACATCATGATTGTTCAGTCTTGTCTCAACTTTTCTGAAGAGAAACATCAAGTGTGTTGTAAGATCTTAAACAGCTACGGCGGGGTGCTAGTCAATGAATCCCGTGTAGTAAGTGGTGCAGGGATGGAGAGCCAGGCCCTAGAAGAATGCATACCCACCCACCCAGGTT
Source organism: Cricetulus griseus (assembly GCF_003668045.3). Classification (NCBI taxonomy): domain Eukaryota; kingdom Metazoa; phylum Chordata; class Mammalia; order Rodentia; family Cricetidae; genus Cricetulus; species Cricetulus griseus. The sequence continues at coordinate 224,064,891 of NW_023276806.1, forward strand.
CTTTAACAGCTAGATATTTATGTAACTTCAACCATTATTGCTGGAAAGGATATGAGTACGGACTTCATTCACAAGTGAAGGCTTTCTTTTCTTGTAAGAAGGTAGGAAGGATGTGGCTGTTTATAAAGCTGCAGCCCAGTAGGTACCTAATTCAATAGACATTCACTGCTTGGGAAGTCTTTCATCTCCTGTCTGCAGGACAGTTCTCTTTCAGTTTAGGGAACAGTGCTCAGCGCCTCTGCAGACCTCCCTAGGCCCTAACCCTCAGCAAGCTCTGAAGTAGCCTGTATCTATTAGAACATCATCAAGCTGTATTTATGTAGCTTGTCCACAGAATTCCCACTCATTTTCACTCCTGGAAGACACTAAGTGTGTTTATTTTGTTTATCTGCAGCTCTTTAAAAGTGGTACTACTCAGTAAGACCTCATGGGCCAATCAAGGCTCATTTTTTGCAAGAGAAATAGGTTTTTACATTGCACTGTGAATTTTAGTCCTAATTCTACCCTCTGGTTTGGAGTCATGGGGGGGCTGATTCTAAGGCTTCTTTCTCATAGGAGCCCCTAAAATGCTGAAAAAAAAGTTTACTGTCTTCAAGCAGTAGGTGTTGCCTGCCACACTGGAGATTCTAAGGGTCTCCTGTAGATCTCTGGGACTTTGCACTTCTAACTGACATGGGTGTTGGCAGCTGCTGGTGCCCTGGCCACAATGAGAAGCAGACATGCATAGGTCCTCCTTCTGTGCCTTTCTACTTTTGTGCCAACAAGATACATGTGTTCCCATCCCCCCTTCCCTTTCCATAGTCCACTGTCAATTACTCTCTCTGTGCATTATTTACTCTCCTCATGTATGAACTTGTGTATGTTATTCTTTTGTTTCTCCATTTTTTATTTAAATTAGAAACAAGATTGTTTCACATGTCAATCCCAGTTCCCTCTCCCTCCCCTTCTCCCTTACTCCCCTGTCCCCCACTAGCACCCTACCTATCCCATACCATTTCTGCTCCCCAGGGAGAGTGAGGCCTTCCATGTGGGGTCTTCAGAGTCTGTCATATCCTTTGGGATAGGGCCTAGACCCACCCCCCATGTGTCTAGGCTGCGGGAGTATCCCTCTATCTGAAGTGGGCTCCCATAGTCTATTCCTGTGCTAGGGATAAGTACTGATCCACTACAAGAGGCCCCATAGAATTCTGAGGCCTCCTCACTGACACCCACAGTCATGGGGTCTGGATCAGTCCTATGCTGGTTTCCCAGCTATCAGTCTGGGAGCCAAGAGCTCCCCCTTATTCAGGTCAGCTGTTTCTGTGGGTTTCTCCAGCCTGATCTTTACCCCTTTGCTCATCACTCCACCTTCTCTGCATCTAGATTCCAGTTCAGTTCAATGTATGTTATTCTTAACTGATAAAAAAAATAGAAAATAAGATTTAAATTAAGTAAAAATATTAAATAAATAAATAATAGAAAATAAAATTGTAAATCCCTCTCCCCAACCTTCATAAGTGAGGCCCTATGCCTAAAATTTGTAAAGAAAGCTTGAGGCCAGTCTGAGCTACATTAAAAAGACCCTGTCTCAAAAATGAAGAACAAACACCAATAGAATCTCTCTAGTCTGTGGATCTCTCTCTTCCTCTCTCTCTCTCTCTCTCTCTCTCTCTCTCTCTCTCTCTCTCTCTCTCTCTCTGTCTGTCTCTCTGTCTCTCTCTCCAATCTTTCTCACTCATTCTCAGTCAATCCTTCACTTAAAAACCTGGTTTGAAGCCGGGCATTGGTGGCTAACGCCTTTAATCCCAGCCCTTGGGAGGCAGAGGCAGGCGGATCTCTGTGAGTTCAAGACCAGCCTGGTCTATAAGAGCTAGTTCCAGGACAGCCTCCAAAGCCACAGAGAAACCCTGTCTGGGTGGGGGTGGGGAACCTGGCTTGATTTCTTGTTTACCTTGCACTTTTCAATTAGTCCCAAAAGACATGAGTGGATACTATGGACTAAAATGGCTTATCTCCTTCCTTGGAATTCCAAAGTTAAGAATTGTGAACTGATTAAGATTAGCATAACAGAAGCATCTTGGCTATATTTTCCCTGATATATATATATATATATATATATATATATATATATATATATATATATCAGGACCTAAACAAGCTCTCTAGCTGTCTAGACATGTTTTGTATGGCAATATATACATACAACACAGCGTAGCAATTTATAGGATTATGGTTTGAGTGGCATATTAAACTCTTTTCTAGCTACATTTTGAGGTATTATT